>NW_027017725.1:517500-817500 GCF_036013445.1 Caloenas nicobarica | reverse complement strand
ACATGTCACGCTTTGGAAGAGATGCCACGGTACCACTCACCTCTTCTTCCTCTTCTTCTTCTTCTTCTTCTTCCTCCTCTTTTGTGCATGGTCAGTCCCACAACTCCTTGTCAAGGTTCTCCCTCTGCAGGAACCGCGGACAGCTTGGCCTCTATTCCTGCAGCTGCTCTCTGCAGCTCTGGGACTTGCCTTTGCCAGCCTGCAAGGGATCTTTTCTCAGGCTAAACTGAAGAATGCCTCAGCCTACTCCTGGCTACACTTGGGCTTGAGCTAATGCTTGTGAGCCTGGGTTCTGAAACAGAGTCACAAAGGGAAAAAAAATGACACGAAGAAACATAACATGAATTAACATCAAATCAAGAAAATTAATAAATTAACAACAAAATAAAATCATATTCATTGTGTTCTGTGTCCTTGAAATTGATTTTGGAACTGAAAACCCTCTGTCCTTTCAGGCAAACAGTCTCTTAGATATTGGACTGGCGGACAGGAGAGAAGAGAAGAGGAGAGGAGAGGAGAGGAGAGGAGAGGAGAGGAGAGGAGAGGAGAGGAGAGGAGAGGAGAGGAGAGGAGAGGAGAGGAGAGGAGAGGAGAGGAGAGGAGAGGAGAGGAGAGGAGAGGAGAGGAGAGGAGAGAACAGGAGAGGAGAGGAGAGGAGAGGAGAGGAGAGGAGAGTAGTTCTGCTCTGTCAGGCCTGCAGTTCTGCGTGACAAGCCCTGAGCTAGCCCTGAGGCCTCCATACATGATACTACAGGCAGTATTGCTACTGGAAGTAAGGCTGCACTGGCTACAAATGCACACTGTCTTTTTGCAAAAAAGGGACTCTATTAGGTTGCTTACTCCCCTATTTTGTAGGTACAGGGACTGATTTGGAGCCAGCACCCCAAAGGCTTCCTCCAAAGGGCTGCACATATGCGGCTGTGTCACCCCCATGTCACAATGCCAGCACCCGGCAACGCAGTGGTCACCAGGCCCCACGCAGGATCCAGAGGAGCAGCCTCCCGTGTCCACTGCCAGAGCTGGCCCGGGGGCAGCCCCAGCACATCTGACAGGAAGCACTTGAGGAGCTGCTGGAATCACAGGCCAGGGGCTGACGGAAGAAAACCTTGCATGAGGCTGCTGGAGGTTCTCCGCTGCAAGACAATCTGCTGGCAGGGCCACCTTCCAAGCTCGGCTCATGGATGCAAATCCTTTTTAACTGGATAGCAGTGGCAAGACCAAGGCAATTCCTTCTTGAGGAGCACTGCACAGCTCACCATCCTCATCTCCTACACAGCAACGCTCAGGAGCCGTAAGAGATAGGATGTCGAGGGCTTGCAAGCGCTTGCAAGGGCTTGCAGTGCTTTGGAACACCCACTGGTGTCCTACACAGGGACAGCAAGGATTCTTGCCCACAAGGTCTATCAGCTCAGAGGCACTTGGGCACTCTGGCAAGTCCGCAAGATAGCTCCAGCTCAAGGGAGGATAGGGCTTGGGCAGCTCCTGGGAAGCATGAGCAGCCTGTGGGACAAGGAGCCAGGTCTGGCTCACATGCTCAGGGAACAGCCCATGGCCAGCACTGGGCTCAGCAAGGAACTTTTTCCCCCGGGGCACATTGGCACTGGTCCCCGGCGGTTTTTTGCCTTCCTCTGCAGTTCTCAGCACCGCCCCTTGCCACCCTTTCTTTGGGCCATTTGGCCTGGGAGCCAGCTGCTCATGCTCCACCATGCTGGCAGCCGCAGCTGCCACTTCTCAGCTCTTCCTGCAGCTAACACAAGCGCCTGGCAGGGACCAGAGCGCTTCTCATGCATCCCTGCCCAAGAAGCACAGCAGCCAAACAAATTGTGGAAGGCAAAAAGTCTGCTCGTCATCGCTACATGTCACGCTTTGGAAGCGATGCCACGGTACCACTCACCTCTTCTTCCTCTTCTTCTTCTTCTTCTTCTTCCTCCTCTTTTGTGCATGGTCAGTCCCACAACTCCTTGTCAAGGTTCTCCCTCTGCAGGAACCGCGGACAGCTTGGCCTCTATTCCTGCAGCTGCTCTCTGCAGCTCTGGGACTTGCCTTTGCCAGCCTGCAAGGGATCTTTTCTCAGGCTAAACTGAAGAATGCCTCAGCCTACTCCTGGCTACACTTGGGCTTGAGCTAATGCTTGTGAGCCTGGGTTCTGAAACAGAGTCACAAAGGGAAAAAAAATGACACGAAGAAACATAACATGAATTAACATCAAATCAAGAAAATTAATAAATTAACAACAAAATAAAATCATATTCATTGTGTTCTGTGTCTTTGAAATTGATTTTGGAACTGAAAACCCTCTGTCCTTTCAGGCAAACAGTCTCTTAGATATTGGACTGGCGGACAGGAGAGAAGAGAAGAGGAGAGGAGAGGAGAGGAGAGGAGAGGAGAGGAGAGGAGAGGAGAGGAGAGGAGAGAACAGGAGAGGAGAGGAGAGGAGAGGAGAGCAGTTCTGCTCTGTCAGGCCTGCAGTTCTGCGTGACAAGCCCTGAGCTAGCCCTGAGGCCTCCATACATGATACTACAGGCAGTATTGCTACTGGAAGTAAGGCTGCACTGGCTACAAATGCACACTGTCTTTTTGCAAAAAAGGGACTCTATTAGGTTGCTTACTCCCCTATTTTGTAGGTACAGGGACTGATTTGGAGCCAGCACCCCAAAGGCTTCCTCCAAAGGGCTGCACATATGCGGCTGTGTCACCCCCATGTCACAATGCCAGCACCCGGCAACGCAGTGGTCACCAGGCCCCACGCAGGATCCAGAGGAGCAGCCTCCCGTGTCCACTGCCAGAGCTGGCCCGGGGGCAGCCCCAGCACATCTCACAGGAAGCACTTGAGGAGCTGCTGGAATCACAGGCCAGGGGCTGAGGGAAGAAAACCTTGCATGAGGCTGCTGGAGGTTCTCCGCTGCAAGACAATCTGCTGGCAGGGCCACCTTCCAAGCTCGGCTCATGGATGCAAATCCTTTTCAACTGGATAGCAGTGGCAAGACCAAGGCAATTCCTTCTTGAGGAGCACTGCACAGCTCACCATCCTCATCTCCTACAGAGCAACGCTCAGGAGCCGTAAGAGATAGGATGTCGAGGGCTTGCAAGGGCTTGCAAGGGCTTGCAGTGCTTTGGAACACCCACTGGTGTCCTACACAGGGACAGCAAGGATTCTTGCCCACAAGGTCTATCAGCTCAGAGGCACTTGGGCACTCTGGCAAGTCCGCCAGATAGCTCCAGCTCAAGGGAGGATAGGGCTTGGGCAGCTCCTGGGAAGCATGAGCAGCTCCTGGGAAGCATGAGCAGCCTGTGGGACAAGGAGCCAGGTCTGGCTCACAGGCTCAGGGAACAGCCCATGGCCAGCACTGGGCTCAGCAAGGAACTTTTTCCCCCGGGGCACATTGGCACTGGTCCCCGGCGGTTTTTTGCCTTCCTCTGCAGTTCTCAGCACCGCCCCTTGCCACCCTTTCTTTGGGCCATTTGGCCTGGGAGCCAGCTGCTCATGCTCCACCATGCTGGCAGCCGCAGCTGCCACTTCTCAGCTCTTCCTGCAGGTAACACAAGCGCCTGGCAGGGACCAGAGCGCTTCTCATGCATCCCTGCCCAAGAAGCACAGCAGCCAAACAAATTGTGGAAGGCAAAAAGTCTGCTCGTCATCGCTACATGTCACGCTTTGGAAGCGATGCCATGGTACCACTCACCTCTTCTTCCTCTTCTTCTTCTTCTTCTTCTTCCTCCTCTTTTGTGCATGGTCAGTCCCACAAGTCCTTGTCAAGGTTCTCCCTCTGCAGGAACCGCGGACAGCTTGGCCTCTATTCCTGCAGCTGCTCTCTGCAGCTCTGGGACTTGCCTTTGCCAGCCTGCAAGGGATCTTTTCTCAGGCTAAACTGAAGAATGCCTCAGCCTACTCCTGGCTACACTTGGGCTTGAGCTAATGCTTGTGAGCCTGGGTTCTGAAACAGAGTCACAAAGGGAAAAAAAATGACACGAAGAAACATAACATGAATTAACATCAAATCAAGAAAATTAATAAATTAACAACAAAATAAAATCATATTCATTGTGTTCTGTGTCTTTGAAATTGATTTTGGAACTGAAAACCCTCTGTCCTTTCAGGCAAACAGTCTCTTAGATATTGGACTGGCGGACAGGAGAGAAGAGGAGAGGAGAGGAGAGGAGAGGAGAGGAGAGGAGAGGAGAGGAGAGGAGAGGAGAGGAGAGGAGAGGAGAGGAGAGGAGAGGAGAGGAGAGGAGAGGAGAGGAGAGGAGAGGAGAGGAGAGGAGAGGAGAGGAGAGGAGAGGAGAGGAGAGCAGTTCTGCTCTGTCAGGCCTGCAGTTCTGCGTGACAAGCCCTGAGCTAGCCCTGAGGCCTCCATACATGATACTACAGGCAGTATTGCTACTGGAAGTAAGGCTGCACTGGCTACAAATGCACACTGTCTTTTTGCAAAAAAGGGACTCTATTAGGTTGCTTACTCCCCTATTTTGTAGGTACAGGGACTGATTTGGAGCCAGCACCCCAAAGGCTTCCTCCAAAGGGCTGCACATATGCGGCTGTGTCACCCCCATGTCACAATGCCAGCACCCGGCAACGCAGTGGTCACCAGGCCCCACGCAGGATCCAGAGGAGCAGCCTCCCGTGTCCACTGCCAGAGCTGGCCCGGGGGCAGCCCCAGCACATCTCACAGGAAGCACTTGAGGAGCTGCTGGAATCACAGGCCAGGGGCTGAGGGAAGAAAACCTTGCATCAGGCTGCTGGAGGTTCTCCGCTGCAAGACAATCTGCTGGCAGGGCCACCTTCCAAGCTCGGCTCATGGATGCAAATCCTTTTCAACTGGATAGCAGTGGCAAGACCAAGGCAATTCCTTCTTGAGGAGCACTGCAGAGCTCACCATCCTCATGTCCTACAGAGCAACGCTCAGGAGCCGTAAGAGATAGGACGTCAAGGGCTTGCAAGGGCTTGCAAGGGCTTGCAGTGCTTTGGAACACCCACTGGTGTCCTACACAGGGACAGCAAGGATTCTTGCCCACAAGGTCTATCAGCTCAGAGGCACTTGGGCACTCTGGCAAGTCCGCCAGATAGCTCCAGCTCAAGGGAGGATAGGGCTTGGGCAGCTCCTGGGAAGCATGAGCAGCCTGTGGGACAAGGAGCCAGGTCTGGCTCACATGCTCAGGGAACAGCCCATGGCCAGCACTGGGCTCAGCAAGGAACTTTTTCCCCCGGGGCACCTTGGCACTGGTCCCCGGCGGTTTTTTGCCTTCCTCTGCACTTCTCAGCACCGCCCATTGCCACCATTTCTTTGGGCCATTTGGCCTGGGAGCCGGCTGCTCATGCTCCACCATGCTGGCAGCCGCAGCTGCCACTTCTCAGCTCTCCCTGCAGCTAACACAAGCGCCTGGCAGGGACCAGAGCGCTTCTCATGCATCCCTGCCCAAGAAGCACAGCAGCCAAACAAGTTGTGGAAGGCAAAAAGTCTGCTTGTCACCACTACATGTCACGCTTTGGAAGAGATGCCACGGTACCACTCACCTCTTCTTCCTCTTCTTCCTCTTCTTCTTCTTCTTCTTCTTCGTCTTCTTCTTCTTCTTCTTCTTCCTCTTTTGTGCATGGTCAGTCCCACAACTCCTTGTCAAGGTTTCCCTCTGCAGGAACCGCGGACAACTTGGCCTCTATTCCTGCTGCTGCTCTCTGCAGCTCTGGGACTTGCCTTTGCCAGCCTGCAAGGGATCTTTTCTCAGGCTAAACTGAAGAATGCCTCAGCCTACTCCTGGCTACACTTGGGCTTGAGCTAATGCTTGTGAGCCTGGGTTCTGAAACAGAGTCACAAAGGGAAAAAAAATGACACGAAGAAACATAACATGAAATAACATCAAATCAAGAAAATTAATAAATTAACAACAAAATCAAATAAAATTCATTGTGTTATGTGTCCTTGACATTGATTTTGGAACTGAAAACCCTCTGTCCTTTCAGCCAAACAGTCTCTTTGATAATGGACTGGCGGACAGGAGAGGAGAGGAGAGTAGAGGAGAGGAGAAGAGAGAAGAGGAGAGGAGAGGAGAGCAGTTCTGCTCTGTCAGGCCTGCAGTTCTGCGTGACTAGCCCTGAGCGAGCCGTGAGGCCTCCATACATGATACCACAGGCAGTATTGCTACTGGAAGGAAGGCTGCACTGGCAACAAATCCACACTGTCTTTTTGCAAAAAAGGGACACTATTAGGTTGCTTACTCCCCTATTTTGTAGCTACAGGGACTGATTCGGAGCCAGCGCCCCAAAGGCTTCCTCCAAAGGGCTGCACATATGCGGCTGTGTCACCCCCATGTCACAATGCCAGCACCTGGCAACGCAGCGGTCACCAGGCCCCACACAGGATCCAGAGGAGCAGCCTCCCGTGTCCACTGCCAGAGCTGGCCCGGGGGCAGCCCCAGCACATCTCACAGGAAGCACTTGAGGAGCTGCTGGAATCACAGGCCAGGGCCTGAGGGAACAAAACCTTGCATGAGGCTGCTGGAGGTTCTCCACTGCAAGACAATCTGCTGGCACGGCCACCTTCCAAGCTCGGCTCATGGATGCAAATCCTTTTCAACTGGATAGCAGTGGCAAGACCAAGGCAATTCCTTCTTGAGGAGCACTGCACAGCTCACCATCCTCATCTCCTACACAGCAACGCTCAGGAGCCGTAAGAGATAGGATGTCGAGGGCTTGCAAGGGCTTGCAAGGGCTTGCAGTGCTTTGGAACACCCACTGGTGTCCTACACAGGGACAGCAAGGATTCTTGCCCACAAGGTCCATCAGCTCAGAGGCACTTGGGCACTCTGGCAAGTCCGCGACATAGCTCCAGCTCAAGGGAGGATAGGGCTTGGGCAGCTCCTGGGAAGCATGAGCAGCCTGTGGGACAAGGAGCCAGGTCTGGCTCACATGCTCAGGGAACAGCCCATGGCCAGCACTGGGCTCAGCAAGGAACTTTTTCCCCCGGGGCACATTGGCACTGGTCCCCGGAGGCTTTTTGCCTTCCTCTGCAGTTCTCAGCACGGCCCCTTGCCACCGTTTCTTTGGGCCATTTGGCCTGGGAGCCTGCTGCTCATGCTCCACCATGCTGGCAGCCGCAGCTGCCACTTCTCAGCTCTCCCTGCGGGCAATACAAGCGCCTGGCAGGGACCAGAGCGCTTCTCATGCATCCCTGGCCAAGAAGCACAGCAGCCAAACAAGTTGTGGAAGGCAAAAAGTCTGCTCATCATCGCTACGTGTCACGCTTTGGAAAAGATGGCACGGGACCACTCACCTCTTCTTCTTCTTCTTCTTCTTCCTCTTTTGTGCATGGTCAGTCCCACAACTCCTTGTCAAGGTCCTCCCTCTGCAGGAACCGCGGACAGCTTGGCCTCTATTCCTGCTGCTGCTCTCTGCAGCTCTGGGACTTGCCTTTGCCAGCCTGCAAGGGATCTTTTCTCATGCTAAACTGAAGAATGCCTCAGCCTACTCCTGGCTACACTTGGGCTTGAGCTAATGCTTGTGAGCCTGGGTTCTGAAACAGAGTCACAAAGGGAAAAAAAATGACACGAAGAAACACAACATGAAATAACATAAAATAAATAAAATTAATAAATTAACAACAAAATCAAATAAAATTCATTGTGTTATGTGTCCTTGAAATTGATTTTGGAACTGAAACCCCTCTGTACTTTCAGGCAAACAGTCTCTTTGATAATGGACTGGCGGACAGGAGAGGAGAGGAGAGGAGAGGAGAAGAGAGGAGAGGAGAGGTGAGGAGAGGAGAGGAGAGGAGAGGAGAGCAGTTCTGCTCTGTCAGGCCTGCAGTTCTGCGTGACTAGCCCTGAGCGAGCCCTGAGGCCTCCATACATGATACCACAGGCAGTATTGCTACTGGAAGGAAGGCTGCACTGGCAACAAATCCACACTGTCTTTTTGCAAAAAAGGGACACTATTAGGTTGCTTACTCCCCTATTTTGTAGCTACAGGGACTGATTCGGAGCCAGCGCCCCAAAGGCTTCCTCCAAAGTGCTGCACATATGCGGCTGTGTCACCCCCATGTCACAATGCCAGCACCCGGCAACGCAGCGGTCACCAGGCCCCACGCAGGATCCAGAGAAGCAGCCTCCCGTGTCCACTGCAGAGCTGGCCCGGGGGCAGCCCCAACACATCTCACAGGAAGCACTTGAGGAGCTGCTGGAATCACAGGCCAGGGGCTGAGGGAAGAAAACCTTGCATGAGGCTGCTGGAGGTTCTCCGCTGCAAGACAATCTGCTGGCAGGGCCACCTTCCAAGCTCGGCTCATGGATGCAAATCCTTTTCAGCTGGATAGCAGTGGCAAGACCAAGGCAATTCCTTCTTGAGGAGCACTGCAGAGCTCACCATCCTCATCTCCTACACAGCAACGCTCAGGAGCCGTAAGAGATAGGATGTCGAGGGCTTGCAAGGGCTTGCAAGGGCTTGCAGTGCTTTGCAACACCCACTGGTGTCCTACACAGGGACAGCAAGGATTCTTGCCCACAAGGTCCATCAGCTCAGAGGCACTTGGGCACTCTGGCAAGTCCGCGACATAGCTCCAGCTCAAGGGAGGATAGGGCTTGGGCAGCTCCTGGGAAGCATGAGCAGCCTGTGGGACAAGGAGCCAGGTCTGGCTCACATGCTCAGGGAACAGCCCATGGCCAGCACTGGGCTCAGCAAGGAATTTTTTCCCCCGGGGCACATTGGCACTGGTCCCCGGAGGCTTTTTGACTTCCTCTGCAGTTCTCAGCACGGCCCCTTGCCACCGTTTCTTTGGGCCATTTGGCCTGGGAGCCGGCTGCTCATGCTCCACCATGCTGCCAGCCGCAGCTGCCACTTCTCAGCTCTCCCTGCGGGCAATACAAGTGCCTGGCAGGGACCAGAGCGCTTCTCATGCATCCCTGGCCAAGAAGAACAGCAGCCAAACAAGTTGTGGAAGGCAAAAAGTCTGCTCGTCATCGCTACGTGTCACGCTTTGGAAAAGATGCCACGAGACCACTCACCTCTTCTTCTTCTTCTTCTTCTTCCTCTTTTGTGCATGGTCAGTCCCACAACTCCTTGTCAAGGTTCTCCCTCTGCAGGAACCGCAGACAGCTTGGCCTCTATTCCTGCTGCTGCTCTCTGCAGCTCTGGGACTTGCCTTTGCCAGCCTGCAAGGGATGTTTTCTCAGGCTAAACTGAAGAATGCATCAGCCTACTCCTGGCTACACTTGGGCTTGAGCTAATGCTTATGAGCCTGGGTTCTGAAACAGAGTCACAAAGGGAAAAAAAATGACAGGATAAACATAACATGAAATAACATCAAATCAAGAAAATTAATAAATTAACAGCAAAATAAAATTCATTGTATTATGTGTCGTTGACATTGATTTTGGAACTGAAACCCCTCTGTCCTTTCAGGCAAACAGTCTCTTAGATATTGGACTGGCGGACAGGAGAGGAGAGGAGAGGAGAGGAGAGGAGAGGAGAGGAGAGGAGAGGAGAGGAGAGGAGAGGAGAGGAGAGGAGAGGAGAGGAGAGGAGAGGAGAGGAGGGGAGGGGAGAGGAGGGGAGAGGAGGCGATAGGAGAGGAGGCGATAGGAGAGGAGAGGAGAGGAGAGGAGAGGAGAGGAGAGGAGAGGAGAGGAGAGGAGAGCAGTTCTGCTCTGTCAGGCCTGCAGTTCTGCGTGACAAGCCCTGAGCGAGCCCTGAGGCCTCCATACATGATACCACAGGCAGTATTGCTACTGGAAGGAAGGCTGCACTGGCAACAAGTCCACACTGTCTTTTTGCAAAAAAGACCCAAAGTCCATCAGCTCAGAGGCATTTGGGCACTCTGGCACTCTAGCCCTGGTGGGGCTAGATGGATATGTTCTGAAACGGGACTCACCCCGTGTATATCTCTAAGTATGTTCAATGACTCATGGGAGCACTGTATACTAGTTACCATTATCCCGAGAATATTGTATCATCAGGAAAGTGTACTGTGTGATCATTGGAATACTGGGCATTACCTCATAAAAAGAGAACCAATCACAGCTATCACAATAGCCACGTTGTTAGGAATCGGGGCAGTAGGAGCAAGGACAGGGATAACCTCTCTTATTCAACAAAAACAGGGTTTCAATTCTTTAAGAGCTGCCATCGATGAAGACTTAGAAAGAATTGAGAAATCAATAACTGTATTAGAGAAATCTGTAACTTCATTATCGGAGGCAGTATTACAAAATAGAAGAGGAATGGATCTCCTCGTCTTACAACAAGTAGGACTGTGTGCAGCTCTAGGGGAAGAGTGTTGCTTTTACGCAGATCACACAGGAGTAGTAAGAGATACTATGACCAAATTACGGGAGGGTTTAGAAAAACGAAAGAAAGAGAGGGAAGCAAAGCGGAGCTGGTATGAATCCTGGTTCACCCAATCCCCCTGGTTAACTACTTTGTTATCTTCTATAGCAGGACCTTTAATAATATTAGTGTTAATTCTGACCTTCGGGCCCTGTATATTAAATAGAGTTATCGAACTAGTAAAAAACCGATTAGAAGCCGCTCACTTAATGTTATTGAAAAAAGACCTGTATGAGCAGATAGAAGAAGACAGAGGTGTTGAACACGAAACTTCCATCCTTTCTCTAGCACGAGAAACTATTATCCGGTTTGATCAACAAAATGATACAAATAAAAAGGGGGGATTGTAATAAACCCATGTTGTAAATTTGTTAATCAAACTGGTACGTTATCTTGTGCAAACAGTTATGAAACAGTACAACTGGGGAAATGTATTGGAGTTGTGTGGGTGAGGTGAGCTGCGCGTGTCCGGAGGGGTGGGGTCGCCGCCTGCGGTGTGGAGGGAAAATGTTGCCTCCGTCCCACGACCACCGGAGAGCCTGAGGAGACCCCCCCGGCAACCAGACGTGCAGCCACAGAAGACGTCGGGCCAAGCTGTATCAACTTGGAAATCTACCTGGAGACAAAAAAACTATAAAAGAGGGACTCTGGTGGGGGTGGGTTGCGTGCCGTTGGTGGAGCTGAGACTCCCCGGCCGCCCAGCGCTGTTTTGCCTGTTTACTGCCTGCTTAATAAATTCTAATTGGATAATTAAAATTGGCATATGATTCGCGATCCTCGTTTATACTACTGTTTTGCCTGTTTAGTGCTTGCTTAATAAATTCTAATTGGATAATTAAGATTGGCATACGGTTTCGCTTGTAACAGCCATGAATAAAACACAGAGTGGCACAGAGCTGATGTCAGACATCTGCTCTGGTTGTGGCTGGGATGGAGTTCTCTTCCCAGCAGCCCATGTGGTGCCGAGTGTTGGGTTTGTGAGCAAACCAGCGTTGCAGCTGCGAGCGCTGGTTGTGTTCGATGCTGTGGGCAGGAGTGCGGACCCAGCGTGTGGTGCCCGGGGCCGGGTGCTGAGCTGGGCTGTCCCTTGGGCAGGGACAGGCTGGAAGGCTCGTGGAAAAGGGACATATTTTAAGGAGCAGAAACACAACCTCCTCACGTTTTCCTCAGCATTCGCTCCAAACTGAGAATCGGCGGGAACTCGGAGGATCCTCTTTGTCTGAACCCAGTAGCAAGAAAGAGACACTAACGAGAGATGCCCCTTTGCGCAGACCGGGCTGAACTTTGCTCAGCTCTAGGGGGATGTAAGCAAACGACTTGCAGAGGGGCTGCAAGGCTGCTCCAGCCCCGCAGTGACAGCAGGGCCACTCTGGTCCCTTCAGGGGGATTCGCTCTGGGGACAGAGGAGCGAGGGCGACACGGGCAGGAGCAGCCCGGGGCGAGGGAAGAGCCCGAGCCGCTGCGGCTCTGGGGCCATTTCTAGTCAGGCCGCGCAGCGGACACCCCCGTTGCTATGGCAGCGGGGGCTTTCCAGGGCCGGCCCCGCGCGGCGCAGCCCCTGTCGCTATGGGAACGGGTCCTTCCCCGAGGGCGGCGCGCTCCATGCGGGCGCCGGCTGGCTGAGCGCCGCGCTGTGCGGCGGCGGGGCCGGGCGGGAGTTCGGCACGGCCGGGGGGTGACGGGCCGAGGAGCCCCGGTTCCCCCGGGCGAGCAGTGGGAGCCGGTGGAGGTGCAGGGGGGGAAGCTCTCGGCCCCTGGATTCCCCGAGCGCGGCTGTCGGGGCGGGCTCAGGGAGGAGCTGGGCTGGGAGCTGTGAGGCGCTTCCCGCATCCATCCCTGGGGCGGGCGGGCTGGGGCTGGTGGGGCAGAGGAGCCCCAGGGGTGAGCCGGGGTGGGGTCCGCTGTCACCAGCACTGTCCCGCGGGTGAGCGGGAGGAGGGGCCGGTGCCGTGGCCAGCACGTCCCCAGCCAGGGCAGCACTGGGCGGCAGCAGAGGGGTCAGGGCTCCGACTGCGGAGCAGCCCGAGCTCAGCGTCCTGTTCCCAAATCCTCTGCGCACTTGGGGTGCAGCGTGCGGGTGTTGTGATGACAGCAACAGCTCTGTGCCGTCACCCCTCAGGGGCTCTCTCCGGGCAGCACCTCGGTGAAGGTGTCAGGAGGATGGAGCCAGGCTCTTCTCGGTGGCAGCCAGTGGTAAGACGAGGGATAATGGGTTCAAACTGGAACACAGGAGGTTCCACTTAAATTGGAGAAGAAACTTCTCAGTGAGGGTGACAGAACCCTGGGCCAGGCTGCCCAGGGAGGTTGTGGAGTCTCCTTCTCTGCAGACATTCAAACCCGTCTGGACACCTTCCTGTGTAGCCTCATCTGGGTGTTCCTGCTCCGGCGGGGGGATTGGACTGGATGAGGTTTCAAGGTCCCTTCCAATCCCTGACATTCTGTGATTCTGTGATTCTGTGAAGGTGCAGGAGACCCACGGGCAGCGGGAGCAGGTGCTGGGGCGAGAGAAGGAGCAGCGGGCGGCTCGGCTGCTGTGGCAGCGGCAGGACGCGAGGCAGGAGCAGGCAGAGCTGCTGGCGCAGCACCAGCAGCACCTGAGTGCGCTGGAGCAGCAGCACCAGCTGGAGCGGCTGCGGGAGCTGCAGAGGTGAGAGCGGCACGAGTGGCACACGCGTGGGGCCGCTACCCCCGGTCTGGGCAAAGGAACCAGGGGATGGTTTGGGGAGGCGGTGAAAGAAGAAAATCAGAGTCCAGAAGCACTGAGTTGTGGGCAGCTGGGTGTCTCCTGGAGTGGGGGTTTGGTTTGTAGGTGGACACTGGGATCTGGCTGGGGACATCGACATGATGCGTTGTGCTTTGAAAGGGGCTGGACCCTGTCTTTTCTCTCCCCCAAATCTCTTCCATTCAGGTGAATGAGTCACTGACATAATCTGGGTCAATAAGAAATCTGGTTTTGGTAGAGAAGCCCATAACCCCCAGATGTGTCCGTCCCAGATGTGGATGCTGGTCAGTGGGATGCCCCATGACAGACCACCGTGCCAGCCCAGCTCCTGGGACCTGGTTCCACACACAGTCACACATCTGCACACACACACATACATGCATACACACAGACCTACATACACGCATACGCATGTGCTCACACACCACTGTGCAGACATTCTCATACAATCACAGAATCCCTGACTGGAAGGGACAAGGATCACCTGGTCCAACCTTTCCTGGCACAAGCCCAGTCTAGACAAGCTGGCCCAGCACCCCGTCCAGCTGAATCTTTAAAGTGTCCAATTTTGGGGAATTCACCACTTCCCTGGGGAGATTATTCCAATGGCTGATGGCTCTCATGGTGAAAAATTTCCTGCTTGTGTCCAGTCAGGATCTCCCCAGGAGTAGCTTGTACCCATCAGCCCTTGTCTGTTCCCTGGGACTCCTTGTACAAAGGGCATGTCCATCTTTGTAGCCACCCTGGAAACACTGGAACATGGTGCTGAGCTCTCCCTGAGCCGCCTTTTCTCCAGGCTGAACAAGCCCGGTTCTCTCAGCCTTTCCTCGTATGGCGGCTGCCCAGTCCTTTGATCATCTCTGTGGCCCTTCTCTGGACCCTCTCCAGCCTGTCCACATCTAGTTTGGCTGAAAGCGACTTAATTTTCTTCATGCAGTTATATAATTATTACTGCAGTAATCTGAGGGTATGAGGGAAAGAATGATTTGGGGAGGACAGGACACTTTTTACAGCCATCACGTGTTTTGCAACACGGCGTTTGTGGGTCTCTGACAAGATGATCACAGAGTTGGTGGCTGGGGTTCTGTGATGGAAATGCTTTTGCTCTGGTATTGAAGCCCAAATCGCCTCTAACAGTCTTAGAGCAGTGAATCTGGAAGTGTTGGTTTGCCTCAGCAGGCAAAGCCTCTGCTCCCCAGCGGAGCTCTGTGACCGCTATGTCACTTGTCAACACCGTCACTGAGTGCAAGGGCAGTGTAAAAACCAGGTGCTTTGGAAAGCTCCCCCACTCTCTCCTGACGTTCCAAATCTGTCTCATGTGCACCCTGAAAATACGCATTGAGGCAGGAAAGCAGACCTCAGGAAGGTCTGGCCCTGCAGGCTGGACATCCCCAGCCCTGGATCAGCCAGGTGATGCAATAGCACAGCCTCCCGATGTCATAGTGCGTTTCCATGACAGTCCCAGGCTGTCCCCAGGGTTCCCTGGCCACTGACACCACAACCTTTCTTGCCAGATCTCTGGCTGCCCTCACTGCTCGCCACGCTCTGTGCCACAGAGACGAAGCAGATGCAGACATTGTCGTCCTCTTCCCTTTCGACGGCCATGGCTGAGACAGGTGGAGTCCTGAGACTCCTCCTTCCCTGCCCTAGTTCAGCATCAGGGATGAGCTCCATTGTGCCTGAGGGGATTTGCATCCCCAGGCCTTGAGCAAATCCACTGATGAGGAATCCACAACTGCTCTGGGCAACCTGTTCCAGGGTCTTGCCAACCTCATAGTAAAAAATGTTCTTTTGTTGAGAACATTGGTATTCTCTGGTGAGACAGAACTCTCGCGGTACAGGAACAAGATGTCACCAGTGGGTGACTGAGATGGCTTAGAGAACCCCTGTCAAAGATATTAGCAAAAGTGCTTTTAATATGATGTTGTAAAAGTGCAACTTAACCAAGTTTGATGGCAAGTTCACTCTATCAGTGTACAGCACAATCATTTGAACAGTGATTGACAACTCCTAAGGCACAGGTCAAAGTACCAAGACTCTCTTCTGATCTTTCCTCAGGTTTTATCAGCATCTCACAGCATGGACGGAGCCCGGGTGGGGACTTGGAGACCTCATGGCCCATGGGGCCCCATCATGGCCCAGTTCACCAGCCCTGGACCCAAATACTCAGTCCGAGGAACAACAGGTAAAACAAGGATCAGAGAGGTGTGTTGAGCACACCCGTGGTAAAATCAGCTACAAACCTGTTTCCCTTTTTCCCCCTTCTCAGAGAAGCCCCCTGCTCCTAAAACCTTCCCACGCAAACCCAGTACATGTGAGGTTTGTTTGTTTGTTTTTTAGTTTTTATTTCTCTATGATTATCACTGGAGCCAGACTGTCAGGAGGTCCAGTTTCTTTTTAAGATTATTTAGCAATGCAGTTGCAGAAGCATTTGTGCTTAGAGATTTACTGTTTGTTACTACAAGGCACAGTACAGCTCACCTTTATTACTCTTGGAGGAAAAAGGATGGGAATTTTGTGAGCTCGGCAGCTCAGTCTCCTGCAGCTTCAAAGGAGCTTTGAAATGGGGTTGCCTACAGGTGGCCTTTCACGTGCTGTTCTTCATAGGTTACCTGAACCACAACCCCCCAGAGCCCCCACTTACCCCTGTCAAGTGGCAGAACCTTCTGCAGAAGGCAGCTGCTCGCCAGGTCCTCGATATTGCATGAAGCCTCCATGGCCAGGAATGGGGAGTACGTGGCTCCCACCTCTCCCATGGGTGGACTTCCCAAGATGAACTTCGAGATCATGCCTGAACCCTGTTTGTTCAGATAAGACTAGGATGTTTTCACATTTCCCTGCAGCAGTGGCACAAAAGTTAGATGGGTGCAAAAGAGAGATGGGTACAAAAGGCTCAGCTCACCCCTTCAATGTGCTGTAGATGTTTTCCAGCAGCTGGCACTTCTGCAGCAGTTAAGGAGAGCAGCTCTTGTTGAAATTGCCTCCTTGGCTTGAGAAAAAAGGCCACATCTTCACTGCTTTTGTGCTGTTGTCCTCTGCCCTAGGCGATTACTGCCCTGAGAAGCCCAACAGACACGTCCTGAAGTGCCCTCCTGTGCAGTCCATGTCCTTCCGGCACAGGGGCATCAAAACCGACCTCCCTCCAGGTAAGTGACTGCGGGGAGACGCCTACCCTTGCATAGCATGTGAGGCACAGACTCTCGATAAGGTGCAGGGAGAAACATTTATTACAAATTCAGGCTTGTATTTATACTTGATAGGATGCTTGTTCCAGCATTGCTGATTTGCTAAGTTAGGCATTACATAAGCGATACATTTTGTGTTCCTACCAAAGCTGCTACCAGAAAAGCATTTTTTGATGTCACAAGTTACCCCCTGTCCTTGATGTATCAGTCCTGTATCAATCCCTCTGGCCTTAATATATAATCAGTACAGGCCTTGCTTCTTGTTTTTCCACCAACGCTTGTTCCCCCGCCATTGACTCTCGTAGTTTCTCACAGGCTTGATGTCAGAATACCACCACACCCTTGCAGCTCAAGCATCCTCTACTGACAGTCTGCTGCTCAGCTTGTTAACCAGGGCCAGTTCAAAGCCTCCACTGCAGGACACAGCTGTTTCCTGACAAGCTTCCTTCATGTGCAGTAGAAGCCAGTGGGGAGTACTCCTGGTTGGCTGCAGCTGCCTTGGCAGGTGCTTGTGCTCATCTCTCAGCCCCAAGGTCTGATCTGTGCCTTTCCCCCCACCCAAGCTGTGCTGCTGGCTCTGAGGAAATAGGGGTACAGCGGGCAGATGGTTTTACCAGAGCTGTGAAGTTCCAGTGAACCCCTTGGGCATTTTTTCTTCCTGGTTCTTGCAGTTCCAGCACAAACTCATCTCATCCCACAGAAGCACTGACAGCTCAGTTTCGGAGCTGCCAACAGTGCCCCAGCGTGGCAGAAGGTGGAAGGATTGGGAAAGGGGGCAGACATCCTTCCTGCTCCTCTGAGCAGGTGTCATGGAGGCACCTCAAAGTCAGTTTTAGGTGAACAACAAGTTCAAACCAGATTTTATTCTGGCTGGAAAAGTGTAGCAAATACACTGACTAGAAACAGGGTTTATACAATTAGTTAGCACTGCAACAACGTAAAATATCGATCAGATATCAGTTGAGGGGATTATTGTGGTACAACAACATAAGAATAATGACGATGCACAACGTGCATGCATTCAGTCACAAGAAAGAAAACCAGAGGCCTCTTGAGTCCAGGGAACCCACAAGAAATAATTGCTTGCCTGGGTTAGGCAAGGGCTCACACTTGCCTGGTTAGACAAGGACTCATGCAAGGATCTATCCAGTAAATAACCACTCACCAAACAAGAAGCTGAGGTGCTCTCAGTCCCGGGAAGTCTCCTTAGACGGCGTACCAGTCTAAGGAAAGGGCTCCACTTCACAGACCCGCAGCTCCGAGAAGACCACTCAAAGGGGTCTTCTGTGGGAACCCCATTTTATAGGCTGGTCAGATGTGGCTGTGGGCTTTAAAACATGGTCCAGAAGATTTGCAGCTACTCTGGGCACCTCCTTTGTTGAAGACCCTGTCAATCGACTCAGGATCCCATTAAGGACCCTGTCAATTGACCGAGGGTCCCACCCTTCCTGCCCCCCAAGCTGGTGGAGGTGAAGTCACCCTGCCCGGGGCAGGGGAGGATGTGACTGGCAGCACCTTGGTACCACTCTGGTGCGTACCTGGGGACAGGCACAGTGGGGCACAAAAGGTGCTAAAGAGCCATCAACTGCCTCAGTGAAGGCTCCAGATCTCAGGGGGACGTGCAGCTGCCACAGCAGCCTTTGCAGGGTGCCTGTCTCTGCCCCAGAGGTTTCTTCTCTTCCCATTCCTCTTGCAGGTCCAGGCACCTACATGTTGCCCAGGGTGCTGGGCCCCAGCACAGTGCACACAGCTGCCAGCCCGTGCGATTCCATGAGGTGGAAGAGTCAGCAGAATCACTACAGTGCCAATCTCGCCACGGTGAGCTCTGCTTCTCTGCCTTTTTGTAACAGCAGCTGAAGCTGCTCTGCTCTCCTCATGGCAGAAGAGCTGCAAAGCCTGCAGGATCCTTTCTTAGCACATCCTTGGCTGCAATAGGAGCAGAACCCAAGAGTGCACGTGCCCGCTGGCAGGGCCACAGGATTCTCCTGCCATTCCAGCAGGACAGGGGAAGCTCTGCCTCCACCGCTGTCCCTTGTTTTCTAACAGTTACAGTTTTGCTGATGTAGCACTCATGAGCTCTCATGGGAATCTCCCTCCTGCTCTGAGATAAGCCTCATCTCTGCTCCTAGTCCTTGCGGGTTGAATTCACTTTGCTTGATTGTCACTGTGGAGAGCTGGCAGTGGAGATGAAGGTGGAGGAGAAAAATCCTCGGAGCAATTCCTGAAACATATTTCTGGCAGAAAAACCAACCTCTTCTTTCAGCTCTGAGCTACTTAGGATCAGGATTTCACATCCAGTGGCCACAAAAACACACAAAGAGAAAAATGGCTGCCCACACCTCCACCAACTTGCAATAGAAGGGCTGTGGTGTTTCCAAATCCTTTACATTCCTGCAGAATTTAAAACCCTTGGGGAATACCCAGCGATGATCACAAACCCTCGGTGCTCTGCTGCCATACACATGAACTCCCATTGCGCTCGAGATTGGTCCCTTGGCAACCTGGCAGTGTGAAGAGCCGGCGAGAACTGATGGGAACGGCTCCAGGGGATCTCCTCCTGGAGGTCACAGCTGCTGCAAGGCTGAGCTGTTGCAATGAAAAGTTGAAATCTGCCATCACAGATTCATAGTGTCAAAGGCTTTACTGAAGTCCAAGTACACAGCATCCTCAGCCTCTCCCTCATCAAGTAAGCAGGTCACCTTGTCACAGGAGATCAGGCTGGTCAAGCAGGACCTGCCTTTCATAAACCCATGCTGACTGGGCCTGATTGCTTGGTTGTCCTGTGTGTGTCATGTGATGTCACTCAGGATGATCTGTTCCATGAGCTTCCCTGGCACCAAGGTCAGATTGACAGGCCTGTAATTCCCTGGATCCTCCTTCTGACCCTTCTTGTAGACAGGCATCACATTCGCCAACTTCAAGTCGACTGGACCTCCCCAGTTAGCCAGGGTTGCTGATTCACAATTGAAAGTGGCTTAGTGATCACGTCTGCAAGCTCCCTCAGCAGCCTTGGATGGATCCCATCTGCCCCCATAGACTTGTGTGTGTCTAAGTGGTGTAACAGGTCACCAACCATTTCCCCTCGGATTATTGGACTACATTCTGCTCCCTGTCCCTGTCTTCTGGCTCAGGGGGATGTGTACCTGGAGCACAACTGGTTTGACTGTAAAAGACTGAGGCAAAGAAGGCATTCCACTTCTTTCCAGCTATGTCATTTCGCCTGTCAAAACTAGAGTTAGGTCCAGAAAGCACCGTTTCATTGTCCCATCATTGGTCAGGACACCCAGGGAGGGTCAGGAATGGATCGCCTTTAGTCCTGCCAAGGGAAGGCATCCAACTGAGTAAATTGGGGCATCTCACTCTGGGTTTATACTCAGAATCACAGAATGGTTGCAGTTGGAAGGGACCTCTGGAGATCATCTAATCCAACCCACCTGCTAAAGTAGGATCACCTAGCGTGGATTTCACAGGAAGTCTCCAGGCGGGTTTGAATGTCTCCAGAGAAGGAGACTCCAGAACCTCTCTGGGCAGCCTGTTCCAGTGTCTGTCAACCTCAAAGTAGAGAAATTTTTCCTCATATTCAGACGGAACCTCCTGTGCTTCAGTGCCTGTTGCCTGTCATCCTATCATTGAGCATCACTGAAATGAGTCTGGTCCCATGCTCTTGACATCCATCCTTAAGATATTTATGAACATTGATGAGATCGCCTCTCATCCTTCTCCAGGCTGAACAGACTCAGCTCTCTCAGTCTCTTCTCATAAGAAAGGCACTTTAGTATTAGTATATTAGTAGTAGTAGTATTTTGTTATTACATTGTTGTCTTATTAAACTGTTTTTTCTCAACCCACAAGTTTGTCCCTTCCCTCTCACTTCTCTCCCCTGCCCCACTTTGGCAGGGTGGAGGAAGTATGTGACCAAACTATCATGGTCTTAGTTGCTGGCTGGGGCAAAACCATGGCAGGGAAGAATAATAGTAGCTCGGGAAATCTTGAAAATCACTTTCCAAGATGCTGACACTCTTTTTGGTGGTGGGAAACGGCATGAGAAAGGAAAGCCATAAAAAACTGCAGCTCTGGAGGTCCAGAGTGGACCTGAGGATAAAGAAATGTCATTCTGAGCACAGTGCTGTGGACATCCAGAGGCGTCTGGATCAGCCATGGCTTTGTGTTTCAAGGAACAGCTGGGGAGGATGGAGAGACAGCAGCACAGGAGGGGACATACTGGGGTGAGCACAAGGTGGGGAAGCGCATGGGGTGTCTGCAGCCTGCAGGGAAACAGCCACAGGCCTGGGACAGTGTAGAACGGCCTGTGGTGGAGATGGCCAAGGGTGAGGCTGAATGTCCCTGGAAGGCCCAAGGTCTTTGTCCCCTTGGCTATGGCTGATGTCCCTGCCACTGAGGCCTAAGAGGAGACCCATCATTGTCATGGCCATGAGGCCTCATTGCTCCTTGCACCTCCCCAAGGGAGGTTGGGAGGTGTCACATTGTTGTCCCTCAATGGCATCGTACTCCCCACATCCCCAGGAAGAGCCCTGAGACACATGTGAGGGACAGGATCTCCCTTTGTAGGGGCAGGGGCTCGAGGTTTGACCATCCTCCTTCATCAAACAAACCAAGGGTTTTCTCAGCATCAGAGCTGCTGCACTTTGCCTTTGCCTGATGTAATCGCAGTCTCCAATTATCTGTTCTAACGAGTCCCTGAGGAGGCTTTGTCAGTAATGGCCTCAGTGGCACCCATTAGTGCTTCAAGGAACTTTGGAGTTTGCTTCTGACTTGGACTTCTTGAGGAGATTCTTCAGTCTGCTCTTGGTATCTGAGGTTCATGGACTCAGCACCAAATATGCCATGGGGCTCATTAAAATACAAAAAGCCCTAACGAGCCATGTCTTTTCCTGTCATTTTCTTCAAGTCTGCAAGACTTGTACAGCTATTTGGAGAGGTTTCGGTGGGTTACTTCGTGATGAAGATTTCAAAGAAGATTTCATAAGAGAGGGTTTTTTCTTTCAACGGTACTTTCTATCATTCTTGATTTCATAGAAGAAGTGACAGCAGCATTCTACACTGGGCATTGATCCTGAGGGTCACCTGAATACACCGGGACAGACAGGAGAAGCTGTCCCTTAAGGTCGGACACTGTATGGACAACCTTGCTCCTCATCCCTCCTCCCTAGTCTGCCAGTTCCCTCCTTGGCCACCTGGGGCTTGCATCACTTTTCCTTACATCAGACTTCTCCACTGAGGTCTGCAGGTGGATGGTGCAGCTCCTCTGCACCAGCTCCCACCTGCTCTCCTTAGAGACCTGGCTGCACTCAGGCACAGAAAGGTTTCTCTTCGATGCCAACAAGGAAACACAATATAATTTAATAAAGTAAAACACTTTCCACAACCATCTATGCTGGATTTGGTGACGTCCACCATGCACAAGGGACATCCACACAAGAACTGTTTTAGACAGAGTTAGGAAAGGATAGATGTAAACACAAATAATGTGTTGACTGCCGTGTTAATTAGAGCTCTGAAGAATGGGGCAAGTTTGTAACTCCCTGAAGCTCCAAGCAGAAACCAAACAGTTGAGAGGCAACTGAATGACCGAAGAGGAAGTGGAGGAGAAAACCTGAGAGTTCTGGGAAGGGTGTGTGTCCAGACAGTCTGCTGAAAAGTTTTCCTTTGACATGGACCTTGAATCAGGAGAGCTGGAAACTGCTGAATGACAAGGGAGATGAAATAATAGAGTGTTGGTAACAGAAGTAGAGGGGAAGACCAACGTTCTCCTCCCCTTAGTACGCTTGCCGGTAATTCACATTTGAACTTTTTTTTTTATATGTAAAAAAGTAATACATAAAAAGCTTGTCCGTGTAGCTGAAGACATGTGTGTCTTATATCCATTTCTGTTTCTGGGAAAAACTTTCCTTTTTGAAGAAAAGAAAACCTCCCAAAGACTTAAAAAAAAAAAAAAAAGGATGTTGACATCTTTCTTTGCTTTGAATATTTGTCTTCAGTTCTTATTTTAATTTTCATTGACATCAGCTGACATCTGATGGGCCTACAGGCATTAAGCCAAGATCATTTTCTGTCTTGTATAGCGCCCCATGCCCTCTAAACCTTCCCTGCCCAGGACTCTTCACACTTCGCCCAGAGCGAGTCACACTGAGGCGTTGACTGGTTCACTGGTTGAGATGTTGGTTTAGATGGTCACCCAAAGCACAGGTGGATTCATGCCCCATAATCGTCTGCTCTGACCAGTTAGAAACAGAGGCCAACATCACAATGGGATCAAATGAGAAGTGAGGTTGAAGGGCCCTCAGGAGTCTGCAGTCCAACCTGTTACAAACTGGGTCAGACCAAGGTGTTCAAGCCCTGATTCAATCAGAGTTTGAAAACCTCCAAGGACACAGGCTGCTCAGCCTCTCTGGGTGACCCGAGGCAGCACTTGGCTGAGCTCCTAGGGCAGGGGTGTCAAACTCATTTTCACTGGGACCACATCAGCCTCACGGTTGCCTTCAAAGGGCCAACTGTAATTTTAAGACTGTATAAATGTAGGAATAGTTGTATATATACAGTCCTAAAATTACATTCGTCCCTTTCAAGGCAACCGTGAGGCAGATGTGGCCCCCAGTGAAAGTGAATTTGACACCCCTGTTCTAGGGAAAAAAACTTTTCCTTATGTCCTGGCTGAACCTCACCTCTTTCACCTTCCACCCATTGTTTTCTGTCCTTCTGCAATGCACTACAGTGAAGAGCCTGGCTCTGCATTCTCCATCCCCTCCTCGTTGGCACTGGCAGGCTGTGATGAGGTCCCTGTCAGCCTTCCCTTCTCTGGCATGGACAAGCCCGGCTCCCCCAGCCTCTCCCCACAGGCAAAGTGCTCCAGTCCCTGGCTGTCCCCGGGGCCCTTTGCTCAACCCACTCCAGCTTGCCAGTATCTTTCCTGAATTGGGATCTGAGATCTGGATGGAGTATTCCAGAGAATCCCTTCCCTCCATCTCCTGGCCGTGCTCCTGGTGGCACAGCCCAGGGTGCTCCTGGCCTCCCTTGCACCAGGGCACACGCTGCCTCCTGCCCAGCTCCCTGCCCACCCAGACCTTTCCCACAGAGCTGCTCACAGCCAGGCAGCCCCAGCCTGTGCCATTGCCAGGGTGAGTCCCCTGCAGGGGCAGACACTGCTCTTTGTCCTTCTGGGGCTTCCTGAGGTTCCTGCCAAGATGTGCTCTCCTCCTTGAACCCCTTCATTGAGCACAGAGGCCTGGGTGGGTGTTCCAGTAAAGACCCAGACACAGAAGGCATTGAGTCCCTCAACCCCAGCATCACTCTCTGCTGTTATTAAATTCCCCTCCCCATCCAGTAACAGCCCCACATTTCCCTTGTTCTGCCTTGGTCTCTGATGCAGTGGTCTCTTTTCTTGCAGCCACCAACTCCAGGTGAGCTTTTCCCTTCCCAAAGTCATCCCTGCACAGCAAAGGCGATGCACATAGACTCCTTGTCTGTCCTTGTCCTTGCTGTCACCCCTGGCAGCTGCTTTGTGGCCCCTGTCTGCACCCTGTGCTGTGACAGCCCAGCCCTGCTGCCCCACACATGGTCCCACAGCCCCACGGTGCAGGCACAGCACAGGACAGGGTGCATTTGGGGTGGGGAACGGTCTCCCGGTGTGATGCCCACATGGTCCTTGGTGCTTTCTCACCCCATGGCCTTCCTGTGTGGCAGCCTCTCCAAGCTCCTGGAGAGGCTGTGTCAGCTGTGGGGTTCACAGACAGCCCTGCTCCAGGGTCTGCCAGGGTCTGGGCCAGGAGAGAGGCTGGGCAGGGCTGGCCATTCCCTGAGACAGGCCCTGAGCCCAGCAGGAGGATGGAGATGGCCTCACAGGGAACCTCACCCGTAAACCTGGGCTGAGCGGCCAGTGCTGGAAATGGCCCATGAGAGGTGGCCAGTGGCTGGGGGGTGACGAAGGCCCTGGGCCACCTTCCTGGTGTGTCCATGCCGCCAAGGTCACAGAGCAGCTTCCTCTCTCCTGCACCTGCAGGACATTGATCCCTCCCACAAGCCCTGGCTCTGCACCACAACCCCTGGTGTGAATCTTCACCCTGCATGGTCATGCAGCACGAGATACAGGCTGATGTTTTTCTCTCCCAGGTACTTTCCAGCCCAGCCCAGCTCCCTCGAGTCTCTCCCACCTCCCCTGCCCTCTCTCCACCATTTTCATTTCCCATTCATCCCTGATACAATGAGAATGGGTCTCAGACATAAGAAAAAAACCCTAAAAAATAAAAAAAATTAAAAATCATGTTCATTTATTTCACTTGTATTTAAGACACTACCTGGTTAAACAAGGTCTCTGGATCACACAACATGGGTGGATATTTAAGCAGGTGGAGATGTAGGGTGGCATTTCTTTGAAAACAACAATATCAGAAGTGGAAAAAGAAAAAAAATGTATAAGAGGGAAACAAAGATTGGCCTGTCATGATGTACACTGGAGCCATTGAAGAGGAAGGTGGGCAGTGTATGGCTGAAAACATTCACTCATCAGCTTCCTTAGAGCATCCTTTAGCTCCTGGTTCCTCATGCTGTAGATGAGGGGGTTCAATGTTGGAGGCACCACTGAGTACAGAACAGACACCACCAGATCCAGGGATGGAGAGGAGATGGAGGGGGGCTTCAGGTACGCAAAAGAAGAGGTGCTGACAAACAGGTTGACCACGGCCAGGTGAAGGAGGCATGTGGAAAAGGCTTTGTGCTGTCCCTGCTCAGAGGGGATCCTCAGCACGGCCCTGAAGATCTGCACATAGGACAGCACGATGAACACAAAATATCCCCAAAATAGAAAAGCATTAAAAGCAATAAGACCAGCTTCCCTGAGGCAGGCATCTAAGCAGGACAATTTGAGGATCTGGGGGATTTCACAGAAGAACTGGTCCAGGGCATTGCCCTTGCACAGTGGCAGTGAAAATGTATTGCCCATGTGCAGCAGAGCACTGAGAAACCCACTGGCCCAGGCAGCTGCTGCCGTGTGGCCACAAGCTCTGCTGCCCAGGAGGGTCCCGTAGTGCAGGGGTTTACAGATCGCAATGTAGTGGTCGTAGGACATGATGGTGAGGAGACAATACTCTGCTGAAGTGAAAAAGAAAAACAGAAAGACTTGGGCAGTACATCCCATATAAGAAATGGCCCTGGTGTCCCAGAGGGAATTGGCCATGGGTTTGGGGACAGTGGTAGAGATGAAGCCCAGGTCAAGGAGGGAGAGGTTGAGGAGGAAGAAGTACATGGGGGTGTGGAGGTGCTGGTCACAGGCTGTGGTGGTGATGATGAGGCTGTTGCCCAGGAGAGCAGCCAGGTAGATGCCCAGGAAGAGCCAGAAGTGCAAGAGCTGCAGCTCCCGTGTGTCTGTGAATGGCAGGAGGAGGAACTGGGTGATGGAGCTGCTGTTGGACATTTGGTTCCTCTGGGCATGGAGCACTGTCCAAGGAGTACCTCAAGGGCCAGGGCTTTTGTGCTGGTCTGGGGAGATGGGATGGCATGGAGGGGCTGAGGACCTCTCAGGATATCCTGGAAAGGAGAGCAAAGGACACAGGTGCCTCCTTTTCCTTTTGCCATGCGTGTTCACCAACCTCCGGGGCTGACCACTTTCTGACCCCCAGGAGCTGCTGTGTCCTTCAGAGGGGCAGAGGCTGTGGGGTGACTGCCCAGAGCACCTGCAGTGGGCACTGCTGTGGGACCAGCCCCACACTGGGCTTTGCTGGGAAGAGGGCATTGAAGGTGGAGAGAGGGCAGGGGAGGTGGGAGAGACTCGAGGGAGCTGAGCTGGGCTGGAAAGTACCTGGGAGAGAAAAACATCAGCCTGTATCTCGTGCTGCATGACCATGCAGGGTGAAGACTCACACCAGGGGTTGTGGTGCAGAGCCAGGGCTTGTGGGAGGGATCAATGCCCTGCAGGTGCAGGAGAGAGGAAGCTGCTCTGTGACCTTGACGGCATGGACAGACCAGGAAGGTGGCCCAGGGCCTTCGTCACCCCCCAGCCACTGGCCACCTCTCATGGGCCATTTCCAGCACTGGCCGCTCAGCCCAGGTTTACGGGTGAGGTTCCCTGTGAGGCCATCTCCATCCTCCTGCTGGGCTCAGGGCCTGTCTCAGGGAATGGCCAGCCCTGCCCAGCCTCTCTCCTGGCCCAGACCCTGGCAGACCCTGGAGCAGAGCTGTCTGTGAACCCCACAGCTGACACAGCCTCTCCAGGAGCTTGGAGAGGCTGCCACACAGGAAGGCCATGGGGTGAGAAAGCACCAAGGACCATGTGGGCATCACACCGGGAGACCGTTCCCCACCCCAAATGCACCCTGTCCTGTGCTGTGCCTGCACCGTGGGGCTGTGGGACCATGTGTGGGGCAGCAGGGCTGGGCTGTCACAGCACAGGGTGCAGATAGGGGCCACAAAGCAGCTGTCAGGGGTGACAGCAAGGACAAGGACAGACAAGGAGTCTATGTGCATCGCCTTTGCTATGCAGGGATGACTTTGGGAAGGGCAAAGCTCACCTGGAGTTGGTGGCTGCAAGAAAAGAGACCACTGCATCAGAGACCAAGGCAGAACAAGGGAAATGCGGGGCTGTTACTGGGTGGGGAGGGAAGTTCAATAACAGCAGAGAGTGATGCTGGGGTTGAGGGAATCAATGCCTTCTGTGTCTGGGTCTTTACTGGAACACCCACCCAGGCCTCTGTGCTCAATGAAGGGCTTCAAGGAGGAGAGCACATCTTGGTAGGAACCTCAGGAAGCCCCAGAAGGACAAACAGCAGTGTCTGCCCCTGCAGGGGACTCACCCTGGCAATGGCACAGGCTGGGGCTGCCTGGCTGCGAGCAGCTCTGTGGGAAAGGTCTGGGTGGGCAGGGAGCTGGGCAGGAGGCAGCGTGTGCCCTGGTGCAAGGGAGGCCAGGAGCACCCTGGGCTGTGCCACCAGGAGCACGGCCAGGAGATGGAGGGAAGGGATTCTCTGGAATACTCCATCCAGATCTCAGATCCCAATTCAGGAAAGATATTGGCAAGCTGGAGTGGGTTGAGCAAAGGGCCCTGAGGACAGCCAGGGACTGGAGCACTTTGCCTGTGGGGAGAGGCTGGGGGAGCCGGGCTTGTCCATGCCAGAGAAGGGAAGGCTGACAGGGACCTCATTACAGCCTGCCAGTGCCAACGAGGAGGTGATGGAGAATGCAGAGCCAGGCTCTTCACTGTAGTGCATTGCAGAAGGACAGAAAACAATGGGTGGAAGGTGAAAGAGGTGAGGTTCAGCCAGGACATAAGGAAAAGTTTTTTCCCTAGAACAGGGGTGTCAAATTCACTTTCACTGGGGGCCACATCTGCCTCACGGTTGCCTTGAAAGGGACAAATGTAATTTTAGGACTGTATATATACAACTATTCCTACATTTATACAGTCTTAAAATTACAGTTGGCCCTTTGAAGGCAACCGTGAGGCTGATGTGGTCCCAGTGAAAATGAGTTTGACACCCCTGCCCTAGGAGCTCAGCCAAGTGCTGCCTCGGGTCACCCAGAGAGGCTGAGCAGCCTGTGTCCTTGGAGGTTTTCAAACTCTGATTGAATCAGGGCTTGAACACCTTGGTCTGACCCAGTTTGTGACAGGTTGGACTGCAGACTCCTGAGGGCCCTTCAACCTCACTTCTCATTTGATCCCATTGTGATGTTGGGCTCTGTTTCTAACTGGTCAGAGCAGACGATTATAGGCCATGAATCCACCTGTGCTGTAGGTGACCATTTAAACCAACATCTCAGCCAGTGAACCAGACAACGCCTCAGTGTGACTCGCTCTGGGCAAAGTGTGAAGAGTCCTGGGCAGAGAAGGTTTAGAGGGCATGGGGCGTTATACAAGACAGGAAGTGATCTTGGCTTAATGCCTGTAGGCCCATCAGATGTCAGTTAATGCAAATGCAAATGAAAATAAGAACTGAAGACAAACATTCAAAGCAAAGATGGATGTCAACATTCTTTTTTTTTTTTTTCAAGTCTTTGAGAGGTTTTCTTTTGTTCAAAAAGGAAAGTGTTTTCCAGAAACAAAAATGGATATGACACACACGTCTTCAGTTACATGGATAAGCTTTTTATGTATTACTTTTTTACATATTTAAAAAAAATGTCAAAAAGTGAATTACCGGGAAGCGTACTAAGGGGAGGAGAACATTGGTCTTCCCCTCTACTTCTATTACCAACACTCTATTATTTCATCTCCCTTGTCATTCAGGAGTTTCCAGCTCTCCTGATTCAAGGTCCATGTCAAAGGAAAACTTTTCAGCAGACTGTCTGGACACACACCCTTCCCAGCACTCTCGGGTTTTCTCCTCCGCTTCCTCTTCGGTCATTCAGTTGCCTCTCAACTGTTTGGTTTCTGCTTGGAGCTTCAGGGAGTTACAAACTTGCCCCATTCTTCAGAGCTCTAATTAACATGGCAGTCAACACATTATTTGTGTTTATATCTATCCTTTCCTAACTCTGTCTAAAACAGTTCTTGTGTGGATGTCCCTTGTGCATGGTGGACCTCATCAGATCCAGCTTAGACAGTTGTGGAAAGTGTTTTACTCTATTAAATTGTATTGTGTTTACTTGTTGGCATCGAGGAGAAACCTTTCTGTGCCTGAGTGCAGCCAGGTCTCTAAGGAGAGCAGGTGGGAGCTGGTGCAGAGGAGCTGCACCATCCACCTGCAGACCTCAGTGGAGAAGTCTGATGTGAGGAAAAGTGATGCAAGTCCCAGGTGGCCAAGGAGGGAACTGGCAGACTAGGGAGGAGGGATGAGGAGCAAGGTTGTCCATACAGTGTCCAACCTTAAGGGACAGCTTCTCCTGCCTGTCCCGGTGTATTCAGGTGACCCTCTGGATCAATGTCCAGTGTAGAATGTTGCTGTCACTTCTTCTATGAAATCAAGAACGATAGAAAGTACTGTTGAAAGAAAAAACCCTCCCTTATGAAATCTTCTTTGAAATCTTCATCACGAAGTAACCCACCGAAACCTCTCCAAATAGCTGTACAAGTCTTGCAGACTTGAAGAAAATGACAGGAAAAGACATGGCTCGTTAGGGCTTTTTGTATTTTAATGAGCCCCATGGCGTATTTGGTGCTGAGTCCATGAACCTCAGATACCAAGAGCAGACTGAAGAATCTCCTCAAGAAGTCCAAGTCAGAAGCAAACTCCAAAGTTCCTTGAAGCACTAATGGGTGCCACTGAGGCCATTCCTGACAAAGCCTCCCCAGGGACTCGTTAGAACAGATAATTGGAGACTGCGATTACATCAGGCAAAGGCAAAGTGCAGCAGCTCGGATGCTGAGAAAACCCTTGGTTTGTTTGATGAAGGAGGATGGTCAAACCTCGAGCCCCTGCCCCTAGGAAGGGAGATCCTGTCCCTCACATGTGTCTCAGGGCTCTTCCTGGGGATGTGGGGAGTGCGGTGCCATTGAGGGACAACAATGTGACACCTCCCAACCTCCCTTGGGGAGGTGCAAGGAGCAATGAGGCCTCATGGCCATGACAATGATGGGTCTCCTCTTAGGCCTCAGTGGCAGGGACATCAGCCATAGCCAAGGGGACAAAGACCTTGGGCCTTCCAGGGACATTCAGCCTCACCCTTGGCCATCTCCACCACAGGCCGTTCTACACTGTCCCAGGCCTGTGGCTGTTTCCCTGCAGGCTGCAGACACCCCATGCGCTTCCCCACCTTGTGCTCACCCCAGTATGTCCCCTCCTGTGCTGCTGTCTCTCCATCCTCCCCAGCTGTTCCTTGAAACACAAAGCCATGCCTGATCCAGACTCCTCTGAATGGCCACAGCACTGTGCTCAGAATGACATTTCTTTATCCTCAGATCCACTCTGGACCTCCAGAGCTGCAGTTTTTTATGGCTTTCCTTTCTCATGCCGTTTCCCACCACCAAAAAGAGTGTCAGCATCTTGGAAAGTGATTTTCAAGATTTCCCGAGCTACTATTATTCTTCCCTGCCATGGTTTTGCCCCAGCCAGCAACTAAGACCATGATAGTTTGGTCACATACTTCCTCCACCCTGCCAAAGGGGGACAGGGGAGAGAAGTGAGAGGGAAGGGACAAACTTGTGGGTTGAGAAAAAACAGTTTAAGACAACAATGTAATAATAAAATACTACTACTACTAATATACTAATACTAGAGCACCTTTCTTATGAGAAGGGACTGAGAGAGCTGAGTCTGTTCAGCCTGGAGAAGGCTGAGAGGCGATCTCATCAATGTTCATAAATATCTTAAGGATGGATGTCAAGAGCATGGGACCAGACTCATTTCAGTGATGCTCAATGATAGGATGACAGGCAACAGGCACTGAAGCACAGGAGGTTCCATCTGAATATGAGCAAAAATTTCTCTACTTTGAGGTTGACAGACACTGGAACAGGCTGCCCAGAGAGGTTCTGGAGTCCCCTTCTCTGGAGACATTCAAACCCGCCTGGACACTTCCTGTGAAATCCACTCTAGGTGATCCTACTTTAGCAGGTGGGTTGGATCACATGATCACCAGGGGTCCCTTCCAGCTGCAACCATTCTGTGATTCTGAGTATAAACCCACAGTGAGATGCCCCAATTTACTCAGCTGGATGCCTTCCCTTGGCAGGACTAAAGGAGATCCATTCCTGACCCTCCCTGGGTGTCCTGACCAATGATGGGACAATGAAACGGTGATTACTGGACCTAACTCTAGTTTTGACAGGCGAAATGACATAGCTGGAAAGAAGTGGAATGCCTTCTTTGCCTCAGTCTTTTACAGTCAGACCAGTTGTGCTCCAGGTACACATCCCCCTGAGCCAGAAGACAGGGACAGGGAGCAGAATGTAGTCCAATAATCCGAGGGGAAGTGGTTGGTGACCTGTTACACCACTTAGACACACACAAGTCTATGGGGCCAGATGGGATCCATCCAAGGCTGCTGAGGGAGCTTGCAGACGTGATCACTAAGCCACTTTCAATTGTGAATCAGCAACCCTGGCTAACTGGGGAGGTCCAGTCGACTTGAAGTTGGCGAATGTGATGCCTGTCTACAAGAAGGGTCAGAAGGAGGATCCAGGGAATTACAGGCCTGTCAATCTGACCTTGGTGCCAGGGAAGCTCACGGAACAGGTCATCCTGAGTGACATCACATGGCACACACAGGACAACCAAGCAATCAGGCCCAGTCAGCATGGGTTTATGAAAGGCAGGTCCTGCTTGACCAGCCTGATCTCCTGTGACAAGGTGACCTGCTTACTTGATGAGGGAGAGGCTGAGGATGCTGTGTACTTGGACTTCAGTAAAGCCTTTGACACTATGAATCTGTGATGGCAGATTTCAACTTTTCATTGCAACAGCTCAGCCTTGCAGCAGCTGTGACCTCCAGGAGGAGATCCCCTGGAGCCGTTCCCATCAGTTCTCGCCGGCTCTTCACACTGCCAGGTTGCCAAGGGAGCAATCTCAAGCGCAATGGGAGTTCATGTGTATGGCAGCAGAGCACCGAGGGTTTGTGATCATCGCTGGGTATTCCCCAAGGGTTTTTAAATTCTGCAGGAATGTAAAGGATTTGGAAACACCACAGCCCTTCTATTGCAAGTTGGTGGAGGTGTGGGCAACCATTTTTCTCTTTGTGAGTTTTTGTGGCCACTGGATGTGAAATCCTGATCCTAAGTAGCTCAGAGCTGAAAGAAGGGGTTGATTTTTCTGCCAGAAATATGTTTCAGGAATTGCTCTGAGGATTTTTCTCCTTCACCTTCATCTCCACTGCCAGCTCTCCACAGTGACAATCAAGCAAAGTGAATTCAACCCGCAAGGACTAGGAGCAGAGATGAGGCTTATCTCAGAGCAGGAGGGAGATTCCCATGAGAGCTCATGAGTGCTACATCAGCAAAACTGTAACTGTTAGAAAACAAGGGACAGCGGTGGAGGCAGAGCCTCCCCTGTCCTGCTGGAATGGCAGGAGAATCCTGTGGCCCTGCCAGCGGGCACGTGCACTCTTGGGTTCTGCTCCTATTGCAGCCAAGGATGTGCTAAGAAAGGATCCTGCAGGCTTTGCAGCTCTTCTGCCATGAGGAGAGCAGAGCAGCTTCAGCTGCTGTTACAAAAAGGCGGAGAAGCAGAGCTCACCGTGGCGAGATCGGCACTGTAGTGATACTGCTGACTCTTCCACCTCATGGAATCGCACGGGCTGGCAGCTGTGTGCACCGTGCTGGGGCCCAGCACCCTGGGCAACATGTAGGTGCCTGGACCTGCAAGAGGAATGGGAAGAGAAGAAACCTCTGGGGCAGAGACAGGCACCCTGCAAAGGCTGCTGTGGCAGCTGCACGTCCCCCTGAGATCTGGAGCCTTCACTGAGGCAGTTGATGGCTCTTTAGCACCTTTTGTGCCCCACTGTGCCTGTCCCCACGTACGCACCAGAGTGGTACCAAGGTGCTGCCAGTCACATCCTCCCCTGCCCCGGCAGGGTGACTTCACCTCCACCAGCTGGGGGGGCAGGAAGGGTGGGACCCTCTGTCAATTGACCGGGTCCTTAATGGGACCCTGAGTCGGTTGACAGGGTCCTCAACAAAGGAGGTGCCCAGAGTAGCTGCAAATCTTCTGGACCATGTTGTAATGCCCACAGCCACATCTGACCAGACTATAAAATGGGGTTCCCACAGAAGACCCCTTTGAGTGGCCTTCTCGGAGCTGCGGGTCTGTGAACTGGAGCCCCTTCCTTAGACTGGTACACGGTCTAAGGAGACTTCCCAGGATTGAGAGCGCCTCAGCTCCTCGTTTGGTGAGTGGTTATTTACTGGATAGATCCTTGAATGAGTCCTTGTCTAATCAGGCAAGTGTGAGCCCTCGCCTAACCCAGGCGAGTGATTATTTCTTGTGGGTTCCCTGGACTCAAGAGGCCTCTGGTTTTCTTTCTTGTGACTGAATGCATGCACGTTGTGCATCGTCATTATTCTTATGTTGTTGTACCACAATAATCCCCTCAACTGATATCTGATCGATATTTTACGTTGTTGCAGTGCTAACTAATTGTATAAACCCTGTTTCTAGTCAGTGTATTTGCTACACTTTTCCAGCCAGAATAAAATCTGGTTTGAACTTGTTGTTCACCTAAAACTGACTTTGAGGTGCCTCCACGACACCTGCTCAGAGGAGCAGGAAGGATGTCTGCCCCCTTTCCCAATCCTTCCACCTTCTGCCACGCTGGGGCACTGTTGGCAGCTCCGAAACTGAGCTGTCAGTGCTTCTGTGGGATGAGATGAGTTTGTGCTGGAACTGCAAGAACCAGGAAGAAAAAATCCCCGAGGGGTTCATTGGAACTTCACAGCTCTGGTAAAACCATCCACCCGCTGTACCCCTATTTCCTCAGAGCCAGCAGCACAGCTTGGGTGGGGGGAAAGGCACAGATCAGACCTTGGGGCTGAGAGATGAGCACAAGCACCTGCCAAGGCAGCTGCAGCCAAGCAGGAGCACTCCCCACTGGCTTCTACTGCACATGAAGGAAGCTTGTCAGGAAACAGCTGTGTCCTGCAGTGGAGGCTTTGAACTGGCCCTGGTTAACAAGCTGAGCAGCAGATTGTCAGTAGAGGATGCTTGAGCTCCAAGGGTGTGGTGGTATTCTGACATTGAGCCTGGGAGAAACTACAAGAGTCAACGGCGGGGGAACAAGTGTTGGTGGAAAAACAAGAAGCAAGGCCTGTACTGATTATATATTAAGGCCAGAGGGATTGATACAGGACTGATACATCAAGGACAGGGGGTAACTTGTGACATCAAAAAATGCTTTTCTGGTAGCAGCTTTGGTAGGAACACAAAATGTATCACTTATGTAATGCCTAACTTAGCAAATCAGCAATGCTTGAGCAAGCATCCTATCAAGTATAAATACAAGCCTGAATTAGTAATAAATGTTTCTCCCTGCACCTTATCGAGAGTCCGTGCCTCACACGCTACGCAAGGGTAGGTGTCTCCCCGCAGTCACTTACCTGGAGGGAGGTCGGTTTTGATGCCCCTGTGCCGGAAGGACATGGACTGCACAGGAGGGCACTTCAGGACGTGTCTGTTGGGCTTCTCAGGGCAGTAATCGCCTAGGGCAGAGGACAACAGCACAAAAGCAGTGAAGATGTGGCCTTTTTTCTCAAGCCAAGGAGGCAATTTCAACAAGAGCTGCTCTCCTTAACTGCTGCAGAAGTGCCAGCTGCTGGAAAACATCTACAGCTCATTGAAGGGGTGAGCTGAGCCTTTTGTACCCATCTCTCTTTTGCACCCATCTAACTTTTGTGCCATTGTTGCAGGGAAATGTGAAAACATCCTAGTCTTGTCTGAACAAACAGCTGGAGAAATGTTACTCGCTTGTTTCAGGCATGATCTCAAAGTTTATCTCGGGAAGTCCACCCATGGGAGAGGCTGGAGCCACGTACTCCCCATTCCTGGCCATGGAGGCTCCATGCAATATCGAGGACCTGGCGAGCAGCTGCCTTCTGCAGGAGGTTCTGCCCCTTGACAGGGGTAAGTGGGGGCTTTGGGGGGTTGTGGTTCAGGTAACGTATGAAGAACAGCACGTGAAAGGCCACCTGCAGGCAACCTCATTTCAAAGCTCCTTTGAAGCTGCAGGAGACTGAGCTGCCGAGCTCACAAAATTCCCATCCTTTTTCCTCCAAGAGTAATAAAGGTGAGCTGTACTGTGCCTTGTAGTAACAAACAGTAAATCTCTAAGCATAAAAGCTTCTGCAACTGCATTGCTAAATAATCTTAAAAAGAAACTGGACCGCCTGACAGTCTGGCTCCAGTGATAATCATAAAGAAATAAAAATTAACAAACAAACAAACAAACCTCACATGTACTGGGTTTGCGTGGGAAGGTTTTAGGAGCAGGGGGCTTCTCTGAGAAGGGGGAAAAAGGGAAACAGGTTTGTAGCTGATTTTACCACGGGTGTGCTCAACACACCACTCGGATCCTTGTTTTACCTGTTGTTCCTTGGACTGAGTATTTGGGTCCAGGGCTGGTGAACTGGGCCATGATGGGGCCCCATGGGCCATGAGGTCTCCAAGTCCCCACCCGGGCTCCGTCCATGCTGCGAGATGCTGATAAAACCTGAGGAAAGAGCAGAAGAGTGTCTTGGTACTTTGACCTGTGCCTTAGGAGTTTTCAATCACTGTTCAAATGATTGTGCCGAACAGTAATAGTGAACTTTAACCAAGTTCGATGGCATGTCGCGCTTTTACAACATCATATTAAAACCACTTTTGCTAATATCTTTGACAGGGGTTTTCTGAGCCATCTCAATCACCCACTGGTGACATCCTGGTCCTGTACCATGCGAGTCCTGTCTCACCAGAGAATACCAATGCTCTCGATAAAAGAACATTTTTCACTATTAGGTGGGTGAGACCCTGGAACAGGTTGCCCAGAGCAGCTGTGGATTCCTCATCACTGGATTTGTTCAAGGCCTGGGGATGCAAATCCCCTCAGGCACAATGGAGCTCATCTCTGATGCTGAACTAGGGCAGAGACGGAAGAGTCTCAGGACTTCACCTGTCTCAGCCGCGGCCGTCAAAAGGGATGAGGATGACAATGTCTGCGTCTGCTTCGTCTCTGCGGCACAGAGCGTGGCGAGCAGTGAGGGCAGCCAGAGATCTGGCAAGAGAGGTTGTGGTGTCAGTGGCCAGGGGACCCTGGGGACAGCCTGGGACTGTCATGGAAACGCACTATGACATCGGGAGGCTGTGCTATTGCATCACCTGGCTGATCCAGGGCTGGGGACGTCCAGCCTGCAGGGCCAGACCTTCCTGAGGTCTGCTTTCCTGCCTCAATGCGTATTTTCAGGGTGCACATGAGACAGATTTGGAACGTCAGCAGAGAGCAGGGGAGCTTTCCAAAGTTTTTACACTGCCCTTGCGCTCAGTGACGGTGTTGACAAGTGACACAGCGGTCACAGAGCTCCGCTGGGGAGCAGAGGCTTTGTCTGCTGCTGAGGCAAACCAACACTTCCAGATTCACTGCTCTAAGACTGTTAGAGGCGATTTGGGCTTCAATACCAGAACAAAAGCATTTCCATCACAGAACCCCAGCCACCACCTCTGTGATCGTCTTGGCAGGGACCAACAAACACTGTGTTGCAAAACACGTGACGGCTATAAAAAGTGTCCTGTCCTCCCCAAATCATTCTTTCCCTCATACCCTCAGATTACTGCAGTAATAATTATATAACTGCATGAAGAAAACTAAGTCCCTTTCAGCCAAGCCAGATGTGGACAGACTGAAGAGGGTCCAGAGAAGGGCCACAGAGATGATCAAAGGACTGGGCAGCCGCCATACGAGCAAAGGCTGAGAGAACCGGGCTTGTTTAGCCTGGAGAAAAGGCGGCTCAGGGAGAGCTCAGCACCATGTTCCAGTGTTTCCAGGGTGGCTACAAAGATGGACATGCCCTTTTTACAAGGAGTCCCAGGGAACAGACAAGGGCTGATGGGTACAAGCTACTCCTGGGGAGATCCTGACTGGACACAAGAAGGAAATTTTTCACCAGGAGAGCCACCAGCCATTGGAATAATTTCCCCAGGGATGTGGTGAATTCCCCAAAATTGGAGACTTTAAAGATTCAGCTGGACGGGGCGCTGGGCCAGCTCATCTAGACCGGGCTTGTGCCAGGAAAGGTTGGACCAGGTGATCCTTGCCCCTCCATCCTGGGATTCTGTGAGAATATCTGCACAGGTGTGTGCGCACATGCGTGCGTGTGTATGTAGGTGTGTGTGTATACATGTGTGTGTGTGTGCACACGTATGTGGAATCAGGTCCCAGGAGCTGGGCCAGCACGGTGGGCTGTCACAGGGCATCCCACTGACTGGCATCCACATCTGGGACGGACACATCTGGGACGGACACATCTGGGGTTTATGGGCTTCTCCAAAATCAGATTTCTCATTGACCCAAAACATGTCAGTGACTCGTTCACCCAAACAAAAGGGATTTGGGGTAGAGAATACATGGGGTACAACTCCTTTCAAAGCACAGCGCCTCCATTCTGACATGATGTCTCCAGCCAGATCCTTGTGTCCACCTACAAAGCGAACCCCCACTCCACGAGCCACCCAGCTGCCCACAACCCAGCGCTTCTGGACTCCGATTTTCTCCTTTCACCGCCTCCCCAAACCATTCCCTGGTTCCTTTGCCCAGACCCGGGGTACTGGCCCCACGCGTGTGCCACTCGTGCCGCTCTCACCTCTGCAGCTCCCGCAGCCGCTCCAGCTGGTGCTGCTGCTCCAGCGCACTCAGGCGCTGCTGGTGCTGCACCAGCAGCTCTGCCCGCTCCTGCCTCACGTCCTGCCGCTGCCACAGCAGCCGAGCTGCCCGCTGCTCCTTCTCCCACTGCAGCACCTGCTCCCGCTGCCCATGGGTCTCCTGCGCCTTCACAGAATCACAGAATGTCAGGGATTGGAAGGGACCTCGAAAGCTCATCCAGTCCAATCCCCCCGCCGGAGCAGGAACACCCAGATGAGGCTACACAGGAAGGTGTCCAGATGGGTTTGAATGTCTGCAGAGAAGGTGACTCCACAACCTCCCTGGGCAGCCTGGCCCAGGGTTCTGTCACCCTCACTGAGAAGTTTCTTCTCAAATTTAAGTGGAACCTCCTGCCTTCCAGTTTGAACCCATTACCCCTTGTCTTACCACTGGCTGCCACCGAGAAGAGCCTGGCTCCATCCTCCTGACACCTTCACCGAGGTGCTGCCCGGAGAGAGCCCCTGAGGGGTGACGGCACAGAGCTGTTGCTGTCATCACAACACCCGCACGCTGCACCCCAAGTGCGCAGAGGATTTGGGAACAGGACGCTGAGCTCGGGCTGCTCCGCAGTAGCAGCCCTGACCCCTCTGCTGCTGCCCAGTGCTGCCCTGGCTGGGGACGTGCTGGCCACGGCACCGGCCCCTCCTCCCGCTCACCCGCGGGACAGTGCTGGTGACAGCGGACCCCACCCGGGCTCACCCCTGGGGCTCCTCTGCCCCACCAGCCCCAGCCCGCCCGCCCCAGGGATGGATGCGGGAAGCGCCTCGCAGCTCCCAGCCCAGCTCCTCCCTGAGCCCGCCCCGACAGCCGCGCTCGGGGAATCCAGGGGCCGAGAGCTTCCCCCCCTGCACCTCCACCGGCTCCCACTGCCCGCCCGGGGGAACCGGGGCTGCTCGGCCCGTCACCCCCCGGCCGTGCCGAACTCCCGCCCGGCCCCGCCGCCGCACGGCGCGGCGCTCAGCCAGCCCGCCGCCCGCATGGAGCGCGCCGCCCTCGGGGAAGGACCCGTTCCCATAGCGACAGGGGCTGCGCCGCGCGGGGCCGGCCCTGGAAAGCCCCCGCTGCCATAGCAACGGGGGTGTCCGCTGCGCGGCCTGACTAGAAATAGCCCCAGAGCCGCAGCGGCTCGGGCTCTTCCCTCGCCCCGGGCTGCTTCTGCCCGTGTCGCCCTCGCTCCTCTGTCCCCAGAGCGAATCCCCCTGAAGGGACCAGAGTGGCCCTGCTGCCACTACGGGGCTGGAGCGGCCTTGCAGCCCCTCTGCAAGTCGTTTGCTTACATCCCCCTAGAGCTGAGCAAAGTTCAGCCCGGTCTGCGCAAAGGGGCATCTCTCGTTAGTGTCTCTTTCTTGCTGCTTGGATTCAGACAAAGAGGATCGTCCGGGTTCCCGCCGATTCTCAGTTTGGAGCGAATGCTGAGGAAAACGTGAGGAGGTTATGTTTCTGCTCCTTAAAATATGTCCCTTTTCCACGAGCCTTCCAGCCTGTCCCTGCCCAAGGGACAGCCCAGCTCAGCACCCGGCCCCGGGCACCACACGCTGGGTCCGCACTCCTGCCCACAGCATCGAACACAACCAGCGCTCGCAGCTGCAACGCTGGTTTGCTCACAAACCCAACACTCGGCACCACATGGGCTGCTGGGAAGAGAACTCCATCCCAGCCACAACCAGAGCAGATGTCTGACATCAGCTCTGTGCCACTCTGTGTTTTATTCATGGCTGTTACAAGCGAAACCGTATGCCAATCTTAATTATCCAATTAGAATTTATTAAGCAAGCTGTAAACAGGCAAAACAGCGCTGGGCGGCCGGGGAGTCTCAGCTCCACCAACTGCACGCAACCCACCCCCACCAGAGTCCCTCTTTTATAGGTTTTTTGTCTCCAGGTAGATTTCCAAATTGATACAGCTTGGCCCTACGTCTTCTGCGGCTGCGCGTCTGGTTGCCGGGGGGGGTCTCCTCAGACTCTCCGGTGGTCGTGGGACGGAGGCAACATTTTCCCTCCACACCGCAGGCGGCGACCCCACCCCTCCGGACACGCGCAGCTCACCTCACCCACACAGCTCCAATACATTTCCCCAGTTGTACTGTTTCATAAATGTTTGCACAAGATAACGTACTGGTTTGATTAACAAATTTACAACATGGGTTTATTACAATCCCCCCTTTTTATTTTTATCATTTTGTTGATCAAACCGGATAATAGTTTCTCGGGCTAGAGAAAGGATGGAAGTTTCGTGTTCAACAACTCTGTCTTCTATCTGCTCATACTCGTTTCTTTTCAATAACATTAAGTGAGCGGCTTCTAATCGGTTTTTTACTAGTTCGATAACTCTATACAGGGCCTGAAGGTCAGAATTAACACTAATATTATTAAAGGTCCTGCTATAGTAGATAACAAAGTAGTTAACCAGGGGGATTGGGTGAACCAGGATTCGTACCAGCTCCGCTTCGCTTCCCTCTCTTTCTTTCATTTTTCTAAACCCTCCCATAACTTGGTCATAGTATCTCTTACTACTCCTGTGTGATCTGTGTAAAAGCAACATGCTTCCCCTAGAGCTGCACACAGTCCTCCTTGTTGTAAGAAGAGGAGATCCATTCCTCTTCTATTTTGTAATACTACCTCCGATAATGAAGTTAAAGATTTCTCTAACGCAGTTATTGATTTCTCAGTTCTTTCTAGGTCTTCATCGACGGCGGCTCTTAAAGAATTGAAACCCTGTTTTTGTTGAATAAGAGAGATTATCCCTGTCCTTGCTCCTACTGCCCCGATTCCTAACAACGTGGCTATTGTGATAGCTGTGATTGGTTCTCTTTTTATGAGGTAATGTCCAGTATCCCAATGATCATACAGTACACTTTCCTGATGATACAATATTCTCGGGATAATGGTAACTAGTATACAGTACTCCCGTGAGTCATTGAACATACTTAGAGATATACACGGGGTGAGTCCCATTTCAGAACATATCCATCTAGCCCCACCTGGGGAAATAATCCATGTTTTGGTTTGGTTTATTTCCGGTTGGATAGTACTACAGAGCGATTGCTTAGATTTCGGTACTTTACCTATACAAGCTCCTACTCCGGTGACATGTTGCATGGTTATTCCCTTTTTCTTACCATCCCACTGACAGTGGGAGGAAGAATCACTACTTATGTTATAGGTGCTGTTAACCCCTATGGCGTCATAAAAAGGAGGTTTGGTATCATAACACAGCCAACAATTAGTAGTTACATTAGGATTAGTTTCATTTAACGTGCTATAAGCTGCTTGCATGACTGTCCATAGGGGATTTTCATTCACTATTTCTCTCATGGGCAGTAAGGTACTAGTCGTGATCAAGGAATTGCTAGTAGTCAAAGTTGTTTGCTCCAAAGGGTATGACATTTTTCAGTCCTTTAACTACTATATTGGGACCTATTGCTTGAGGAGTGGGTCTCGCTACTTCCTTCTTTATAAAAATAAGACCTCCCCTATCTGTCCCAGGTTCTCAGTACCTTACTCCCCAAGTTTTTCCTATTTGCCAGATGGAGTCTGTGGGATTGGATATATTAATGTATAAATGCTTACAATTCCCAGGTAATATCGCTCCACCGTTGGAGTCTCGCTTAGGAGGAATACATCCATAGGGTCCCCACCACACAGACAGGAATTTGTCTCTTCCTCCGCCTGGGGGCCAATCTGATGCTACCGTCTCGCATCCCCAATAGTCACAATAATATGAGTTGGGATGGTTACAGTATCCTTTCCCAGGGTTAGAGCTAGGGCAAAAGTAAAAGCCCTTAAAGTCTAGACATGGTTTTATGGGTACCGGTTGGCAAAGAGTCGTCTTAAAGCTGGGGCTTCCCACTACAGGTTTCTGGGCAATAATTTGTTGGTCTTCCCACCTAATTAAGCTCCATTTATAAGGCTGGTGGGGGTTTTCTCTTCCTTGGGCTGACCCTGATACCATTTGTAATAGACCCATTATCCAAATGCTTAGATTTAGGGTTGAGAAGAGTGGTGTGACTTTTCTATTGCCATTAGCATTCCAGGCATTCTGACAATCTCTTAGAATTTTACATTTGTTTTCAGAGAGGGCTAGGAGGTTCCGGGGAAGTTTTGAGATGGTTTGTTTTGGGAGTTGTAAGTCAAGGAGTCTCTTGAGCCCTTCCTGGAGGTGGTTCATTAACCCCAGTCCCCACAGTAGTACGCCTCTGCCTTTTTCCTTGCCTACTCTGTTGCCTAGAGCAGCGAGGTGTACCATCTTCTTGGCAGCAGTCGTATTCTTCAGGGGAACCTCCTTTATTTTAATCGGCCTTGACTTACACACACCCTTATTTTTTTATGTTTCAGTTCCCAACTTCCCAAGCTCCACACCTCACTCTAGCTACTGCTTTTCAGCAAAGTACCTGTACGGTCTTAGCTTTTATCAGACAAAGTTCGTCTGTTTGGAAACTATACTTTCCAGGATTTATACCTCTTTTTTTTTTTTTTTTTTTTTTTTGTAAAATTATCCCACTACTCTTCAGAATCCTTTATCAGTTTTCTAGTTGCTACCCGCCCCAGTCAAAGTGCTCAGTTAGTTAGTTTCCTCCCATTATTGTAACACTTACGACAAATACCGCTAGGAGGACTCCCATAGGGACAATGGACCCACCACTTTTCTTTACAATTTCTACACTTATACAAATAAAAGGATAACAAATACAGCTTAGGTTGTTACAAAAGATAATTTCACTCATCCGTTTTCCTTCGAAAGGTAATTTTCAGATTGTCCGGATTCTTGGTCGCTTCCCAGTGAGGATTCCGAATTGGTCCTGTAATTCGATCAGCGTGAGTCCACCCCCTTTCAGCGGTCCGGACTGCAGTATCTGTGGTAAGCAAGACAAGAAAAGGCCCCTCCCAGCGGGGGGTTAGAGATGATTCTTTCCAAATTTTAATTAATACTTTATCTCCCGGTTTAATTTTATGTGTTGCAATGTCTAGAGGTGGTCTTTGTACTATCAGTCCTTTTTGTATTAATTCCCGCCTTCTCTTCATAAGTTCCACAATATATTCCTGCAATACTTTTTCCTCTACCTTCGGGTGTTCGGTAGGTGTTTCTAGGTCATACAGCATTCCATATAACATCTCAAAAGGGGAAATTCCGGTGTCTGTTCTGGGTTGTGTTCTCACATTTAATAGGGCCAAAGGTAGACATTTTACCCAACTCATTTTTCTTTCAATTATTAATTTGGTTAACTGTCTCTTAATTTCGCCATTCATTCTTTCTACCCTCCCTGAGCTTTGAGGATGCCATGGTGTATGATATTCCCACTTAGTTCTTAAGGGACCTAGAATCTCCTTAATAACTTTCGAAGTGAAATGGGGCCCCCTGTCAGAGTCAATTACTGCTATGTTTCCGTAATGTGGTATAATATTTTCTAACAATGTTTTGGCCACAGTTTTTGCTGTGGCTCGAGCTACTGGGAAGGCTTCTACAAAATGAGTCAAGTGGTCCAGCAGAACTAGAAGGTATTTATATCTCCCAGCTTTTGGAAGCTCAGTAAAATCAATCTGTATTTTCTCAAAGGGTCTTTTTGCTAACTCACGCCCTCCCTGTACTCTTTCTCTAAGTTGTTGCTTATTCGCTTTCTGGCATGTGAGGCACTCTCCAACAATTTTCTTAGCTATATCATATATTCCTATACACATATATTTAGCCCCAAATTGGTCCACTAATGCCCGTACCCCGCAGTGGGTTTGCCTGTGAAATTCCCTCATTATTCTCCATGCGGCCCCCTTCGGGAGAACTTCCCTTCCATCCGATAACAACCATTTTCCTTCCTTTTCAGTGACCCCTAATTGCTTGAGTTTTTCTTTTTCTTGGATGATAAAGCTCATGGTATGATTTACTTTAATTTGCGTTTGTTCTGCCTCTTTTAGTACTAGTAAAGCGGCTTTCTTTGCTTCTTCGTCTGCTATGTTGTTTCCCTTTATTCGAGGCGACACTCCCTTTTGGTGACCCCTTATGTGTACTACCGCAATTTGCTTAGGTCCTCTCAGAGCCTCTAGGGTCTCCCTGATCAATGCTTCATGTATGAGTCCTTTCCCTTGGGAGTTCCCTAAACCTCGTTCCTCCCAGATTTTTCCAAACATATGAACCACTCCATAGGCATATTTGGAATTGGTAAAGACAGTTCCTATTTTATCTTTTAGTATTTGTAAAGCCCGCCATACAGCATATAGTTCACAAGCCTGAGCAGACCAGGTCACATTAAGAGGACCTGATTCCCTTACTTTTAGGGTCTTGCCATCTATTATAGCGTATCCTCATTTTCGCTTCCCATCTACTACTTGGGATGACCCATCTACAAATAGTTTTTCCCCATCTTGCAGTTCTTCTTCCTCTAAATCTTCTCTAATTTTGGTTTGATATTCTATTAATTGTACACAATTATGGGTTAGGTTTTCACTCGGTTCCTCATACAGGAATTGGGCCGGGTTTTGCAAACTTGTAGTCTCGAGTTCTAACTTGGGGGAATGTATAAGGATGCCCTCATATTTCAGTAGTCTTGCATCCGTAATCCACTTGTCTGCTTTTTGTTGCAAGACCCCCCGTATATTATGGGGTGTATATACTTTCAATTCTCCTCCCAAAGTTATTTTTCTAGATTCTTCGACTAAGAGAGCCGTGGCTACTATAGCTTGCAAGCAAGTGGGCCATCCCCTCCTAACTGGATCTAGCAGTTTCGACAGATAGCCTGTAGGTTTCTTCCTTCCTGCCCAATCCTGAGTTAATATACCAAATGCTGTTCCCCCTTGAGTATTTACAAATAGATAGAAAGGTCTTTTGATATCAGGTAGACTTAATACTGGAGTGTTCACCAGTTCAGTTTTTAAGTTTTCTAAGTTTTGCTCATCGTCTGGGCTCCATTTCATTAGCCCTTCTCCCACTAACTTTTGATACAAAAACTTCACTTTGTTACTATAGTCCTCGATCCAGTGTCTGCAATAACCTACGAGTCCTAATAACTGTCTTACTTGTCTTTTATATTTAGGCGTTTGGAGCGAGAGGATACCCTTCAAGTCCTGCAGAGGGAGAACCTTGACAAGGAGTTGTGGGACTGACTATGCACAAAAGAGGAAGAAGAAGAAGAAGAAGAAGAGGTGAGTGGTCCCATGGAATCTTTTCCAAAGCGTGACACGTAGCGATGACGAGCAGAGTTTTTGCCTTCCACAACTTGTTTGGCTGCTGTGCTTCTTGGGCAGGGATGCATGAGAAGCGCTCTGGTCCCTGCCAGGCGCTTGTATTGCCCGAAGGGAGAGCTGAGAAGTGGCAGCTGTGCCCCGGGGGAAAAAATTCCTTGCTGAGCCCAGTGCTGGCCATGAGCTGTTCCCTGAGCATGTGAGCCAGACCTGGCTCCTTGTCCCACAGGCTGCTCATGCTTCCCAGGAGCTGCCCAAGCCCTATCCTCCCTTGAACTGGAGCTATCTTGCGGACTTGCCAGAGTGCCCAAGTGCCTCTGAGCTGATGGACCTTGTGGGCAAGAATCCTTGCTGTCCCTGTGTAGGACACCAGTGGGTGTTCCAAAGCACTGCAAGCCCTTGCAAGCCCTTGCAAGGCCTCGACATCCTATCTCTTAGGGCTCCTGAGCGTTGCTGAGTAGGAGATGAGGATGGTGAGCTCTGCAGTGCTCCTCAAGAAGGAATTGCCTTGGTCTTGCCACTGCTATCCAGTTGAAAAGGATTTGCATCCATGAGCCGAGCTTGGAAGGTGGCCCTGCCAGCAGATTGTCTTGCAGCGGAGAACCTCCAGCAGCCTCATGCAAGGTTTTCTTCCCTCAGCCCCTGGCCTGTGATTCCAGCAGCTCCTCAAGTGCTTCCTGTCAGATGTGCTGGGGCTGCCCCCGGGCCAGCTCTGGCAGTGGACATGGGAGGCTGCTCCTCTGGATCCTGCGTGCGGCCTGGTGACCGCTGCCTTGCTGGGTGCTGGCATTGTGACATGGGGGTGACACAGCCACATATGTGCAGCCCTTTGGAGGAAGCCTTTGGGGTGCTGGCTCCGAATCAGTCCCTGTAGCTACAAAATAGGGGAGTAAGCAACCTAAGAGTGTCCCTTTTTTGCAAAAAGACAGTGTGGATTTGTTGCCAGTGCAGCCTTACTTCCAGTAGCAATACTGCCTGTGGTATCATGTATGGAGGCCTCAGGGCTCGCTCAGGGCTTGTCACGCAGAACTGCAGGCCTGACAGAGCAGAACTGCTCTCCTCTCCTCTCCTCTCCTCTCCTCTCCTCTCCTCTCCTCTCCTCTCCTCTCCTCTCCTCTCCTCTCCTCTCCTCTCCTCTCCTGTCCGCCAGTCCAATATCTAAGAGACTGTTTGCCTGAACGACAGAGGGGTATCAGTTCCAAAATCAATTTCAAGGACACATAACACAATGAATTTTATTTTATTTTGTTGTTAATTTATTAATTTTCTTGATTTGATGTTAATTCATGTTATGTTTCTTCGTGTCATTTTTTTCCCTTTGTGACTCTGTTTCAGAACCCAGGCTCACAAGCATTAGCTCAAGCCCAAGTGTAGCCAGGAGTAGGCTGAGGCATTCTTCAGTTTAGCCTGAGAAAAGATCCCTTGCAGGCTGGCAGAGGCAAGTCCCAGAGCTGCAGAGAGCAGCAGCAGGAATAGAGGCCAAGCTGTGCGCGGTTCCTGCAGAGGGAGAAGCTTGACAAGGAGTTGTGGGACTGATCATGCACAAAAGAGGAAGAAGAAGAAGAAGAAGAAGAGCTGAGTGGTCCCATGGCATCTTTTCCAAAGCGTGACACGTAGCGATGACGAGCAGACTTTTTGCCTTCCACAACTTGTTTGGCTGCTGTGCTTCTTGGGCAGGGATGCATGAGAAGCGCTCTGGTCCCCGCAAGGCGCTTGTATTGCCCGCAGGGAGAGCTGAGAAGTGGCAGCTGCGGCTTCCAGCATGGTGGAGCATGAGCAGCAGGCTCCCAGGCCAAATGGCCCAAAGAAACGGTGGCAAGGGGCCGTGCTGAGAAGTGCAGAGGAAGGCAAAAAGCCTCCGGGGACCAGTGCCAATGTGCCCCGTGGGAAAAAATTCCTTGCTGAGCCCAGTGCTGGCCATGGGCTGTTCCCTGAGCATGTGAGCCAGACCTGGCTCCTTGTCCCACAGGCAGCTCATGCTTCCCAGGAGCTGCCCAAGCCCTATCCTCCCTTGAGCTGGAGCTATGTCGCGGACTTGCCAGAGTGCCCAAGTGCCTCTGAGCTGATGGAGCTTGTGGGCAAGAATCCTTGCTGTCCCTGTGTAGGACACCAGTGGGTGTTCCAAAGCACTGCAAGCCCTGGCAAGCCCTTGCATGCCCTCGACATCCTATCTCTTACGGCTCCTGAGTGTTGCTGTGTAGGAGATGAGGATAGTGAGCTGTGCAGTGCTCCTCAAGAAGGAATTGCCTTGGTCTTGCCACTGCTATCCAGTTGAAAAGGATTTGCATCCATGAGCCGAGCTTGGAAGGTGGCCCTGCCAGCAGATTGTCTTGCAGCGGAGAACCTCCAGCAGCCTCATGCAAGGTTTTCTTCCCTCAGCCCCTGGCCTGTGATTCCAGCAGCTCCTCAAGTGCTTCCTGTCAGATGTGCTGGGGCTGCCCCCGGGCCAGCTCTGGCAGTGGACACGGGAGGCTGCTCCTCTGGATCCTGCGTGGGGCCTGGTGACCGCTGCGTTGCCGGGTGCTGGCATTGTGCCATGGGGGTGACACAGCTGCATATGTGCAGCCCTTTGGAGGAAGCCTTTGGGGTGCTGGCTCCGAATCAGTCCCTGTAGCTACAAAATAGGGGAGTAAGCAACCTAATAGTGTCCCTTTTTTACAAAAAGACGGTGGGGATTTGTTGCCAGTGTGGATTTGTTGCCAGTGCAGCCTTCCTTCCAGTAGCAATACTGCCTGTGGTATCATGTATGGAGGCCTCAGGGCTCGCTCAGGGCTTGTCACGCAGAACTGCAGGCCTGACAGAGCACAACTGCTCTCTCCTCTCCTCTCCTCTCCTCTCCTCTCCTCTCCTCTCCTGTCCTCTCCTCTCCTCTCCTCTTCTCGTCTCTCCTGTCCGCCAGTCCAATATCTAAGAGACTGTTTGCCTGAAAGGACAGAGGGGTTTCAGTTCCAAAATCAATTTCAAGGACACATAACACAGTGAATTTTATTTTATTTTGTTGTTAATTTATTAATTTTCTTGATTTGATGTTAATTCATGTTATGTTATTTCATGTCATTTTTTTTCCCTTTGTGACTCTGTTTCAGAACCCAGGCTCACAAGCATTAGCTCAAGCCCAAGTGTAGCCAGGAGTAGGCTGAGGCATTCTTCAGTTTAGCCTGAGAAAAGATCCCTTGCAGGCTGGCAAAGCAACTCCCAGAGCTGCAGAGAGCAGCAGCAGGAATAGAGACCAAGCTGTGCGCGGTTCCTGCAGAGGGAGAACCTTGACAAGGAGTTGTGGGACTGACCATGCACAAAAGAGGAGGAAGAAGAAGAAGAAGAAGAAGAAGAGGAAGAAGAGGAAGAAGAGGTGAGTGGTACCGTGGCATCGCTTCCAAAGCGTGACATGTAGCGATGACGAGCAGACTTTTTGCCTTCCACAACTTGTTTGGCTGCTGTGCTTCTTGGACAGGGATGCATGAGAAGCGCTCTGGTCCCTGCCAGGCGCTTGTGTTAGCTGCAGGGAGAGCTGAGAAGTGGCAGCTGCGGCTGCCAGCATGGTGGAGCATGAGCAGCCGGCTCCCAGGCCAAATGGCCCAAAGAAATGGTGGCAAGGGGCGGTGCTGAGAAGTGCAGAGGAAGGCAAAAAACCGCCGGGGACCAGTGCCAATGTGCCCCGGGGGAAAAAGTTCCTTGCTGAGCCCAGTGCTGGCCATGGGCTGTTCCCTGAGCATGTGAGCCAGACCTGGCTCCTTGTCCCACAGGCTGCTCATGCTTCCCAGGAGCTGCCCAAGCCCTATCCTCCCTTGAGCTGGAGCTATGTCGCGGACTTGCCAGAGTGCCCAAGTGCCTCTGAGCTGATGGACCTTGTGGGCAAGAATCCTTGCTGTCCCTGTGTAGGACACCAGTGGGTGTTCCAAAGCACTGCAAGCCCTTGCAAGCCCTTGCAAGCCCTCGACATCCTATCTCTTATGGCTCCTGAGCGTTGCTGAGTAGGAGATGAGGATGGTGAGCTCTGCAGTGCTCCTCAAGAAGGAATTGCCTTGGTCTTGCCACTGCTATCCAGTTGAAAAGGATTTGCATCCATGAGCCGAGCTTGGAAGGTGGCCCTGCCAGCAGATTGTCTTGCAGCGGAGAACCTCCAGCAGCCTGATGCAAGGTTTTCTTCCCTCAGCCCCTGGCCTGTGATTCCAGCAGCTCCTCAAGTGCTTCCTGTCAGATGTGCTGGGGCTGCCCCCGGGCCAGCTCTGGCAGTGGACACGGGAGGCTGCTCCTCTGGATCCTGCGTGGGGCCTGGTGACCACTGCGTTGCCGGGTGCTGGCATTGTGACATGGGGGTGACACAGCCGCATATGTGCAGCCCTTTGGAGGAAGCCTTTGGGGTGCTGGCTCCAAATCAGTCCCTGTAGCTACAAAATAGGGGAGTAAGCAACCTAATAGAGTCCCTTTTTTGCAAAGACAGTGTGGATTTGTTCCCAGTGCAGCCTTCCTTCCAGTAGCAATACTGCCTGTGGTATCATGTATGGAGGCCTCAGGGCTCGCTCAGGGCTTGTCACGCAGAACTGCAGGCCTGACAGAGCAGAACTGCTCTCCTCTCCTCTCCTCTCCTCTCCTCTCCTCTCCTCTCCTCTCCTCTCCTCTCCTCTCCTGTCCGCCAGTCCAATAACTAAGAGGCTGTTTGCCTGAAAGGACAGAGGGGTTTCAGTTCCAAAATCAATTTCAAGTACACAATGAATTTTATTTTATTTTGTTGTTAATTTATTAATTTTCTTGATTTGATGTTAATTCATGTTATGTTTCTTCGTGTCATTTTTTTTCCCTTTGTGACTCTGTTTCAGAACCCAGGCTCACAAGCATTAGCTCAAGCCCAAGTGTAGCCAGGAGTAGGCTGAGGCATTCTTCAGTTTAGCCTGAGAAAAGATCCCTTGCAGGCTGGCAAAGGCAAGTGCAGAGCTGCAGAGAGCAGCAGCAGGAATAGAGGCCAAGCTGTCCGCGGTTCCTGCAGAGGGAGAACCTTGACAAGGAGTTGTGGGACTGACCATGCACAAAAGAGGAGGAAGAAGAAGAAGAAGAAGAAGAAGAAGAAGAGGAAGAAGAGGAAGAAGAGGAAGAAGAGGAAGAAGAGGTGAGTGGTACCGTGGCATCTCTTCCAAAGCGTGACATGTAGCGATGACGAGCAGACTTTTTGCCTTCCACAACTTGTTTGGCTGCTGTGCTTCTTGGGCAGGGATGCATGAGAGGCGCTCTGGTCCCTGCCAGGCGCTTGTGTTAGCTGCAGGGAGAGCTGAGAAGTGGCAGCTGCGGCTGCCAGCATGGTGGAGCATGAGCAGCCGGCTCCCAGGCCAAATGGCCCAAAGAAATGGTGGCAAGGGGCGGTGCTGAGAAGTGCAGAGGAAGGCAAAAAACCGCCGGGGACCAGTGCCGATGTGCCCCGGGGGAAAAAGGTCCTTGCTGAGCCCAGTGCTGGCCATGGGCTGTTCCCTGAGCATGTGAGCCAGACCTGGCTCCTTGTCCCGCAGGCTGCTCATGCTTCCCAGGAGCTGCCCAAGCCCTATCCTCCCTTGAGCTGGAGCTATGTCGCGGACTTGCCAGAGTGCCCAGCTGCCTCTGAGCTGATAGACCTTGTGGGCAAGAATCCTTGCTGTCCCTGTGTAGGACACCAGTGGGTGTTCTAAAGCACTGCAAGCCCTTGCAAGCCCTTGCAAGCCCTCGACGTCCTATCTCTTACGGCCCCTGAGCGTTGCTCTGTAGGAGATGAGGATGGTGAGCTCTGCAGTGCTCCTCAAGAAGGAATTGCCTTGGTCTTGCCACTGCTATCCAGTTGAAAAGGATTTGCATCCATGAGCCGAGCTTGGAAGGTGGCCCTGCCAGCAGATTGTCTTGCAGCGGAGAACCTCCAGCAGCCTCATGCAAGGTTTTCTTCCCTCAGCCCCTGGCCTGTGATTCCAGCAGCTCCTCAAGTGCTTCCTGTCAGATGTGCTGGGGCTGCCCCCGGGCCAGCTCTGGCAGTGGACACGAGAGGCTGCTCCTCTGGATCCTGCGTGGGGCCTGGTGACCGCTGCGTTGCCGGGTGCTGGCATTGTGACATGGGGGTGACACAGCCGCATATGTGCAGCCCTTTGGAGGAAGCCTTTGGGGTGCTGGCTCCAAATCAGTCCCTGTACCTACAAAACAGGGGAGTAAGCAACCTAATAGAGTCCCTTTTTTGCAAAAAGACAGTGTGGATTTGTTGCCAGTGCAGCCTTCCTTCCAGTAGCAATACTGCCTGTAGTATCATGTATGGAGGCCTCAGGGCTCGCTCAGGGCTTGTCACGCAGAACTGCAGGCCTGACAGAGCAGAACTGCTCTCCTCTCCTCTCCTCTCCTCTCCTCTCCTCTCCTCTCCTCTCCTCTCCTCTCCTCTCCTCTCCTCTCCTCTTCTCTCCTGTCCGCCAGTCCAATATCTAAGAGACTGTTTGCCTGAAAGGACAGAGGGCTTTCAGTTCCAAAATCAATTTCAAGGACACATAACACAATGAATTTTATTTTATTTTGTTGTTAATTTATTAATTTTCTTGATTTGATGTTAATTCATGTTATGTTATTTGATGTCTTTTTTTTTCCCTTTGTGACTCTGTTTCAGAACCCAGGCTCACAAGCATTAGCTCAAGCCCAAGTGTAGCCAGGAGTAGGCTGAGGCATTCTTCAGTTTAGCCTGAGAAAAGATCCCTTGCAGGCTGGCAAAGGCAAGTCCCAGAGCTGCAGAGAGCAGCAGCAGGAATAGAGGCCAAGCTGTCTGCGGTTCCTGCAGAGGGAGAACCTTGAAAAGGAGTTGTGGGACTGACCATGCACGAAAGAGGAGGAAGAAGAAGAAGAAGAAGAAGAAGAAGAAGAAGAAGAGGAAGAAGAGGAAGAAGAGGTGAGTGGTACCGTGGCATCTCTTCCAAAGCGTGACATGAAGCGATGACGAGCAGACTTTTTGCCTTCCACAACTTGTTTGGCTGCTGTGCTTCTTGGGCAGGGATGCATGAGAAGCGCTCTGGTCCCTGCCAGGCGCTTGTGTTACCTGCAGGGAGAGCTGAGAAGGGGCAGCTGCGGCTGGCAGCATGGTGGAGCATGAGCAGCCGGCTCCCAGGCCAAATGGCCCAAAGAAATGGTGGCAAGGGGCGGTGCTGAGAACTGCAGAGGAAGGCAAAAAACCGTCGGGGACCAGTGCCAATGTGCCCCGGGGGAAAAAGTTCCTTGCTGAGCCCAGTGCTGGCCATGGGCTGTTCCCTGAGCATGTGAGCCAGACCTGGCTCCTTGTCCCACAGGCTGCTCATGCTTCCCAGGAGCTGCCCAAGCCCTATCCTCCCTTGAGCTGGAGCTATCTGGCGGACTTGCCAGAGTGCCCAGCTGCCTCTGAGCTGATAGACCTTGTGGGCAAGAATCCTTGCTGTCCCTGTGTAGGACACCAGTGGGTGTTCCAAAGCACTGCAATCTCTTGCAAGCCCTTGCAAGCCCTCGACATCCTATGTCTTACGGCTCCTGAGCGTTGCTGAGTAGGAGATGAGGATGGTGAGCTCTGCAGTGCTCCTCAAGAAGGAATTGCCTTGGTCTTGCCACTGCTATCCAGTTGAAAAGGATTTGCATCCATGAGCCGAGCTTGGAAGGTGGCCCTGCCAGCAGATTGTCTTGCAGCGGAGAACCTCCAGCAGCCTGATGCAAGGTTTTCTTCCCTCAGCCCCTGGCCTGTGATTCCAGCAGCTCCTCAAGTGCTTCCTGTCAGATGTGCTGGGGCTGCCCCCGGGCCAGCTCTGGCAGTGGACACGGGAGGCTGCTCCTCTGGATCCTGCGTGGGGCCTGGTGACCGCTGCGTTGCCGGGTGCTGGCATTGTGACATGGGGGTGACACAGCCGCATATGTGCAGCCCTTTGGAGGAAGCCTTTGGGGTGCTGGCTCCAAATCAGTCCCTGTAGCTACAAAATAGGGGAGTAAGCAACCTAATAGAGTCCCTTTTTTGCAAAAAGACAGTGTGGATTTGTTGCCAGTGCAGCCTTCCTTCCAGTAGCAATACTGCCTGTGGTATCATGTATGGAGGCCTCAGGGCTCGCTCAGGGCTTGTCACGCAGAACTGCAGGCCTGACAGAGCAGAACTGCTCTCCTCTCCTCTCCTCTCCTCTCCTCTCCTCTCCTCTCCTGTCCGCCAGTCCAATAACTAAGAGGCTGTTTGCCTGAAAGGACAGAGGGGTTTCAGTTCCAAAATCAATTTCAAGGACACAATGAATTTTATTTTATTTTGTTGTTAATTTATTAATTTTCTTGATTTGATGTTAATTCATGTTATGTTTCTTCGTGTCATTTTTTTTCCCTTTGTGACTCTGTTTCAGAACCCAGGCTCACAAGCATTAGCTCAAGCCCAAGTGTAGCCAGGAGTAGGCTGAGGCATTCTTCAGTTTAGCCTGAGAAAAGATCCCTTGCAGGCTGGCAAAGGCAAGTGCAGAGCTGCAGAGAGCAGCAGCAGGAATAGAGGCCAAGCTGTGCGCGGTTCCTGCAGAGGGAGAACCTTGACAAGGAGTTGTGGGACTGACCATGCACAAAAGAGGAGGAAGAAGAAGAAGAAGAAGAAGAAGAAGAAGAGGAAGAAGAGGAAGAAGAGGAAGAAGAGGAAGAAGAGGTGAGTGGTACCGTGGCATGTCTTCCAAAGCGTGACATGTAGCGATGACGAGCAGACTTTTTGCCTTCCACAACTTGTTTGGCTGCTGTGCTTCTTGGGCAGGGATGCATGAGAGGCGCTCTGGTCCCTGCCAGGCGCTTGTGTTAGCTGCAGGGAGAGCTGAGAAGTGGCAGCTGCGGCTGCCAGCATGGTGGAGCATGAGCAGCCGGCTCCCAGGCCAAATGGCCCAAAGAAATGGTGGCAAGGGGCGGTGCTGAGAAGTGCAGAGGAAGGCAAAAAACCGCCGGGGACCAGTGCCGATGTGCCCCGGGGGAAAAAGGTCCTTGCTGAGCCCAGTGCTGGCCATGGGCTGTTCCCTGAGCATGTGAGCCAGACCTGGCTCCTTGTCCCGCAGGCTGCTCATGCTTCCCAGGAGCTGCCCAAGCCCTATCCTCCCTTGAGCTGGAGCTATGTCGCGGACTTGCCAGAGTGCCCAGCTGCCTCTGAGCTGATAGACCTTGTGGGCAAGAATCCTTGCTGTCCCTGTGTAGGACACCAGTGGGTGTTCTAAAGCACTGCAAGCCCTTGCAAGCCCTTGCAAGCCCTCGACGTCCTATCTCTTACGGCCCCTGAGCGTTGCTCTGTAGGAGATGAGGATGGTGAGCTCTGCAGTGCTCCTCAAGAAGGAATTGCCTTGGTCTTGCCACTGCTATCCAGTTGAAAAGGATTTGCATCCATGAGCCGAGCTTGGAAGGTGGCCCTGCCTGCAGATTGTCTTGCAGCGGAGAACCTCCAGCAGCCTCATGCAAGGTTTTCTTCCCTCAGCCCCTGGCCTGTGATTCCAGCAGCTCCTCAAGTGCTTCCTGTCAGATGTGCTGGGGCTGCCCCCGGGCCAGCTCTGGCAGTGGACACGAGAGGCTGCTCCTCTGGATCCTGCGTGGGGCCTGGTGACCGCTGCGTTGCCGGGTGCTGGCATTGTGACATGGGGGTGACACAGCCGCATATGTGCAGCCCTTTGGAGGAAGCCTTTGGGGTGCTGGCTCCAAATCAGTCCCTGTAGCTACAAAATAGGGGAGTAAGCAACCTAATAGAGTCCCTTTTTTGCAAAAAGACAGTGTGGATTTGTTGCCAGTGCAGCCTTCCTTCCAGTAGCAATACTGCCTGTAGTATCATGTATGGAGGCCTCAGGGCTCGCTCAGGGCTTGTCACGCAGAACTGCAGGCCTGACAGAGCAGAACTGCTCTCCTCTCCTCTCCTCTCCTCTCCTCTCCTCTCCTCTCCTCTCCTCTCCTCTCCTGTCCGCCAGTCCAATATCTAAGAGGCTGTTTGCCTGAAAGGACAGAGGGTTTTCAGTTCCAAAATCAATGTCAAGGACACATAACACAATGAATTTTCTTTTATTTTGTTGTTAATTTATTAATTTTCTTGATTTGATGTTAATTCATGTTATGTTTCTTGGTGTCATTTTTTTTCCCTTTGTGACTCTGTTTCAGAACCCAGGCTCACAAGCATTAGCTCAAGCCCAAGTGTAGCCAGGAGTAGGCTGAGGCATTCTTCAGTTTAGCCTGAGAAAAGATCCCTTGCAGGCTGGCAAAGGCAAGTCCCAGAGCTGCAGAGAGCAGCAGCAGGAATAGAGGCCAAGCTGTGCGCGGTTCCTGCAGAGGGAAACCTTGACAAGGAGTTGTGGGACTGACCATGCACAAAAGAGGAGGAAGAAGAAGAAGAAGAAGAAGAAGAAGAGGAAGAAGAGGAAGAAGAGGAAGAAGAGGTGAGTGGTACCGTGGCATCTCTTCCAAAGCGTGACATGTAGCGATGACGAGCAGACTTTTTGCCTTCCACAACTTGTTTGGCTGCTGTGCTTCTTGGACAGGGATGCATGAGAAGCGCTCTGGTCCCTGCCAGGCGCTTGTGTTAGCTGCAGGGAGAGCTGAGAAGTGGCAGCTGCGGCTGCCAGCATGGTGGAGCATGAGCAGCCGGCTCCCAGGCCAAATGGCCCAAAGAAATGGTGGCAAGGGGCAGTGCTGAGAAGTGCAGAGGAAGGCAAAAAACCGCCGGGGACCAGTGCCAATGTGCCCCAGGGGAAAAAGTTCCTTGCTGAGCCCAGTGCTGGCCATGGGCTGTTCCCTGAGCATGTGAGCCAGACCTGGCTCCTTGTCCCACAGGCTGCTCATGCTTCCCAGGAGCTGCCCAAGCCCTATCCTCCCTTGAGCTGGAGCTATGTCGCGGACTTGCCAGAGTGCCCAGCTGCCTCTGAGCTGATGGACCTTGTGGGCAAGAATCCTTGCTGTCCCTGTGTAGGACACCAGTGGGTGTTCCAAAGCACTGCAAGCCCTTGCAAGCCCTTGCAAGCCCTCGACATCCTATCTCTTAGGGCTCCTGAGCGTTGCTCTGTAGGAGATGAGGATGGTGAGCTGTGCAGTGCTCCTCAAGAAGGAATTGCCTTGGTCTTGCCACTGCTATCCAGTTGAAAAGGATTTGCATCCATGAGCCGAGCTTGGAAGGTGGCCCTGCCAGCAGATTGTCTTGCAGCGGAGAACCTCCAGCAGCCTGATGCAAGGTTTTCTTCCCTCAGCCCCTGGCCTGTGATTCCAGCAGCTCCTCAAGTGCTTCCTGTGAGATGTGCTGGGGCTGCCCCCGGGCCAGCTCTGGCAGTGGACACGGGAGGCTGCTCCTCTGGATCCTGCGTGGAGCCTGGTGACCACTGCGTTGCCGGGTGCTGGCATTGTGACATGGGGGTGACACAGCTGCATATGTGCAGCCCTTTGGAGGAAGCCTTTGGGGTGCTGGCTCCAAATTAGTCCCTGTAGCTACAAAATAGGGGAGTAAGCAACCTAATAGAGTCCCTTTTTTGCAAAAAGACAGTGTGGATTTGTTGCCAGTGCAGCCTTCCTTCCAGTAGCAATACTGCCTGTAGTATCATGTATGGAGGCCTCAGGGCTCGCTCAGGGCTTGTCACGCAGAACTGCAGGCCTGACAGAGCAGAACTGCTCTCCTCTCCTCTCCTCTCCTCTCCTCTCCTCTCCTCTCCTCTCCTCTCCTCTCCTCTCCTCTCCTCTCCTCTCCTCTCCTCTCCTCTCCTCTCCTCTCCTCTTCTCTCCTGTCCGCCAGTCCAATATCTAAGAGACTGTTTGCCTGAAAGGACAGAGGGCTTTCAGTTCCAAAATCAATTTCAAGGACACATAACACAATGAATTTTATTTTATTTTGTTGTTAATTTATTAATTTTCTTGATTTGATGTTAATTCATGTTATGTTTCTTGGTGTCATTTTTTTTCCCTTTGTGACTCTGTTTCAGAACCCAGGCTCACAAGCATTAGCTCAAGCCCAAGTGTAGCCAGGAGTAGGCTGAGGCATTCTTCAGTTTAGCCTGAGAAAAGATCCCTTGCAGGCTGGCAAAGGCAAGTCCCAGAGCTGCAGAGAGCAGCAGCAGGAATAGAGGCCAAGCTGTGCGCGGTTCCTGCAGAGGGAGAACCTTGACAAGGAGTTGTGGGACTGACCATGCACAAAAGAGGAGGATAAGAAGAAGAAGAAGAAGAAGAGGAAGAAGAGGAAGAAGAGGAAGAAGAGGTGAGTGATACCGTGGCATCTCTTCCAAAGCGTGACATGTAGCGATGACGAGCAGATTTTTTGCCTTCCACAACTTGTTTGGCTGCTGTGCTTCCTGGGCAGGGATGCATGAGAAGCACTCTGGTCCCTTCCAGGCGCTTGTGTTAGCTGCAGGGAGAGCTGAGAAGTGGCAGCTGCGGCTGGCAGCATGGTGGAGCATGAGCAGCCGGCTCCCAGGCCAAATGGCCCAAAGAAATGGTGGCAAGGGGCGGTGCTGAGAACTGCAGAGGAAGGCAAAAAACCGCCGGGGACCAGTGCCTATGTGCCCCGGGGGAAAAAGTTCCTTGCTGAGCCCAGTGCTGGCCATGGGCTGTTCCCTGAGCATGTGAGCCAGACCTGGCTCCTTGTCCCACAGGCTGCTCATGCTTCCCAGGAGCTGCCCAAGCCCTATCCTCCCTTGAGCTGGAGCTATGTCGCGGACTTGCCAGAGTGCCCAAGTGCCTCTGAGCTGATGGACCTTGTGGGCAAGAATCCTTGCTGTCCCTGTGTAGGACACCAGTGGGTGTTCCAAAGCACTGCAAGCCCTTGCAAGCCCTTGCAAGGCCTCGACATCCTATCTCTTACGGCTCCTGAGCGTTGCTGAGTAGGAGATGAGGATGGTGAGCTCTGCAGTGCTCCTCAAGAAGGAATTGCCTTGGTCTTGCCACTGCTATCCAGTTGAAAAGGATTTGCATCCATGAGCCGAGCTTGGAAGGTGGCCCTGCCAGCAGATTGTCTTGCAGCGGAGAACCTCCAGCAGCCTGATGCAAGGTTTTCTTCCCTCAGCCCCTGGCCTGTGATTCCAGCAGCTCCTCAAGTGCTTCCTGTCAGATGTGCTGGGGCTGCCCCCGGGCCAGCTCTGGCAGTGGACATGGGAGGCTGCTCCTCTGGATCCTGCGTGCGGCCTAGTGACCGCTGCCTTGCTGGGTGCTGGCATTGTGACATGGGGGTGACACAGCCACATATGTGCAGCCCTTTGGAGGAAGCCTTTGGAGTGCTGGCTCCGAATCAGTCCCTGTAGCTACAAAATAGGGGAGTAAGCAACCTAAGAGTGTCCCTTTTTTGCAAAAAGACAGTGTGGATTTGTTGCCAGTGCAGCCTTACTTCCAGTAGCAATACTGCCTGTGGTATCATGTATGGAGGCCTCAGGGCTCGCTCAGGGCTTGTCACGCAGAACTGCAGGCCTGACAGAGCAGAACTGCTCTCCTCTCCTCTCCTCTCCTCTCCTCTCCTCTCCTCTCCTCTCCTCTCCTCTCCTCTCCTCTCCTCTCCTGTCCGCCAGTCCAATATCTAAGAGACTGTTTGCCTGAACGACAGAGGGGTATCAGTTCCAAAATCAATTTCAAGGACACATAACACAATGAATTTTATTTTATTTTGTTGTTAATTTATTAATTTTCTTGATTTGATGTTAATTCATGTTATGTTTCTTCGTGTCATTTTTTTCCCTTTGTGACTCTGTTTCAGAACCCAGGCTCACAAGCATTAGCTCAAGCCCAAGTGTAGCCAGGAGTAGGCTGAGGCATTCTTCAGTTTAGCCTGAGAAAAGATCCCTTGCAGGCTGGCAGAGGCAAGTCCCAGAGCTGCAGAGAGCAGCAGCAGGAATAGAGGCCAAGCTGTGCGCGGTTCCTGCAGAGGGAGAAGCTTGACAAGGAGTTGTGGGACTGATCATGCACAAAAGAGGAAGAAGAAGAAGAAGAAGAAGAGCTGAGTGGTCCCATGGCATCTTTTCCAAAGCGTGACACGTAGCGATGACGAGCAGACTTTTTGCCTTCCACAACTTGTTTGGCTGCTGTGCTTCTTGGGCAGGGATGCATGAGAAGCGCTCTGGTCCCCGCAAGGCGCTTGTATTGCCCGCAGGGAGAGCTGAGAAGTGGCAGCTGCGGCTTCCAGCATGGTGGAGCATGAGCAGCAGGCTCCCAGGCCAAATGGCCCAAAGAAACGGTGGCAAGGGGCCGTGCTGAGAAGTGCAGAGGAAGGCAAAAAGCCTCCGGGGACCAGTGCCAATGTGCCCCGTGGGAAAAAATTCCTTGCTGAGCCCAGTGCTGGCCATGGGCTGTTCCCTGAGCATGTGAGCCAGACCTGGCTCCTTGTCCCACAGGCAGCTCATGCTTCCCAGGAGCTGCCCAAGCCCTATCCTCCCTTGAGCTGGAGCTATGTCGCGGACTTGCCAGAGTGCCCAAGTGCCTCTGAGCTGATGGAGCTTGTGGGCAAGAATCCTTGCTGTCCCTGTGTAGGACACCAGTGGGTGTTCCAAAGCACTGCAAGCCCTGGCAAGCCCTTGCATGCCCTCGACATCCTATCTCTTACGGCTCCTGAGTGTTGCTGTGTAGGAGATGAGGATGGTGAGCTGTGCAGTGCTCCTCAAGAAGGAATTGCCTTGGTCTTGCCACTGCTATCCAGTTGAAAAGGATTTGCATCCATGAGCCGAGCTTGGAAGGTGGCCCTGCCAGCAGATTGTCTTGCAGCGGAGAACCTCCAGCAGCCTCATGCAAGGTTTTCTTCCCTCAGCCCCTGGCCTGTGATTCCAGCAGCTCCTCAAGTGCTTCCTGTCAGATATGCTGGGGCTGCCCCCGGGCCAGCTCTGGCAGTGGACACGGGAGGCTGCTCCTCTGGATCCTGCGTGGGGCCTGGTGACCGCTGCGTTGCCGGGTGCTGGCATTGTGCCATGGGGGTGACACAGCCGCATATGTGCAGCCCTTTGGAGGAAGCCTTTGGAGTGCTGGCTCCGAATCAGTCCCTGTAGCTACAAAATAGGGGAGTAAGCAACCTAATAGTGTCCCTTTTTTACAAAAAGACGGTGGGGATTTGTTGCCAGTGTGGATTTGTTGCCAGTGCAGCCTTCCTTCCAGTAGCAATACTGCCTGTGGTATCATGTATGGAGGCCTCAGGGCTCGCTCAGGGCTTGTCACGCAGAACTGCAGGCCTGACAGAGCACAACTGCTCTCTCCTCTCCTCTCCTCTCCTCTCCTCTCCTCTCCTCTCCTCTCCTCTCCTCTCCTCTCCTCTCCTCTTCTCGTCTCTCCTGTCCGACAGTCCAATATCTAAGAGACTGTTTGCCTGAAAGGACAGAGGGGTTTCAGTTCCAAAATCAATTTCAAGGACACATAACACAGTGAATTTTATTTTATTTTGTTGTTAATTTATTAATTTTCTTGATTTGATGTTAATTCATGTTATGTTATTTCATGTCATTTTTTTTCCCTTTGTGACTCTGTTTCAGAACCCAGGCTCACAAGCATTAGCTCAAGCCCAAGTGTAGCCAGGAGTAGGCTGAGGCATTCTTCAGTTTAGCCTGAGAAAAGATCCCTTGCAGGCTGGCAAAGCAACTCCCAGAGCTGCAGAGAGCAGCAGCAGGAATAGAGACCAAGCTGTGCGCGGTTCCTGCAGAGGGAGAACCTTGACAAGGAGTTGTGGGACTGACCATGCACAAAAGAGGAGGAAGAAGAAGAAGAAGAAGAAGAAGAGGAAGAAGAGGAAGAAGAGGTGAGTGGTACCGTGGCATGTCTTCCAAAGCGTGACATGTAGCGATGACGAGCAGACTTTTTGCCTTCCACAACTTGTTTGGCTGCTGTGCTTCTTGGACAGGGATGCATGAGAAGCGCTCTGGTCCCTGCCAGGCGCTTGTGTTAGCTGCAGGGAGAGCTGAGAAGTGGCAGCTGCGGCTGCCAGCATGGTGGAGCATGAGCAGCCGGCTCCCAGGCCAAATGGCCCAAAGAAATGGTGGCAAGGGGCGGTGCTGAGAAGTGCAGAGGAAGGCAAAAAACCGCCGGGGACCAGTGCCAATGTGCCCCGGGGGAAAAAGTTCCTTGCTGAGCCCAGTGCTGGCCATGGGCTGTTCCCTGAGCATGTGAGCCAGACCTGGCTCCTTGTCCCACAGGCTGCTCATGCTTCCCAGGAGCTGCCCAAGCCCTATCCTCCCTTGAGCTGGAGCTATGTCGCGGACTTGCCAGAGTGCCCAAGTGCCTCTGAGCTGATGGACCTTGTGGGCAAGAATCCTTGCTGTCCCTGTGTAGGACACCAGTGGGTGTTCCAAAGCACTGCAAGCCCTTGCAAGCCCTTGCAAGCCCTCGACATCCTATCTCTTATGGCTCCTGAGCGTTGCTGAGTAGGAGATGAGGATGGTGAGCTCTGCAGTGCTCCTCAAGAAGGAATTGCCTTGGTCTTGCCACTGCTATCCAGTTGAAAAGGATTTGCATCCATGAGCCGAGCTTGGAAGGTGGCCCTGCCAGCAGATTGTCTTGCAGCGGAGAACCTCCAGCAGCCTGATGCAAGGTTTTCTTCCCTCAGCCCCTGGCCTGTGATTCCAGCAGCTCCTCAAGTGCTTCCTGTCAGATGTGCTGGGGCTGCCCCCGGGCCAGCTCTGGCAGTGGACACGGGAGGCTGCTCCTCTGGATCCTGCGTGGGGCCTGGTGACCGCTGCGTTGCCGGGTGCTGGCATTGTGACATGGGGGTGACACAGCCGCATATGTGCAGCCCTTTGGAGGAAGCCTTTGGGGTGCTGGCTCCAAATCAGTCCCTGTAGCTACAAAATAGGGGAGTAAGCAACCTAATAGAGTCCCTTTTTTGCAAAAAGACAGTGTGGATTTGTTGCCAGAGCAGCCTTCCTTCCAGTAGCAATACTGCCTGTGGTATCATGTATGGAGGCCTCAGGGCTCTCTCAGGGCTTGTCACGCAGGACTCCAGGCCTGACAGAGCAGAACTGCTCTCCTCTCCTCTCCTCTCCTCTCCTCTCCTCTCCTCTCCTCTCCTCTCCTCTACTCTTCTCTCCTGTCCCCCAGTCCAATATCTAAGAGACTGTTTGCCTGAAAGGACAGAGGGGTTTCAGTTCCAAAATCAATTTCAAGGACACATAACACAATGAATTTTATTTTATTTTGTTGTTAATTTATTAATTTTCTTGATTTGATGTTAATTCATGTTATGTTTCTTGGTGTCATTTTTTTTCCCTTTGTGACTCTGTTTCAGAACCCAGGCTCACAAGCATTAGCTCAAGCCCAAGTGTAGCCAGGAGTAGGCTGAGGCATTCTTCAGTTTAGCCTGAGAAAAGATCCCTTGCAGGCTGGCAAAGGCAAGTCCCAGAGCTGCAGAGAGCAGCAGCAGGAATAGAGGCCAAGCTGTCTGCGGTTCCTGCAGAGGGAGAACCTTGAAAAGGAGTTGTGGGACTGACCATGCACGAAAGAGGAGGAAGAAGAAGAAGAAGAAGAAGAAGAAGAAGAAGAGGAAGAGGAAGAAGAGGAAGAAGAGGTGAGTGGTACCGTGGCATCTCTTCCAAAGCGTGACATGAAGCGATGACGAGCAGACTTTTTGCCTTCCACAACTTGTTTGGCTGCTGTGCTTCTTGGGCAGGGATGCATGAGAAGCGCTCTGGTCCCTGCCAGGCGCTTGTGTTAGCTGCAGGGAGAGCTGAGAAGGGGCAGCTGCGGCTGGCAGCATGGTGGAGCATGAGCAGCCGGCTCCCAGGCCAAATGGCCCAAAGAAATGGTGGCAAGGGGCGGTGCTGAGAACTGCAGAGGAAGGCAAAAAACCGTCGGGGACCAGTGCCAATGTGCCCCGGGGGAAAAAGTTCCTTGCTGAGCCCAGTGCTGGCCATGGGCTGTTCCCTGAGCATGTGAGCCAGACCTGGCTCCTTGTCCCACAGGCTGCTCATGCTTCCCAGGAGCTGCCCAAGCCCTATCCTCCCTTGAGCTGGAGCTATCTGGCGGACTTGCCAGAGTGCCCAGCTGCCTCTGAGCTGATAGACCTTGTGGGCAAGAATCCTTGCTGTCCCTGTGTAGGACACCAGTGGGTGTTCCAAAGCACTGCAAGCCCTTGCAAGCCCTTGCAAGCCCTCGACATCCTATCTCTTAGGGCTCCTGAGCGTTGCTCTGTAGGAGATGAGGATGGTGAGCTGTGCAGTGCTCCTCAAGAAGGAATTGCCTTGGTCTTGCCACTGCTATCCAGTTGAAAAGGATTTGCATCCATGAGCCGAGCTTGGAAGGTGGCCCTGCCAGCAGATTGTCTTGCAGCGGAGAACCTCCAGCAGCCTCATGCAAGGTTTTCTTCCCTCAGCCCCTGGCCTGTGATTCCAGCAGCTCCTCAAGTGCTTCCTGTCAGATGTGCTGGGGCTGCCCCCGGGCCAGCTCTGGCAGTGGACACGGGAGGCTGCTCCTCTGGATCCTGCGTGGGGCCTGGTGACCACTGCGTTGCCGGGTGCTGGCATTGTGACGTGGGGGTGACACAGCCGCATACGTGCAGCCCTTTGGAGGAAGCCTTTGGGGTGCTGGTCCAAATCAGTCCCTGTACCTACAAAATAGGGGAGTAAGCAACCTAACAGAGTCCCTTTTTTGCAAAAAGACAGTGTGGATTTGTTGCCAGTGTAGCCTTACGTCCAGTAGCAATACTGCCTGTAGTATCATGTATGGAGGCCTCAGGGCTCGCTCAGGGCTTGTCACGCAGAACTGCAGGCCTGACAGAGCAGAACTGCTCTCCTCTCCTCTCCTCTCCTCTCCTCTCCTCTCCTCTCCTCTCCTCTCCTCTCCTCTCCTCTCCTCTCCTCTCCTCTCCTGTCCTCTCCTCTCCTCTCCTCTCCTCTCCTCTCCTCTCCTCTCCTCTCCTCTCCTCTCCTCTCCTCTCCTCTCCTCTTCTCTCCTGTCCGCCAGTCCAATATCTAAGAGACTGTTTGCCTGAAAGGACAGAGGGCTTTCAGTTCCAAAATCAATTTCAAGGACACATAACACAATGAATTTTATTTTATTTTGTTGTTAATTTATTAATTTTCTTGATTTGATGTTAATTCATGTTATGTTTCTTGGTGTCATTTTTTTTCCCTTTGTGACTCTGTTTCAGAACCCAGGCTCACAAGCATTAGCTCAAGCCCAAGTGTAGCCAGGAGTAGGCTGAGGCATTCTTCAGTTTAGCCTGAGAAAAGATCCCTTGCAGGCTGGCAAAGGCAAGTCCCAGAGCTGCAGAGAGCAGCAGCAGGAATAGAGGCCAAGCTGTGCGCGGTTCCTGCAGAGGGAGAACCTTGACAAGGAGTTGTGGGACTGACCATGCACAAAAGAGGAGGATAAGAAGAAGAAGAAGAAGAAGAGGAAGAAGAGGAAGAAGAGGAAGAAGAGGTGAGTGATACCGTGGCATCTCTTCCAAAGCGTGACATGTAGCGATGACGAGCAGATTTTTTGCCTTCCACAACTTGTTTGGCTGCTGTGCTTCCTGGGCAGGGATGCATGAGAAGCACTCTGGTCCCTTCCAGGCGCTTGTGTTAGCTGCAGGGAGAGCTGAGAAGTGGCAGCTGCGGCTGGCAGCATGGTGGAGCATGAGCAGCCGGCTCCCAGGCCAAATGGCCCAAAGAAATGGTGGCAAGGGGCGGTGCTGAGAACTGCAGAGGAAGGCAAAAAACCGCCGGGGACCAGTGCCTATGTGCCCCGGGGGAAAAAGTTCCTTGCTGAGCCCAGTGCTGGCCATGGGCTGTTCCCTGAGCATGTGAGCCAGACCTGGCTCCTTGTCCCACAGGCTGCTCATGCTTCCCAGGAGCTGCCCAAGCCCTATCCTCCCTTGAGCTGGAGCTATGTCGCGGACTTGCCAGAGTGCCCAAGTGCCTCTGAGCTGATGGAGCTTGTGGGCAAGAATCCTTGCTGTCCCTGTGTAGGACACCAGTGGGTGTTCCAAAGCACTGCAAGCCCTTGCAAGCCCTTGCAAGGCCTCGACATCCTATCTCTTACGGCTCCTGAGCGTTGCTGAGTAGGAGATGAGGATGGTGAGCTCTGCAGTGCTCCTCAAGAAGGAATTGCCTTGGTCTTGCCACTGCTATCCAGTTGAAAAGGATTTGCATCCATGAGCCGAGCTTGGAAGGTGGCCCTGCCAGCAGATTGTCTTGCAGCGGAGAACCTCCAGCAGCCTCATGCAAGGTTTTCTTCCCTCAGCCCCTGGCCTGTGATTCCAGCAGCTCCTCAAGTGCTTCCTGTCAGATGTGCTGGGGCTGCCCCCGGGCCAGCTCTGGCAGTGGACATGGGAGGCTGCTCCTCTGGATCCTGCGTGCGGCCTGGTGACCGCTGCCTTGCTGGGTGCTGGCATTGTGACATGGGGGTGACACAGCCACATATGTGCAGCCCTTTGGAGGAAGCCTTTGGAGTGCTGGCTCCGAATCAGTCCCTGTAGCTACAAAATAGGGGAGTAAGCAACCTAAGAGTGTCCCTTTTTTGCAAAAAGACAGTGTGGATTTGTTGCCAGTGCAGCCTTACTTCCAGTAGCAATACTGCCTGTGGTATCATGTATGGAGGCCTCAGGGCTCGCTCAGGGCTTGTCACGCAGAACTGCAGGCCTGACAGAGCAGAACTGCTCTCCTCTCCTCTCCTCTCCTCTCCTCTCCTCTCCTCTCCTCTCCTCTCCTCTCCTCTCCTCTCCTCTCCTCTCCTCTCCTCTCCTCTCCTGTCCGCCAGTCCAATATCTAAGAGACTGTTTGCCTGAACGTCAGAGGGGTATCAGTTCCAAAATCAATTTCAAGGACACATAACACAATGAATTTTATTTTATTTTGTTGTTAATTTATTAATTTTCTTGATTTGATGTTAATTCATGTTATGTTTCTTCGTGTCATTTTTTTCCCTTTGTGACTCTGTTTCAGAACCCAGGCTCACAAGCATTAGCTCAAGCCCAAGTGTAGCCAGGAGTAGGCTGAGGCATTCTTCAGTTTAGCCTGAGAAAAGATCCCTTGCAGGCTGGCAGAGGCAAGTCCCAGAGCTGCAGAGAGCAGCAGCAGGAATAGAGGCCAAGCTGTGCGCGGTTCCTGCAGAGGGAGAAGCTTGACAAGGTGTTGTGGGACTGATCATGCACAAAAGAGGAAGAAGAAGAAGAAGAAGAAGAGCTGAGTGGTCCCATGGCATCTTTTCCAAAGCGTGACACGTAGCGATGACGAGCAGACTTTTTGCCTTCCACAACTTGTTTGGCTGCTGTGCTTCTTGGGCAGGGATGCATGAGAAGCGCTCTGGTCCCCGCAAGGCGCTTGTATTGCCCGCAGGGAGAGCTGAGAAGTGGCAGCTGCGGCTGGCAGCATGGTGGAGCATGAGCAGCAGGCTCCCAGGCCAAATGGCCCAAAGAAACGGTGGCAAGGGGCCATGCTGAGAAGTGCAGAGGAAGGCAAAAAGCCTCCGGGGACCAGTGCCAATGTGCCCCGTGGGAAAAAATTCCTTGCTGAGCCCAGTGCTGGCCATGGGCTGTTCCCTGAGCATGTGAGCCAGACCTGGCTCCTTGTCCCACAGGCAGCTCATGCTTCCCAGGAGCTGCCCAAGCCCTATCCTCCCTTGAGCTGGAGCTATGTCGCGGACTTGCCAGAGTGCCCAAGTGCCTCTGAGCTGATGGAGCTTGTGGGCAAGAATCCTTGCTGTCCCTGTGTAGGACACCAGTGGGTGTTCCAAAGCACTGCAAGCCCTGGCAAGCCCTTGCATGCCCTCGACATCCTATCTCTTACGGCTCCTGAGTGTTGCTGTGTAGGAGATGAGGATGGTGAGCTGTGCAGTGCTCCTCAAGAAGGAATTGCCTTGGTCTTGCCACTGCTATCCAGTTGAAAAGGATTTGCATCCATGAGCCGAGCTTGGAAGGTGGCCCTGCCAGCAGATTGTCTTGCAGCGGAGAACCTCCAGCAGCCTCATGCAAGGTTTTCTTCCCTCAGCCCCTGGCCTGTGATTCCAGCAGCTCCTCAAGTGCTTCCTGTCAGATGTGCTGGGGCTGCCCCCGGGCCAGCTCTGGCAGTGGACACGGGAGGCTGCTCCTCTGGATCCTGCGTGGGGCCTGGTGACCGCTGCGTTGCCGGGTGCTGGCATTGTGCCATGGGGGTGACACAGCCGCATATGTGCAGCCCTTTGGAGGAAGCCTTTGGGGTGCTGGCTCCGAATCAGTCCCTGTAGCTACAAAATAGGGGAGTAAGCAACCTAATAGTGTCCCTTTTTTACAAAAAGACGGTGGGGATTTGTTGCCAGTGTGGATTTGTTGCCAGTGCAGCCTTCCTTCCAGTAGCAATACTGCCTGTGGTATCATGTATGGAGGCCTCAGGGCTCGCTCAGGGCTTGTCACGCAGGACTCCAGGCCTGACAGAGCAGAACTGCTCTCCTCTCCTCTCCTCTCCTCTCCTCTCCTCTCCTCTCCTCTCCTCTCCTCTCCTCTCCTCTCCTCTCCTCTCCTCTCCTCTCCTCTCCTCTCCTCTTCTCTCCTGTCCCCCAGTCCAATATCTAAGAGACTGTTTGCCTGAAAGGACAGAGGGGTTTCAGTTCCAAAATCAATTTCAAGGACACATAACACAATGAATTTTATTTTATTTTGTTGTTAATTTATTAATTTTCTTGATTTGATGTTAATTCATGTTATGTTATTTCATGTCATTTTTTTTCCCTTTGTGACTCTGTTTCAGAACCCAGGCTCACAAGCATTAGCTCAAGCCCAAGTGTAGCCAGGAGTAGGCTGAGGCATTCTTCAGTTTAGCCTGAGAAAAGATCCCTTGCAGGCTGGCAAAGGCAAGTCCCAGAGCTGCAGAGAGCAGCAGCAGGAATAGAGGCCAAGCTGTCTGCGGTTCCTGCAGAGGGAGAACCTTGAAAAGGAGTTGTGGGACTGACCATGCACGAAAGAGGAGGAAGAAGAAGAAGAAGAAGAAGAAGAAGAAGAAGAAGAGGAAGAAGAGGAAGAAGAGGTGAGTGGTACCGTGGCATCTCTTCCAAAGCGTGACATGAAGCGATGACGAGCAGACTTTTTGCCTTCCACAACTTGTTTGGCTGCTGTGCTTCTTGGGCAGGGATGCATGAGAAGCGCTCTGGTCCCTGCCAGGCGCTTGTGTTACCTGCAGGGAGAGCTGAGAAGGGGCAGCTGCGGCTGGCAGCATGGTGGAGCATGAGCAGCCGGCTCCCAGGCCAAATGGCCCAAAGAAATGGTGGCAAGGGGCGGTGCTGAGAACTGCAGAGGAAGGCAAAAAACTGCCGGGGACCAGTTCCAATGTGCCCCGGGGGAAAAAGTTCCTTGCTGAGCCCAGTGCTGGCCATGGGCTGTTCCCTGAGCATGTGAGCCAGACCTGGCTCCTTGTCCCACAGGCTGCTCATGCTTCCCAGGAGCTGCCCAAGCCCTATCCTCCCTTGAGCTGGAGCTATCTGGCGGACTTGCCAGAGTGCCCAGCTGCCTCTGAGCTGATAGACCTTGTGGGCAAGAATCCTTGCTGTCCCTGTGTAGGACACCAGTGGGTGTTCCAAAGCACTGCAAGCCCTTGCAAGCCCTTGCAAGCCCTCGACATCCTATCTCTTAGGGCTCCTGAGCGTTGCTCTGTAGGAGATGAGGATGGTGAGCTGTGCAGTGCTCCTCAAGAAGGAATTGCCTTGGTCTTGCCACTGCTATCCAGTTGAAAAGGATTTGCATCCATGAGCCGAGCTTGGAAGGTGGCCCTGCCAGCAGATTGTCTTGCAGCGGAGAACCTCCAGCAGCCTCATGCAAGGTTTTCTTCCGTCAGCCCCTGGCCTGTGATTCCAGCAGCTCCTCAAGTGCTTCCTGTCAGATGTGCTGGGGCTGCCCCCGGGCCAGCTCTGGCAGTGGACACGGGAGGCTGCTCCTCTGGATCCTGCGTGGGGCCTGGTGACCACTGCGTTGCCGGGTGCTGGCATTGTGACGTGGGGGTGACACAGCCGCATACGTGCAGCCCTTTGGAGGAAGCCTTTGGGGTGCTGGTCCAAATCAGTCCCTGTACCTACAAAATAGGGGAGTAAGCAACCTAACAGAGTCCCTTTTTTGCAAAAAGACAGTGTGGATTTGTTGCCAGTGTAGCCTTCCTTCCAGTAGCAATACTGCCTGTAGTATCATGTATGGAGGCCTCAGGGCTCGCTCAGGGCTTGTCACGCAGAACTGCAGGCCTGACAGAGCAGAACTGCTCTCCTCTCCTCTCCTCTCCTCTCCTCTCCTCTCCTCTCCTCTCCTCTCCTCTCCTCTCCTCTCCTCTCCTCTCCTCTCCTCTCCTCTCCTCTCCTCTCCTCTCCTCTCCTCTTCTCTCCTGTCCGCCAGTCCAATATCTAAGAGACTGTTTGCCTGAAAGGACAGAGGGCTTTCAGTTCCAAAATCAATTTCAAGGACACATAACACAATGAATTTTATTTTATTTTGTTGTTAATTTATTAATTTTCTTGATTTGATGTTAATTCATGTTATGTTTCTTGGTGTCACTTTTTTTCCCTTTGTGACTCTGTTTCAGAACCCAGGCTCACAAGCATTAGCTCAAGCCCAAGTGTAGCCAGGAGTAGGCTGAGGCATTCTTCAGTTTAGCCTGAGAAAACATCCCTTGCAGGCTGGCAAAGGGAAGTCCCAGAGCTGCAGAGAGCAGCAGCAGGAATAGAGGCCAAGCTGTGCGCGGTTCTTGCAGAGGGAGAACCTTGACAAGGAGTTGTGGGACTGACCATGCACAAAAGAGGAAGAAGAAGAAGAAGAAGAAGAAGAGGGAGAAGAGGTGAGTGGTACCGTGGCATCTCTTCCAAAGCGTGACATGTAGCGATGACGAGCAGACTTTTTGCCTTCCACAACTTGTTTGGCTGCTGTGCTTCTTGGCCAGGGATGCATGAGAAGCGCTCTGGTCCCTTCCAGGCGCTTGTGTTAGCTGCAGGGAGAGCTGAGAAGTGGCAGCTGCGGCTGGCAGCATGGTGGAGCATGAGCAGCCGGCTCCCAGGCCAAATGGCCCAAAGAAATGGTGGCAAGGGGCGGTGCTGAGAACTGCAGAGGAAGGCAAAAAACTGCCGGGGACCAGTGCCAATGTGCCCCGGGGGAAAAAGTTCCTTGCTGAGCCCAGTGCTGGCCATGGGCTGTTCCCTGAGCATGTGAGCCAGACCTGGCTCCTTGTCCCACAGGCTGCTCATGCTTCCCAGGAGCTGCCCAAGCCCTATCCTCCCTTGAGCTGGAGCTATGTCGCGGACTTGCCAGAGTGCCCAGCTGCCTCTGAGCTGATGGACCTTGTGGGCAAGAATCCTTGCTGTCCCTGTGTAGGACACCAGTGGGTGTTCCAAAGCACTGCAAGCCCTTGCAAGCCCTTGCAAGCCCTCGACATCCTATCTCTTACGGCTCCTGAGCGTTGCTGTGTAGGAGATGAGGATGGTGAGCTGTGCAGTGCTCCTCAAGAAGGAATTGCCTTGGTCTTGCCACTGCTATCCAGTTGAAAAGGATTTGCATCCATGAGCCGAGCTTGGAAGGTGGCCCTGCCAGCAGATTGTCTTGCAGCGGAGAACCTCCAGCAGCCTCATGCAAGGTTTTCTTCCGTCAGCCCCTGGCCTGTGATTCCAGCAGCTCCTCAAGTGCTTCCTGTCAGATGTGCTGGGGCTGCCCCCGGGCCAGCTCTGGCAGTGGACACGGGAGGCTGCTCCTCTGGATCCTGCGTGGGGCCTGGTGACCACTGCGTTGCCGGGTGCTGGCATTGTGACATGGGGGTGACACAGCGGCATATGTGCAGCCCTTTGGAGGAAGCCTTTGGGGTGCTGGCTCCAAATCAGTCCCTGTAGCTACAAAATAGGGGAGTAAGCAACCTAATAGAGTCCCTTTTTTGCAAAAAGACAGTGTGGATTTGTTGCCAGTGCAGCCTTCCTTCCAGTAGCAATACTGCCTGTAGTATCATGTATGGAGGCCTCAGGGCTCGCTCAGGGCTTGTCACACAGAACTGCAGGCCTGACAGAGCAGAACTGCTCTCCTCTCCTCTCCTCTCCTCTCCTCTCCTCTCCTCTCCTCTCCTCTCCTCTCCTCTCCTCTCCTCTCCTCTTCTCTTCCCTCCTGTCCGCCAATCCAATATCTAAGAGACTGTTTGCCTGAAGGGACAGAGGGTTTTCGGTTCCAAAATCAATGTCAAGGACACATAACACAATGAATTTTATTTTATTTTGTTGTTAATTTATTAATTTTCTTGATTTGATGTTAATTCATGTTATGTTATTTCATGTCATTTTTTTTCCCTTTGTGACTCTGTTTCAGAACCCAGGCTCACAAGCATTAGCTCAAGCCCAAGTGTAGCCAGGAGTAGGCTGAGGCATTCTTCAGTTTAGCATGAGAAAAGATCCCTTGCAGGCTGGCAAAGGCAAGTCCCAGAGCTGCAGAGAGCAGCAGCAGGAATAGAGGCCAAGCTGTGCGCGGTTCCTGCAGAGGGAGAACCTTGACAAGGAGTTGTGGGACTGACCATGCACAAAAGAGGAGGAAGAAGAAGAAGAAGAAGAAGAAGAAGAAGAAGAAGAAGAGGAAGAAGAGGAAGAAGAGGTGAGTGGTACCGTGGCATCTCTTCCAAAGCGTGACATGTAGCGATGACGAGCAGACTTTTTGCCTTCCACAACTTGTTTGGCTGCTGTGCTTCTTGGGCAGGGATGCATGAGAAGCGCTCTGGTCCCTGCCAGGCACTTGTGTTAGCTGCAGGGAGAGCTGAGAAGTGGCAGCTGCGGCTGGCAGCATGGTGGAGCATGAGCAGCCGGCTCCCAGGCCAAATGGCCCAAAGAAATGGTGGCAAGGGGCGGTGCTGAGAAGTGCAGAGGAAGGCAAAAAACCGCCGGGGACCAGTGCCAATGTGCCCCGGGGGAAAAAGTTCCTTGCTGAGCCCAGTGCTGGCCATGGGCTGTTCCCTGAGCATGTGAGCCAGACCTGGCTCCTTGTCCCACAGGCTGCTCATGCTTCCCAGGAGCTGCCCAAGCCCTATCCTCCCTTGAGCTGGAGCTATGTCGCGGACTTGCCAGAGTGCCCAAGTGCCTCTGAGCTGATGGACCTTGTGGGCAAGAATCCTTGCTGTCCCTGTGTAGGACACCAGTGGGTGTTCCAAAGCACTGCAAGCCCTTGCAAGCCCTTGCAAGCCCTCGACATCCTATCTCTTACGGCTCCTGAGCGTTGCTGTGTAGGAGATGAGGATGGTGAGCTGTGCAGTGCTCCTCAAGAAGGAATTGCCTTGGTCTTGCCACTGCTATCCAGTTGATAAGGATTTGCATCCATGAGCCGAGCTTGGAAGGTGGCCCTGCCAGCAGATTGTCTTGCAGCGGAGAACCTCCAGCAGCCTCATGCAAGGTTTTCTTCCCTCAGCCCCTGGCCTGGGATTCCAGCAGCTCCTCAAGTGCTTCCTGTGAGATGTGCTGGGGCTGCCCCCGGGCCAGCTCTGGCAGTGGACACGGGAGGCTGCTCCTCTGGATCCTGCGTGGGGCCTGGTGACCACTGCGTTGCCGGGTGCTGGCATTGTGACATGGGGGTGACACAGCCGCATATGTGCAGCCCTTTGGAGGAAGCCTTTGGGGTGCTGGCTCCAAATCAGTCCCTGTACCTACAAAATAGGGGAGTAAGCAACCTAATAGAGTCCCTTTTTTGCAAAAAGACAGTGTGGATTTGTTGCCAGTGCAGCCTTCCTTCCAGTAGCAATACTGCCTGTAGTATCATGTATGGAGGCCTCAGGGCTCGCTCAGGGCTTGTCACGCAGAACTGCAGGCCTGAAACAGCAGAACTGCTCTCCTCTCCTCTCCTCTCCTCTTCTCTCCTGTCCGCCAGTCCAATATCTAAGAGACTGTTTGCCTGAAAGGACAGAGGGCTTTCAGTTCCAAAATCAATTTCAAGGACACATAACACAATGAATTTTATTTTATTTTGTTGTTAATTTATTAATTTTCTTGATTTGATGTTAATTCATGTTATGTTTCTTGGTGTCATTTTTTTTCCCTTTGTGACTCTGTTTCAGAACCCAGGCTCACAAGCATTAGCTCAAGCCCAAGTGTAGCCAGGAGTAGGCTGAGGCATTCTTCAGTTTAGCCTGAGAAAAGACCCCTTGCAGGCTGGCAAAGGCAAGTCCCAGAGCTGCAGAGAGCAGCAGCAGGAATAGAGGCCAAGCTGTGCGCGGTTCCTGCAGAGGGAAACCTTGACAAGGAGTTGTGGGACTGACCATGCACAAAAGAGGAGGAAGAAGAAGAAGAAGAAGAAGAAGAAGAGGAAGAAGAGGAAGAAGAGGAAGAAGAGGTGAGTGGTACCGTGGCATCTCTTCCAAAGCGTGACATGTAGCGATGACGAGCAGACTTTTTGCCTTCCACAACTTGTTTGGCTGCTGTGCTTCTTGGGCAGGGATGCATGAGAAGCGCTCTGGTCCCTGCCAGGCGCTTGTGTTAGCTGCAGGGAGAGCTGAGAAGTGGCAGCTGCGGCTGCCAGCATGGTGGAGCATGAGCAGCCGGCTCCCAGGCCAAATGGCCCAAAGAAATGGTGGCAAGGGGCGGTGCTGAGAAGTGCAGAGGAAGGCAAAAAACCGCCGGGGACCAGTGCCAATGTGCCCCGGGGGAAAAAGTTCCTTGCTGAGCCCAGTGCTGGCCATGGGCTGTTCCCTGAGCATGTGAGCCAGACCTGGCTCCTTGTCCCACAGGCTGCTCATGCTTCCCAGGAGCTGCCCAAGCCCTATCCTCCCTTGAGCTGGAGCTATGTCGCGGACTTGCCAGAGTGCCCAAGTGCCTCTGAGCTGATGGACCTTGTGGGCAAGAATCCTTGCTGTCCCTGTGTAGGACACCAGTGGGTGTTCCAAAGCACTGCAAGCCCTTGCAAGCCCTTGCAAGCCCTCGACATCCTATCTCTTACGGCTCCTGAGCGTTGCTGTGTAGGAGATGAGGATGGTGAGCTGTGCAGTGCTCCTCAAGAAGGAATTGCCTTGGTCTTGCCACTGCTATCCAGTTGAAAAGGATTTGCATCCATGAGCCGAGCTTGGAAGGTGGCCCTGCCAGCAGATTGTCTTGCAGCAGAGAACCTCCAGCAGCCTCATGCAAGGTTTTCTTCCCTCAGCCCCTGGCCTGGGATTCCAGCAGCTCCTCAAGTGCTTCCTGTGAGATGTGCTGGGGCTGCCCCCGGGCCAGCTCTGGCAGTGGACACGGGAGGCTGCTCCTCTGGATCCTGCGTGGGGCCTGGTGACCACTGCGTTGCCGGGTGCTGGCATTGTGACATGGGGGTGACACAGCCGCATATGTGCAGCCCTTTGGAGGAAGCCTTTGGGGTGCTGGCTCCAAATCAGTCCCTGTACCTACAAAATAGGGGAGTAAGCAACCTAATAGAGTCCCTTTTTTGCAAAAAGACAGTGTGGATTTGTTGCCAGTGCAGCCTTCCTTCCAGTAGCAATACTGCCTGTAGTATCATGTATGGAGGCCTCAGGGCTCGCTCAGGGCTTGTCACGCAGAACTGCAGGCCTGACAGAGCAGAACTGCTCTCCTCTCCTCTCCTCTCCTCTCCTCTCCTCTCCTCTCCTCTCCTCTCCTCTCCTCTCCTCTCCTCTCCTCTCCTGTCCGCCAGTCCAATATCTAAGAGACTGTTTGCCTGAAAGGACAGAGGGCTTTCAGTTCCAAAATCAATGTCAAGGACACATAACACAATGAATTTTATTTTATTTTGTTGTTAATTTATTAATTTTCTTGATTTGATGTTAATTCATGTTATGTTTCTTGGTGTCATTTTTTTTCCCTTTGTGACTCTGTTTCAGAACCCAGGCTCACAAGCATTAGCTCAAGCCCAAGTGTAGCCAGGAGTAGGCTGAGGCATTCTTCAGTTTCCTGAGAAAAGACCCCTTGCAGGCTGGCAAAGGCAAGTCCCAGAGCTGCAGAGAGCAGCAGCAGGAATAGAGGCCAAGCTGTGCGCGGTTCCTGCAGAGGGAGAACCTTGACAAGGAGTTGTGGGACTGACCATGCACAAAAGAGGAGGAAGAAGAAGAAGAAGAAGAAGAAGAAGAAGAAGAGGAAGAGGAAGAAGAGGAAGAAGAGGTGAGTGGTACCGTGGCATCTCTTCCAAAGCGTGACATGTAGCGATGACGAGCAGACTTTTTGCCTTCCATAACTTGTTTGGCTGCTGTGCTTCTTGGGCAGGGATGCATGAGAAGCGCTCTGGTCCGTGCCAGGCGCTTGTGTTAGCTGCAGGGAGAGCTGAGAAGTGGCAGCTGCGGCTGCCAGCATGGTGGAGCATGAGCAGCCGGCTCCCAGGCCAAATGGCCCAAAGAAATGGTGGCAAGGGGCGGTGCTGAGAACTGCAGAGGAAGGCAAAAAACCGCCGGGGACCAGTGCCAATGTGCCCCGGGGGAAAAAGTTCCTTGCTGAGCCCAGTGCTGGCCATGGGCTGTTCCCTGAGCATGTGAGCCAGACCTGGCTCCTTGTCCCACAGGCTGCTCATGCTTCCCAGGAGCTGCCCAAGCCCTATCCTCCCTTGAGCTGGAGCTATGTCGCGGACTTGCCAGAGTGCCCAGCTGCCTCTGAGCTGATGGACCTTGTGGGCAAGAATCCTTGCTGTCCCTGTGTAGGACACCAGTGGGTGTTCCAAAGCACTGCAAGCCCTTGCAAGCCCTTGCAAGCCCTTGACGTCCTATCTCTTACGGCTCCTGAGCGTTGCTCTGTAGGAGATGAGGATGGTGAGCTGTGCAGTGCTCCTCAAGAAGGAATTGCCTTGGTCTTGCCACTGCTATCCAGTTGAAAAGGATTTGCATCCATGAGCCGAGCTTGGAAGGTGGCCCTGCCAGCAGATTGTCTTGCAGCGGAGAACCTCCAGCAGCCTCATGCAAGGTTTTCTTCCCTCAGCCCCTGGCCTGGGATTCCAGCAGCTCCTCAAGTGCTTCCTGTCAGATGTGCTGGGGCTGCCCCCGGGCCAGCTCTGGCAGTGGACACGGGAGGCTGCTCCTCTGGATCCTGCGTGGGGCCTGGTGACCACTGCGTTGCCGGGTGCTGGCATTGTGACATGGGGGTGACACAGCCGCATATGTGCAGCCCTTTGGAGGAAGCCTTTGGGGTGCTGGCTCCAAATCAGTCCCTGTACCTACAAAATAGGGGAGTAAGCAACCTAATAGAGTCCCTTTTTTGCAAAAAGACAGTGTGGATTTGTTGCCAGTGCAGCCTTCCTTCCAGTAGCAATACTGCCTGTGGTATCATGTATGGAGGCCTCAGGGCTCGCTCAGGGCTTGTCACGCAGAACTGCAGGCCTGACAGAGCAGAACTGCTCTCCTCTCCTCTCCTCTCCTCTTCTCTCCTGTCCGCCAGTCCAATATCTAAGAGACTGTTTGCCTGAAAGGACAGAGGGTTTTCAGTTCCAAAATCAATGTCAAGGACACATAACACAATGAATTTTATTTTGTTGTTAATTTATTAATTTTCTTGATTTGATGTTAATTCATGTTATGTTTCTTGGTGTCATTTTTTTTCCCTTTGTGACTCTGTTTCAGAACCCAGGCTCACAAGCATTAGCTCAAGCCCAAGTGTAGCCAGGAGTAGGCTGAGGCATTCTTCAGTTTAGCCTGAGAAAAGATCCCTTGCAGGCTGGCAAAGGCAAGTCCCAGAGCTGCAGAGAGCAGCAGCAGGAATAGAGGCCAAGCTGTGTGCGGTTCCTGCAGAGGGAGAACCTTGACAAGGACTTGTGGGACTAACCATGCACAAAAGAGGAGGAAGAAGAAGAAGAAGAAGAAGAAGAAGAAGAAGAAGAAGAGGAAGAAGAGGAAGAAGAGGTGAGTGGTACCGTGGCATCTCTTCCAAAGCGTGACATGTAGCGATGACGAGCAGACTTTTTGCCTTCCACAACTTGTTTGGCTGCTGTGCTTCTTGGGCAGGGATGCATGAGAAGCGCTCTGGTCCCTGCCAGGCGCTTATGTTAGCTGCAGGGAGAGCTGAGAAGTGGCAGCTGCGGCTGGCAGCATGGTGGAGCATGAGCAGCCGGCTCCCAGGCCAAATGGCCCAAAGAAATGGTGGCAAGGGGCGGTGCTGAGAACTGCAGAGGAAGGCAAAAAACCGCCAGGGACCAGTGCCAATGTGCCCCGGGGGAAAAAGTTCCTTGCTGAGCCCAGTGCTGGCCATGGGCTGTTCCCTGAGCATGTGAGCCAGACCTGGCTCCTTGTCCCACAGGCTGCTCATGCTTCGCAGGAGCTGCCCAAGAACCTATCCTCCCTTGAGCTGGAGCTATCTGGCGGACTTACCAGAGTGCCCAAGTGCCTCTGAGCTGATGGACCTTGTGGGCAAGAATCCTTGCTGTCCCTGTGTAGGACACCAGTGGGTGTTCCAAAGCACTGCAAACCCTTGCAAGCCCTTGCAAGCCCTCGACATCCTATCTCTTAGGGCTCCTGAGCGTTGCTCTGTAGGAGATGAGGATGGTGAGCTGTGCAGTGCTCCTCAAGAAGGAATTGCCTTGGTCTTGCCACTGCTATCCAGTTGAAAAGGATTTGCATCCATGAGCCGAGCTTGGAAGGTGGCCCTGCCAGCAGATTGTCTTGCAGCGGAGAACCTCCAGCAGCCTCATGCAAGGTTTTCTTCCCTCAGCCCCTGGCCTGTGATTCCAGCAGCTCCTCAAGTGCTTCCTGTGAGATGTGCTGGGGCTGCCCCCGGGCCAGCTCTGGCAGTGGACACGGGAGGCTGCTCCTCTGGATCCTGCGTGGGGCCTGGTGACCACTGCGTTGCCGGGTGCTGGCATTGTGACATGGGGGTGACACAGCCGCATATGTGCAGCCCTTTGGAGGAAGCCTTTGGGGTGCTGGCTCCAAATCAGTCCCTGTACCTACAAAATAGGGGAGTAAGCAACCTAATAGAGTCTCTTTTTTGCGAAAAGACAGTGTGGATTTGTTGCCAGTGCAGCCTTCCTTCCAGTAGCAATACTGCCTGTAGTATCATGTATGGAGGCCTCAGGGCTCGCTCAGGGCTTGTCACGCAGAACTGCAGGCCTGACAGAGCAGAACTGCTCTCCTCTCCTCTCCTCTCCTCTTCTCTCCTGTCCGCCAGTCCAATATCTAAGAGACTGTTTGCCTGATAGGACAGAGGGTTTTCAGTTCCAAAATCAATGTCAAGGACACATAACACAATGAATTTTATTTTGTTGTTAATTTATTAATTTTCTTGATTTGATGTTAATTCATGTTATGTTTCTTGGTGTCATTTTTTTTCCCTTTGTGACTCTGTTTCAGAACCCAGGCTCACAAGCATTAGCTCAAGCCCAAGTGTAGCCAGGAGTAGGCTGAGGCATTCTTCAGTTTAGCCTGAGAAAAGATCCCTTGCAGGCTGGCAAAGGCAAGTCCCAGAGCTGCAGAGAGCAGCAGCAGGAATAGAGGCCAAGCTGTGTGCGGTTCCTGCAGAGGGAGAACCTTGACAAGGACTTGTGGGACTAACCATGCACAAAAGAGGAGGAAGAAGAAGAAGAAGAAGAAGAAGAAGAAGAAGAAGAGGAAGAAGAGGAAGAAGAGGTGAGTGGTACCGTGGCATCTCTTCCAAAGCGTGACATGTAGCGATGACGAGCAGACTTTTTGCCTTCCACAACTTGTTTGGCTGCTGTGCTTCTTGGGCAGGGATGCATGAGAAGCGCTCTGGTCCCTGCCAGGCGCTTATGTTAGCTGCAGGGAGAGCTGAGAAGTGGCAGCTGCGGCTGGCAGCATGGTGGAGCATGAGCAGCCGGCTCCCAGGCCAAATGGCCCAAAGAAATGGTGGCAAGGGGCCGTGCTGAGAACTGCAGAGGAAGGCAAAAAACCGCCGGGGACCAGTGCCAATGTGCCCCGGGGGAAAAAGTTCCTTGCTGAGCCCAGTGCTGGCCATGGGCTGTTCCCTGAGCATGTGAGCCAGACCTGGCTCCTTGTCCCATAGGCTGCTCATGCTTCCCAGGAGCTGCCCAAGCCCTATCCTCCCTTGAGCTGGAGCTATGTCGCGGACTTGCCAGAGTGCCCAAGTGCCTCTGAGCTGATGGACCTTGTGGGCAAGAATCCTTGCTGTCCCTGTGTAGGACACCAGTGGGTGTTCCAAAGCACTGCAAGCCCTTGCAAGCCCTTGCAAGCCCTCGACATCCTCTCTCTTACGGCTCCTGAGCGTTGCTCTGTAGGAGATGAGGATGGTGAGCTGTGCAGTGCTCCTCAAGAAGGAATTGCCTTGGTCTTGCCACTGCTATCCAGTTGAAAAGGATTTGCATCCATGAGCCGAGCTTGGAAGGTGGCCCTGCCAGCAGATTGTCTTGCAGCGGAGAACCTCCAGCAGCCTCATGCAAGGTTTTCTTCCCTCAGCCCCTGGCCTGTGATTCCAGCAGCTCCTCAAGTGCTTCCTGTGAGATGTGCTGGGGCTGCCCCCGGGCCAGCTCTGGCAGTGGACACGGGAGGCTGCTCCTCTGGATCCTGCGTGGGGCCTGGTGACCACTGCGTTGCCGGGTGCTGGCATTGTGACATGGGGGTGACACAGCCGCATATGTGCAGCCCTTTGGAGGAAGCCTTTGGGGTGCTGGCTCCAAATCAGTCCCTGTACCTACAAACCAGGGGAGTAAGCAACCTAATAGAGTCCCTTTTTTGCAAAAAGATAGTGTGGATTTGTTGCCAGTGGAGCCTTCCTTCCAGTAGCAATACTGCCTGTAGTATCATGTATGGAGGCCTCAGGGCTCGCTCAGGGCTTGTCACGCAGAACTGCAGGCCTGACAGAGCAGAACTGCTCTCCTCTCCTCTCCTCTCCTCTCCTCTCCTCTCCTCTCCTCTCCTCTCCTCTTCTCTTCTCTCCGGTCCGCCAGTCCAATATCTAAGAGACTGTTTGCCTGAAAGGACAGAGGGTTTTCAGTTCCAAAATCAATGTCAAGGACACATAACACAATGAATTTTATTTAATTTTGTTGTTAATTTATTAATTTTCTTGATTTGATGTTAATTCATGTTATGTTTCTTGGTGTCATTTTTTTTCCCTTTGTGACTCTGTTTCAGAACCCAGGCTCACAAGCATTAGCTCAAGCCCAAGTGTAGCCAGGAGTAGGCTGAGGCATTCTTCAGTTTAGCATGAGAAAAGATCCCTTGCAGGCTGGCAAAGGCAAGTCCCAGAGCTGCAGAGAGCAGCAGCAGGAATAGAGGCCAAGCTGTGCGCGGTTCCTGCAGAGGGAAACCTTGACAAGGAGTTGTGGGACTGACCATGCACAAAAGAGGAGGAAGAAGAAGAAGAAGAAGAAGAAGAAGAAGAAGAGGAAGAAGAGGAAGAAGAGGAAGAAGAGGTGAGTGGTACCGTGGCATCTCTTCCAAAGCGTGACATGTAGCGATGACGAGCAGACTTTTTGCCTTCCACAACTTGTTTGGCTGCTGTGCTTCTTGGGCAGGGATGCATGAGAAGCGCTCTGGTCCCTGCCAGGCGCTTGTGTTAGCTGCAGGGAGAGCTGAGAAGTGGCAGCTGCGGCTGCCAGCATGGTGGAGCATGAGCAGCCGGCTCCCAGGCCAAATGGCCCAAAGAAATGGTGGCAAGGGGCGGTGCTGAGAACTGCAGAGGAAGGCAAAAAACCGCCGGGGACCAGTGCCAATGTGCCCCGGGGGAAAAAGTTCCTTGCTGAGCCCAGTGCTGGCCATGGGCTGTTCCCTGAGCATGTGAGCCAGACCTGGCTCCTTGTCCCATAGGCTGCTCATGCTTCCCAGGAGCTGCCCAAGCCCTATCCTCCCTTGAGCTGGAGCTATGTCGCGGACTTGCCAGAGTGCCCAAGTGCCTCTGAGCTGATGGACCTTGTGGGCAAGAATCCTTGCTGTCCCTGTGTAGGACACCAGTGGGTGTTCCAAAGCACTGCAAGCCCTTGCAAGCCCTTGCAAGCCCTCGACATCCTATCTCTTACGGCTCCTGAGCGTTGCTGTGTAGGAGATGAGGATGGGGAGCTGTGCAGTGCTCCTCAAGAAGGAATTGCCTTGGTCTTGCCACTGCTATCCAGTTGAAAAGGATTTGCATCCATGAGCCGAGCTTGGAAGGTGGCCCTGCCAGCAGATTGTCTTGCAGCGGAGAACCTCCAGCAGCCTCATGCAAGGTTTTCTTCCCTCAGCCCCTGGCCTGTGATTCCAGCAGCTCCTCAAGTGCTTCCTGTGAGATGTGCTGGGGCTGCCCCCTGGCCAGATCTGGCAGTGGACACGGGAGGCTGCTCCTCTGGATCCTGCGTGGGGCCTGGTGACCACTGCATTGCCGGGTGCTGGCATTGTGACATGGGGGTGACACAGCCGCATATGTGCAGCCCTTTGGAGGAAGCCTTTGGGGTGCTGGCTCCAAATCAGTCCCTGTACCTACAAAACAGGGGAGTAAGCAACCTAATAGAGTCCCTTTTTTGCAAAAAGACAGTGTGGATTTGTTGCCATTGGAGCCTTCCTTCCAGTAGCAATACTGCCTGTAGTATCATGTATGGAGGCCTCAGGGCTCGCTCAGGGCTTGTCACGCAGAACTGCAGGCCTGACAGAGCAGAACTGCTCTCCTCTCCTCTCCTCTCCTCTCCTCTCCTCTCCTCTCCTCTCCTCTCCTCTCCTCTCCTCTCCTCTCCTCTCCTCTCCTCTCCTCTCCTCTCCTCTTCTCTCCGGTCCGCCAGTCCAATATCTAAGAGACTGTTTGCCTGAAAGGACAGAGGGTTTTCAGTTCCAAAATCAATGTCAAGGACACATAACACAATGAATTTTATTTTATTTTGTTGTTAATTTATTAATTTTCTTGATTTGATGTTAATTCATGTTATGTTTCTTGGTGTCATTTTTTTTCCCTTTGTGACTCTGTTTCAGAACCCAGGCTCACAAGCATTAGCTCAAGCCCAAGTGTAGCCAGGAGTAGGCTGAGGCATTCTTCAGTTTAGCATGAGAAAAGACCCCTTGCAGGCTGGCAAAGGCAAGTCCCAGAGCTGCAGAGAGCAGCAGCAGGAATAGAGGCCAAGCTGTGCGCGGTTCCTGCAGAGGGAAACCTTGACAAGGAGTTGTGGGACTGACCATGCACAAAAGAGGAGGAAGAAGAAGAAGAAGAAGAAGAAGAAGAAGAAGAGGAAGAAGAGGAAGAAGAGGTGAGTGGTACCGTGGCATCTCTTCCAAAGCGTGACATGTAGCGATGACGAGTAGACTTTTTGCCTTCCACAACTTGTTTGGCTGCTGTGCTTCTTGGGCAGGGATGCATGAGAAGCGCTCTGGTCCCTGCCAGGCGCTTGTGTTAGCTGCAGGGAGAGCTGAGAAGTGGCAGCTGCGGCTGCCAGCATGGTGGAGCATGAGCAGCCGGCTCCCAGGCCAAATGGCCCAAAGAAATGGTGGCAAGGGGCGGTGCTGAGAACTGCAGAGGAAGGCAAAAAACCGCCGGGGACCAGTGCCAATGTGCCCCGGGGGAAAAAGTTCCTTGCTGAGCCCAGTGCTGGCCATGGGCTGTTCCCTGAGCATGTGAGCCAGACCTGGCTCCTTGTCCCATAGGCTGCTCATGCTTCCCAGGAGCTGCCCAAGCCCTATCCTCCCTTGAGCTGGAGCTATGTCGCGGACTTGCCAGAGTGCCCAAGTGCCTCTGAGCTGATGGAGCTTGTGGGCAAGAATCCTTGCTGTCCCTGTGTAGGACACCAGTGGGTGTTCCAAAGCACTGCAAGCCCTTGCAAGCCCTTGCAAGCCCTCGACATCCTATCTCTTACGGCTCCTGAGCGTTGCTGTGTAGGAGATGAGGATGGTGAGCTGTGCAGTGCTCCTCAAGAAGGAATTGCCTTGGTCTTGCCACTGCTATCCAGTTGAAAAGGATTTGCATCCATGAGCCGAGCTTGGAAGGTGGCCCTGCCAGCAGATTGTCTTGCAGCGGAGAACCTCCAGCAGCCTCCTGCAAGGTTTTCTTCCCTCAGCCCCTGGCCTGTGATTCCAGCAGCTCCTCAAGTGCTTCCTGTGAGATGTGCTGGGGCTGCCCCCGGGCCAGCTCTGGCAGTGGACACGGGAGGCTGCTCCTCTGGATCCTGCGTGGGGCCTGGTGACCACTGCGTTGCCGGGTGCTGGCATTGTGACATGGGGGTGACACAGCCGCATATGTGCAGCCCTTTGGAGGAAGCCTTTGGGGTGCTGGCTCCAAATCAGTCCCTGTACCTACAAAACAGGGGAGTAAGCAACCTAATAGAGTCCCTTTTTTGCAAAAAGACAGTGTGGATTTGTTGCCAGTGGAGCCTTCCTTCCAGTAGCAATACTGCCTGTAGTATCATGTATGGAGGCCTCAGGGCTCGCTCAGGGCTTGTCACGCAAAACTGCAGGCCTGACAGAGCAGAACTGCTCTCCTCTCCTCTCCTCTCCTCTCCTCTCCTCTCCTCTCCTCTCCTCTCCTCTCCTCTTCTCTTCTCTCCGGTCCGCCAGTCCAATATCTAAGAGACTGTTTGCCTGAAAGGACAGAGGGTTTTCAGTTCCAAAATCAATGTCAAGGACACATAACACAATGAATTTTATTTAATTTTGTTGTTAATTTATTAATTTTCTTGATTTGATGTTAATTCATGTTATGTTTCTTGGTGTCATTTTTTTTCCCTTTGTGACTCTGTTTCAGAACCCAGGCTCACAAGCATTAGCTCAAGCCCAAGTGTAGCCAGGAGTAGGCTGAGGCATTCTTCAGTTTAGCATGAGAAAAGACCCCTTGCAGGCTGGCAAAGGCAAGTCCCAGAGCTGCAGAGAGCAGCAGCAGGAATAGAGGCCAAGCTGTGCGCGGTTCCTGCAGAGGGAAACCTTGACAAGGAGTTGTGGGACTGACCATGCACAAAAGAGGAAGAAGAAGAAGAAGAAGAAGAAGAAGAAGAAGAAGAGGAAGAAGAGGAAGAAGAGGAAGAAGAGGTGAGTGGTACCGTGGCATCTCTTCCAAAGCGTGACATGTAGCGATGACGAGCAGACTTTTTGCCTTCCACAACTTGTTTGGCTGCTGTGCTTCTTGGGCAGGGATGCATGAGAAGCGCTCTGGTCCCTGCCAGGCGCTTGTGTTAGCTGCAGGGAGAGCTGAGAAGTGGCAGCTGCGGCTGCCAGCATGGTGGAGCATGAGCAGCCGGCTCCCAGGCCAAATGGCCCAAAGAAATGGTGGCAAGGGGCGGTGCTGAGAACTGCAGAGGAAGGCAAAAAACCGCCGGGGACCAGTGCCAATGTGCCCCGGGGGAAAAAGTTCCTTGCTGAGCCCAGTGCTGGCCCTGGGCTGTTCCCTGAGCATGTGAGCCAGACCTGGCTCCTTGTCCCATAGGCTGCTCATGCTTCCCAGGAGCTGCCCAAGCCCTATCCTCCCTTGAGCTGGAGCTATGTCGCGGACTTGCCAGAGTGCCCAAGTGCCTCTGAGCTGATAGACCTTGTGGGCAAGAATCCTTGCTGTCCCTGTGTAGGACACCAGTGGGTGTTCCAAAGCACTGCAAGCCCTTGCAAGCCCTTGCAAGCCCTCGACATCCTATCTCTTACGGCTCCTGAGCGTTGCTGTGTAGGAGATGAGGATGGTGAGCTCTGCAGTGCTCCTCAAGAAGGAATTGCCTTGGTCTTGCCACTGCTATCCAGTTGAAAAGGATTTGCATCCATGAGCCGAGCTTGGAAGGTGGCCCTGCCAGCAGATTGTCTTGCAGCGGAGAACCTCCAGCAGCCTCATGCAAGGTTTTCTTCCCTCAGCCCCTGGCCTGTGATTCCAGCAGCTCCTCAAGTGCTTCCTGTCAGATGTGCTGGGGCTGCCCCCGGGCCAGCTCTGGCAGTGGACACGGGAGGCTGCTCCTCTGGATCCTGCGTGGGGCCTGGTGAGCACTGCGTTGCCGGGTGCTGGCATTGTGACATGGGGGTGACACAGCGGCATATGTGCAGCCCTTTGGAGGAAGCCTTTGGGGTGCTGGCTCCAAATCAGTCCCTGTAGCTACAAAATAGGGGAGTAAGCAACCTAATAGAGTCCCTTTTTTGCAAAAAGACAGTGTGGATTTGTTGCCAGTGGAGCCTTCCTTCCAGTAGCAATACTGCCTGTAGTATCATGTATGGAGGCCTCAGGGCTCGCTCAGGGCTTGTCACGCAGAACTGCAGGCCTGACAGAGCAGAACTGCTCTCCTCTCCTCTCCTCTCCTCTCCTCTCCTCTCCTCTCCTCTCCTCTCCTCTCCTCTCCTCTCCTCTCGTCTCCTCTCTTCTCCTCTCCTCTCCTCTTCTCTCCTGTCCGCCAGTCCAATATCTAAGAGACTGTTTGCCTGAAAGGACAGAGGGTTTTCAGTTCCAAAATCAATGTCAAGGACACATAACACAATGAATTTTATTTTATTTTGTTGTTAATTTATTAATTTTCTTGATTTGATGTTAATTCATGTTCTGTTATTTCATGTCATTTTTTTTCCCTTTGTGACTCTGTTTCAGAACCCAGGCTCACAAGCATTAGCTCAAGCCCAAGTGTAGCCAGGAGTAGGCTGAGGCATTCTTCAGTTTAGCCTGAGAAAAGATCCCTTGCAGGCTGGCAAAGGCAAGTCCCAGAGCTGCAGAGAGCAGCAGCAGGAATAGAGGCCAAGCTGTCCGCGGTTCCTGCAGAGGGAGAACCTTGACAAGGAGTTGTGGGACTGACCATGCACAAAAGAGGAAGAAGAAGAAGAAGAAGAAGAAGAAGAAGAAGAAGAAGAAGTGGAAGAAGAGGAAGAAGAGGTGAGTGGTACCGTGGCATGTCTTCCAAAGCGTGACATGTAGCGATGACGAGCAGACTTTTTGCCTTCCACAACTTGTTTGGCTGCTGTGCTTCTTGGGCAGGGATGCATGAGAAGCGCTCTGGTCCCTGCCAGGCGCTTGTGTTAGCTGCAGGGAGAGCTGAGAAGTGGCAGCTGCGGCTGCCAGCATGGTGGAGCATGAGCAGCCGGCTCCCAGGCCAAATGGCCCAAAGAAATGGTGGCAAGGGGCGGTGCTGAGAAGTGCAGAGGAAGGCAAAAAACCGCCGGGGACCAGTGCCAATGTGCCCCAGGGGAAAAAGTTCCTTGCTGAGCCCAGTGCTGGCCATGGGCTGTTCCCTGAGCATGTGAGCCAGACCTGGCTCCTTGTCCCACAGGCTGCTCATGCTTCCCAGGAGCTGCCCAAGCCCTATCCTCCCTTGAGCTGGAGCTATGTCGCGGACTTGCCAGAGTGCCCAAGTGCCTCTGAGCTGATAGACCTTGTGGGCAAGAATCCTTGCTGTCCCTGTGTAGGACACCAGTGGGTGTTCCAAAGCACTGCAAGCCCTTGCAAGCCCTTGCAAGCCCTCGACATCCTATCTCTTACGGCTCCTGAGCGTTGCTCTGTAGGAGATGAGGATGGTGAGCTGTGCAGTGCTCCTCAAGAAGGAATTGCCTTGGTCTTGCCACTGCTATCCAGTTGAAAAGGATTTGCATCCATGAGCCGAGCTTGGAAGGTGGCCCTGCCAGCAGATTGTCTTGCAGCGGAGAACCTCCAGCAGCCTCATGCAAGGTTTTCTTCCCTCAGCCCCTGGCCTGTGATTCCAGCAGCTCCTCAAGTGCTTCCTGTCAGATGTGCTGGGGCTGCCCCCGGGCCAGCTCTGGCAGTGGACACGGGAGGCTGCTCCTCTGGATCCTGCGTGGGGCCTGGTGAGCACTGCATTGCCGGGTGCTGGCATTGTGACATGGGGGTGACACAGCCGCATATGTGCAGCCCTTTGGAGGAAGCCTTTGGGGTGCTGGCTCCAAATCAGTCCCTGTACCTACAAAATAGGGGAGTAAGCAACCTAATAGAGTCCCTTTTTTGCAAAAAGACAGTGTGGATTTGTAGCCAGTGCAGCCTTCCTTCCAGTAGCAATACTGCCTGTAGTATCATGTATGGAGGCCTCAGGGCTCGCTCAGGGCTTGTCACGCAGAACTGCAGGCCTGACAGAGCAGAACTGCTCTCCTCTCCTCTCCTCTCCTCACCTCTCCTCTCCTCTCCTCTCCTCTCCTCTCCTCTCCTCTCCTCTCCTCTCCTCTCCTCTCCTCTCCTCTCCTCTCCTCTCCTCTCCTCTCCTCTTCTCTCCTGTCCGCCAGTCCAATATCTAAGAGACTGTTTGCCTGAAAGGACAGAGGGGTTTCAGTTCCAAAATCAATGTCAAGGACACATAACACAATGAATTTTATTTTATTTTGTTGTTAATTTATTAATTTTCTTGATTTTATGTTAATTCATGTTATGTTATTTCATGTCATTTTTTTTCCCTTTGTGACTCTGTTTCAGAACCCAGGCTCACAAGCATTAGCTCAAGCCCAAGTGTAGCCAGGAGTAGGCTGAGGCATTCTTCAGTTTAGCCTGAGAAAAGATCCCTTGCAGGCTGGCAAAGGCAAGTCCCAGAGCTGCAGAGAGCAGCAGCAGGAATAGAGGCCAAGCTGTCCGCGCTTCCTGCAGAGGGAGAACCTTGACAAGGAGTTGTGGGACTGACCATGCACAAAAGAGGAGGAAGAAGAAGAAGAAGAAGAAGAAGAAGAAGAAGAAGAAGAGGAAGAAGAGGAAGAAGAGGAAGAAGAGGTGAGTGGTACCGTGGCATCTCTTCCAAAGCGTGACATGTAGCGATGACGAGCAGACTTTTTGCCTTCCACAACTTGTTTGGCTGCTGTGTTTCTTGGCCAGGGATGCATGAGAAGCGCTCTGGTCCCTGCCAGGCGCTTGTGTTACCTGCAGGGAGAGCTGAGAAGTGGCAGCTGCGGCTGGCAGCATGGTGGAGCATGAGCAGCCGGCTCCCAGGCCAAATGGCCCAAAGAAATGGTGGCAAGGGGCGGTGCTGAGAACTGCAGAGGAAGGCAAAATCCGCCGGGGACCAGTGCCAATGTGCCCCGGGGGAAAAAGTTCCTTGCTGAGCCCAGTGCTGGCCATGGGCTGTTCCCTGAGCATGTGAGCCAGACCTGGCTCCTTGTCCCACAGGCTGCTCATGCTTCGCAGGAGCTGCCCAAGCCCTATCCTCCCTTGAGCTGGAGCTATCTGGCGGACTTGCCAGAGTGCCCAAGTGCCTCTGAGCTGATGGACCTTGTGGGCAAGAATCCTTGCTGTCCCTGTGTAGGACACCAGTGGGTGTTCCAAAGCACTGCAAGCCCTTGCAAGCCCTTGCAAGCCCTCGACATCCTATCTCTTACAGCTCCTGAGCGTTGCTCTGTAGGAGATGAGGATGGTGAGCTGTGCAGTGCTCCTCAAGAAGGAATTGCCTTGGTCTTGCCACTGCAATCCAGTTGAAAAGGATTTGCATCCATGAGCCGAGCTTGGAAGGTGGCCCTGCCAGCAGATTGTCTTGCAGCGGAGAACCTCCAGCAGCCTCATGCATGGTTTTCTTCCCTCAGCCCCTGGCCTGTGATTCCAGCAGCTCCTCAAGTGCTTCCTGTCAGATGTGCTGGGGCTGCCCCCGGGCCAGCTCTGGCAGTGGACACGGGAGGCTGCTCCTCTGGATCCTGCGTGGGGCCTGGTGACCACTGCGTTGCCGGGTGCTGGCATTGTGACATGGGGGTGACACAGCCGCATATGTGCAGCCCTTTGGAGGAAGCCTTTGGGGTGCTGGCTCCAAATCAGTCCCTGTAGCTACAAAATAGGGGAGTAAGCAACCTAATAGAGTCCCTTTTTTGCAAAAAGACAGTGTGGATTTGTTGCCAGTGCAGCCTTCCTTCCAGTAGCAATACTGCCTGTAGTATCATGTATGGAGGCCTCAGGGCTCGCTCAGGGCTTGTCATGCAGAACTGCAGGCCTGACAGAGCAGAACTGCTCTCCTCTCCTCTCCTCTCCTCTCCTCACCTCTCCTCTCCTCTCCTCTCCTCTCCTCTCCTCTCCTCTCCTCTCCTCTCCTCTCCTCTTCTCTCCTGTCCGCCAGTCCAATATCTAAGAGACTGTTTGCCTGAAAGGACAGAGGGTTTTCAGTTCCAAAATCAATGTCAAGGACACATAACACAATGAATTTTATTTTATTTTGTTGTTAATTTATTAATTTTCTTGATTTGATGTTAATTCATGTTCTGTTATTTCATGTCATTTTTTTTCCCTTTGTGACTCTGTTTCAGAACCCAGGCTCACAAGCATTAGCTCAAGCCCAAGTGTAGCCAGGAGTAGGCTGAGGCATTCTTCAGTTTAGCCTGAGAAAAGATCCCTTGCAGGCTGGCAAAGGCAAGTCCCAGAGCTGCAGAGAGCAGCAGCAGGAATAGAGGCCAAGCTGTCCGCGCTTCCTGCAGAGGGAGAACCTTGACAAGGAGTTGTGGGACTGACCATGCACAAAAGAGGAGGAAGAAGAAGAAGAAGAAGAAGAAGAAGAAGAAGAAGAAGAAGAGGAAGAAGAGGAAGAAGAGGAAGAAGAGGTGAGTGGTACCGTGGCATCTCTTCCAAAGCGTGACATGTAGCGATGACGAGCAGACTTTTTGCCTTCCACAACTTGTTTGGCTGCTGTGTTTCTTGGCCAGGGATGCATGAGAAGCGCTCTGGTCCCTGCCAGGCGCTTGTGTTACCTGCAGGGAGAGCTGAGAAGTGGCAGCTGCGGCTGGCAGCATGGTGGAGCATGAGCAGCCGGCTCCCAGGCCAAATGGCCCAAAGAAATGGTGGCAAGGGGCGGTGCTGAGAACTGCAGAGGAAGGCAAAATCCGCCGGGGACCAGTGCCAATGTGCCCCGGGGGAAAAAGTTCCTTGCTGAGCCCAGTGCTGGCCATGGGCTGTTCCCTGAGCATGTGAGCCAGACCTGGCTCCTTGTCCCACAGGCTGCTCATGCTTCGCAGGAGCTGCCCAAGCCCTATCCTCCCTTGAGCTGGAGCTATCTGGCGGACTTGCCAGAGTGCCCAAGTGCCTCTGAGCTGATGGACCTTGTGGGCAAGAATCCTTGCTGTCCCTGTGTAGGACACCAGTGGGTGTTCCAAAGCACTGCAAGCCCTTGCAAGCCCTTGCAAGCCCTCGACATCCTATCTCTTACAGCTCCTGAGCGTTGCTCTGTAGGAGATGAGGATGGTGAGCTGTGCAGTGCTCCTCAAGAAGGAATTGCCTTGGTCTTGCCACTGCAATCCAGTTGAAAAGGATTTGCATCCATGAGCCGAGCTTGGAAGGTGGCCCTGCCAGCAGATTGTCTTGCAGCGGAGAACCTCCAGCAGCCTCATGCATGGTTTTCTTCCCTCAGCCCCTGGCCTGTGATTCCAGCAGCTCCTCAAGTGCTTCCTGTCAGATGTGCTGGGGCTGCCCCCGGGCCAGCTCTGGCAGTGGACACGGGAGGCTGCTCCTCTGGATCCTGCGTGGGGCCTGGTGACCACTGCGTTGCCGGGTGCTGGCATTGTGACATGGGGGTGACACAGCCGCATATGTGCAGCCCTTTGGAGGAAGCCTTTGGGGTGCTGGCTCCAAATCAGTCCCTGTAGCTACAAAATAGGGGAGTAAGCAACCTAATAGAGTCCCTTTTTTGCAAAAAGACAGTGTGGATTTGTTGCCAGTGCAGCCTTCCTTCTAGTAGCAATACTGCCTGTAGTATCATGTATGGAGGCCTCAGGCCTCACTCAGGGCTTGTCACGCAGAACTGCAGGCCTGACAGAGCAGAACTGCTCTCCTCTCCTCTCCTCTCCTCTCCTCTCCTCTCCTCTCCTCTCTTCTCCTCTCCTCTCCTCTTCTCTCCTGTCCGCCAGTCCAATATCTAAGAGACTGTTTGCCTGAAAGGACAGAGGGTTTTCAGTTCCAAAATCAATGTCAAGGACACATAACACAATGAATTTTATTTTATTTTGTTGTTAATTTATTAATTTTCTTGATTTGATGTTAATTCATGTTATGTTATTTCATGTCATTTTTTTTCCCTTTGTGACTCTGTTTCAGAACCCAGGCTCACAAGCATTAGCTCAAGCCCAAGTGTAGCCATGAGTAGGCTGAGGCATTCTTCAGTTTAGCATGAGAAAAGATCCCTTGCAGGCTGGCAAAGGCAAGTCCCAGAGCTGCAGAGAGCAGCAGCAGGAATAGAGGCCAAGCTGTCCGCGCTTCCTGCAGAGGGAGAACCTTGACAAGGAGTTGTGGGACTGACCATGCACAAAAGAGGAGGAAGAAGAAGAAGAAGAAGAAGAAGAAGAAGAAGAGGAAGAAGAGGAAGAAGAGGTGAGTGGTACCGTGGCATCTCTTCCAAAGCGTGACATGTAGCGATGACGAGCAGACTTTTTGCCTTCCACAACTTGTTTGGCTGCTGTGCTTCTTGGGCAGGGATGCATGAGAAGCGCTCTGGTCCCTGCCAGGCGCTTGTGTTAGCTGCAGGGAGAGCTGAGAAGTGGCAGCTGCGGCTGGCAGCATGGTGGAGCATGAGCAGCCGGCTCCCAGGCCAAATGGCCCAAAGAAATGGTGGCAAGGGGCGGTGCTGAGAACTGCAGAGGAAGGCAAAAAACCGCCGGGGACCAGTGCCAATGTGCCCCAGGGGAAAAAGTTCCTTGCTGAGCCCAGTGCTGGCCATGGGCTGTTCCCTGAGCATGTGAGCCAGACCTGGCTCCTTGTCCCACAGGCTGCTCATGCTTCGCAGGAGCTGCCCAAGCCCTATCCTCCCTTGAGCTGGAGCTATCTGGCGGACTTGCCAGAGTGCCCAAGTGCCTCTGAGCTGATGGACCTTGTGGGCAAGAATCCTTGCTGTCCCTGTGTAGGACACCAGTGGGTGTTCCAAAGCACTGCAAGCCCTTGCAAGCCCTTGCAAGCCCTCGACATCCTATCTCTTATGGCTCCTGAGCGTTGCTTTGTAGGAGATGAGGATGGTGAGCTGTGCAGTGCTCCTCAAGAAGGAATTGCCTTGGTCTTGCCACTGCTATCCAGTTGAAAAGGATTTGCATCCATGAGCCGAGCTTGGAAGGTGGCCCTGCCAGCAGATTGTCTTGCAGCGGAGAACCTCCAGCAGCCTCATGCAAGGTTTTCTTCCCTCAGCCCCTGGCCTGTGATTCCAGCAGCTCCTCAAGTGCTTCCTGTCAGATGTGCTGGGGCTGCCCCCGGGCCAGCTCTGGCAGTGGACACGGGAGGCTGCTCCTCTGGATCCTGCGTGGGGCCTGGTGAGCACTGCGTTGCCGGGTGCTGGCATTGTGACATGGGGGTGACACAACCGCATATATGCAGCCCTTTGGAGGAAGCCTTTGGGGTGCTGGCTCCAAATCAGTCCCTGTAGCTACAAAATAGGGGAGTAAGCAACCTAATAGAGTCCCTTTTTTGCAAAAAGACAGTGTGGATTTGTAGCCAGTGCAGCCTTACTTCCAGTAGCAATACTGCCTGTAGTATCATGTATGGAGGCCTCAGGGCTCGCTCAGGGCTTGTCACGCAGAACTGCAGCCCTGACAGAGCAGAACTGCTCTCCTCTCCTCTCCTCTCCTCTCCTCTCCTCTCCTCTCCTCTCCTCTCCTCTCCTCTCCTCTCCTCTCCTCTCCTCTCCTCTCCTCTCCTCTCCTCTTCTCTCCTGTCCGCCAGTCCAATATCTAAGAGACTGTTTGCCTGAAAGGACAGAGGGTTTTCAGTTCCAAAATCAATGTCAAGGACACATAACACAATGAATTTTATTTTATTTTGTTGTTAATTTATTAATTTTCTTGATTTGATGTTAATTCATGTTATGTTATTTCATGTCATTTTTTTTCCCTTTGTGACTCTGTTTCAGAACCCAGGCTCACAAGCATTAGCTCAAGCCCAAGTGTAGCCAGGAGTAGGCTGAGGCATTCTTCAGTTTAGCCTGAGAAAAGATCCCTTGCAGGCTGGCAAAGGCAAGTCCCAGAGCTGCAGAGAGCAGCAGCAGGAATAGAGGCCAAGCTGTGCGCGGTTCCTGCAGAGGGAGAACCTTGACAAGGAGTTGTGGGACTGACCATGCACAAAAGAGGAGGAAGAAGAAGAAGAAGAAGAAGAAGAAGAAGAAGAAGAAGAGGAAGAAGAGGAAGAAGAGGTGAGTGGTACCGTGGCATGTCTTCCAAAGCGTGACATGTAGCGATGACGAGCAGACTTTTTGCCTTCCACAACTTGTTTGGCTGCTGTGCTTCTTGGGCAGGGATGCATGAGAAGCGCTCTGGTCCCTGCCAGGCGCTTGTGTTAGCTGCAGGGAGAGCTGAGAAGTGGCAGCTGCGGCTGCCAGCATGGTGGAGCATGAGCAGCCGGCTCCCAGGCCAAATGGCCCAAAGAAATGGTGGCAAGGGGCGGTGCTGAGAACTGCAGAGGAAGGCAAAAAACCGCCGGGGACCAGTGCCGATATGCCCCGGGGGAAAAAGTTCCTTGCTGAGCCCAGTGCTGGCCATGGGCTGTTCCCTGAGCATGTGAGCCAGACCTGGCTCCTTGTCCCACAGGCTGCTCATGCTTCCCAGGAGCTGCCCAAGCCCTATCCTCCCTTGAGCTGGAGCTATGTCGCGGACTTGCCAGAGTGCCCAAGTGCCTCTGAGCTGATAGACCTTGTGGGCAAGAATCCTTGCTGTCCCTGTGTAGGACACCAGTGGGTGTTCCAAAGCACTGCAAGCCCTTGCAAGCCCTCGACATCCTATCTCTTACAGCTCCTGAGCGTTGCTGTGTAGGAGATGAGGATGGTGAGCTGTGCAGTGCTCCTCAAGAAGGAATTGCCTTGGTCTTGCCACTGCTATCCAGTTGAAAAGGATTTGCATCCATGAGCCGAGCTTGGAAGGTGGCCCTGCCAGCAGATTGTCTTGCAGCGGAGAACCTCCAGCAGCCTCATGCAAGGTTTTCTTCCGTCAGCCCCTGGCCTGTGATTCCAGCAGCTCCTCAAGTGCTTCCTGTCAGATGTGCTGGGGCTGCCCCCGGGCCAGCTCTGGCAGTGGACACGGGAGGCTGCTCCTCTGGATCCTGCGTGGGGCCTGGTGACCGCTGCGTTGCCGGGTGCTGGCATTGTGACATGGGGGTGACACAGCCGCATATGTGCAGCCCTTTGGAGGAAGCCTTTGGGGTGCTGGCTCCAAATCAGTCCCTGTAGCTACAAAATAGGGGAGTAAGCAACCTAATAGAGTCCCTTTTTTGCAAAAAGACAGTGTGGATTTGTTGCCAGTGGAGCCTTCCTTCCAGTAGCAATACTGCCTGTGGTATCATGTATGGAGGCCTCAGGGCTCGCTCAGGGCTTGTCACGCAGAACTGCAGGCCTGACAGAGCAGAGCTGCTCTCCTCTCCTCTCCTCTCCTCTCCTCTCCTCTCCTCTCCTCTCCTCTCCTCTCCTCTCCTCTCCTCTCCTCTCCTCTCCTCTCCTCTCCTGTCCGCCAGTCCAATATCTAAGAGACTGTTTGCCTGAAAGGACAGAGGGTTTTCAGTTCCAAAATCAATGTCAAGGACACATAACACAATGAATTTTCTTTTATTTTGTTGTTAATTTATTAATTTTCTTGATTTGATGTTAATTCATGTTATGTTTCTTGGTGTCATTTTTTTTCCCTTTGTGACTCTGTTTCAGAACCCAGGCTCACAAGCATTAGCTCAAGCCCAAGTGTAGCCAGGAGTAGGCTGAGGCATTCTTCAGTTTAGCCTGAGAAAAGATCCCTTGCAGGCTGGCAAAGGCAAGTCCCAGAGCTGCAGAGAGCAGCAGCAGGAATAGAGGCCAAGCTGTGCGCGGTTCCTGCAGAGGGAGAACCTTGACAAGGAGTTGTGGGACTGACCATGCACAAAAGAGGAGGAAGAAGAAGAAGAAGAAGAAGAAGAAGAAGAAGAAGAAGAAGAAGAAGAAGAGGAAGAAGAGGTGAGTGGTACCGTGGCATCTCTTCCAAAGCGTGACATGTAGCGATGACGAGCAGACTTTTTGCCTTCCACAACTTGTTTGGCTGCTGTGCTTCTTGGGCAGGGATGCATGAGAAGCGCTCTGGTCCCTGCCAGGCGCTTGTGTTAGCTGCAGGGAGAGCTGAGAAGTGGCAGCTGCGGCTGGCAGCATGGTGGAGCATGAGCAGCCGGCTCCCAGGCCAAATGGCCCAAAGAAATGGTGGCAAGGGGCGGTGCTGAGAACTGCAGAGGAAGGCAAAAAACCGCCGGGGACCAGTGCCAATGTGCCCCGGGGGAAAAAGTTCCTTGCTGAGCCCAGTGCTGGCCATGGGCTGTTCCCTGAGCATGTGAGCCAGACCTGGCTCCTTGTCCCACAGGCTGCTCATGCTTCCCAGGAGCTGCCCAAGCCCTATCCTCCCTTGAGCTGGAGCTATCTGGCGGACTTGCCAGAGTGCCCAAGTGCCTCTGAGCTGATGGACCTTGTGGGCAAGAATCCTTGCTGTCCCTGTGTAGGACACCAGTGGGTGTTCCAAAGCACTGCAAGCCCTTGCAAGCCCTTGCAAGCCCTCGACATCCTATCTCTTAGGGCTCCTGAGCGTTGCTGTGTAGGAGATGAGGATGGTGAGCTGTGCAGTGCTCCTCAAGAAGGAATTGCCTTGGTCTTGCCACTGCTATCCAGTTGAAAAGGATTTGCATCCATGAGCCGAGCTTGGAAGGTGGCCCTGCCAGCAGATTGTCTTGCAGCGGAGAACCTCCAGCAGCCTCATGCAAGGTTTTCTTCCCTCAGCCCCTGGCCTGTGATTCCAGCAGCTCCTCAAGTGCTTCCTGTCAGATGTGCTGGGGCTGCCCCCGGGCCAGCTCTGGCAGTGGACACGGGAGGCTGCTCCTCTGGATCCTGCGTGGGGCCTGGTGAGCACTGCGTTGCCGGGTGCTGGCATTGTGACATGGGGGTGACACAGCGGCATATGTGCAGCCCTTTGGAGGAAGCCTTTGGGGTGCTGGCTCCAAATCAGTCCCTGTAGCTACAAAATAGGGGAGTAAGCAACCTAATAGAGTCCCTTTTTTGCAAAAAGACAGTGTGGATTTGTAGCCAGTGCAGCCTTCCTTCCAGTAGCAATACTGCCTGTAGTATCATGTATGGAGGCCTCAGGGCTCGCTCAGGGCTTGTCACGCAGAACTGCCGGCCTGACAGAGCAGAACTGCTCTCCTCTCCTCTCCTCTCCTCTCCACTCCTCTCCTCTCCTCTCCTCTCCTCTTCTCTTCTCTCCGGTCCGCCAGTCCAATATCTAAGAGACTGTTTGCCTGAAAGGACAGAGGGTTTTCAGTTCCAAAATCAATGTCAAGGACACATAACACAATGAATTTTATTTTATTTTGTTGTTAATTTATTAATTTTCTTGATTTGATGTTAATTCATGTTATGTTTCTTGGTGTCATTTTTTTTCCCTTTGTGACTCTGTTTCAGAACCCAGGCTCACAAGCATTAGCTCAAGCCCAAGTGTAGCCAGGAGTAGGCTGAGGCATTCTTCAGTTTAGCCTGAGGAAAGATCCCTTGCAGGCTGGCAAAGGCAAGTCCCAGAGCTGCAGAGAGCAGCAGCAGGAATAGAGGCCAAGCTGTGCGCGGTTCCTGCAGAGGGAAACCTTGACAAGGAGTTGTGGGACTGACCATGCACAAAAGAGGAGGAAGAAGAAGAAGAAGAAGAAGAAGAAGAAGAAGAGGAAGAAGAGGAAGAAGAGGAAGAAGAGGTGAGTGGTACCGTGGCATCTCTTCCAAAGCGTGACATGTAGCGATGACGAGCAGACTTTTTGCCTTCCACAACTTGTTTGGCTGCTGTGCTTCTTGGGCAGGGATGCATGAGAAGCGCTCTGGTCCCTGCCAGGCGCTTGTGTTAGCTGCAGGGAGAGCTGAGAAGTGGCAGCTGCGGCTGCCAGCATGGTGGAGCATGAGCAGCCGGCTCCCAGGCCAAATGGCCCAAAGAAATGGTGGCAAGGGGCCGTGCTGAGAACTGCAGAGGAAGGCAAAAAACCGCCGGGGACCAGTGCCAATGTGCCCCGGGGGAAAAAGTTCCTTGCTGAGCCCAGTGCTGGCCATGGGCTGTTCCCTGAGCATGTGAGCCAGACCTGGCTCCTTGTCCCACAGGCTGCTCATGCTTCCCAGGAGCTGCCCAAGCCCTATCCTCCCTTGAGCTGGAGCTATCTGGCGGACTTGCCAGAGTGCCCAAGTGCCTCTGAGCTGATGGAGCTTGTGGGCAAGAATCCTTGCTGTCCCTGTGTAGGACACCAGTGGGTGTTCCAAAGCACTGCAAGCCCTTGCAAGCCCTTGCAAGCCCTCGACATCCTATCTCTTAGGGCTCCTGAGCGTTGCTGTGTAGGAGATGAGGATGGTGAGCTCTGCAGTGCTCCTCAAGAAGGAATTGCCTTGGTCTTGCCACTGCTATCCGGTTGAAAAGGATTTGCATCCATGAGCCGAGCTTGGAAGGTGGCCCTGCCAGCAGATTGTCTTGCAGCGGAGAACCTCCAGCAGCCTCATGCAAGGTTTTCTTCCCACAGCCCCTGGCCTGTGATTCCAGCAGCTCCTCAAGTGCTTCCTGTCAGATGTGCTGGGGCTGCCCCCGGGCCAGCTCTGGCAGTGGACACGGGAGGCTGCTCCTCTGGATCCTGCGTGGGGCCTGGTGACCACTGCATTGCCGGGTGCTGGCATTGTGACATGGGGGTGACACAGCCGCATATGTGCAGCCCTTTGGAGGAAGCCTTTGGGGTGCTGGCTCCAAATCAGTCCCTGTAGCTACAAAATAGGGGAGTAAGCAACCTAATAGAGTCCCTGTTTTGCAAAAAGACAGTGTGGATTTGTAGCCAGTGCAGCCTTCCTTCCAGTAGCAATACTGCCTGTAGTATCATGTATGGAGGCCTCAGGGCTCGCTCAGGGCTTGTCACGCAGAACTGCCGGCCTGACAGAGCAGAACTGCTCTCCTCTCCTCTCCTCTTCTCTCCTCTCCTCTCCTCTCCTCTCCTCGCCTCTCCTCTCCTCTCCTCTCCTCTCCTCTCCTCTCCTCTCCTCTCCTCTTCTCTCCTGTCCGCCAGTCCAATATCTAAGAGACTGTTTGCCTGAAAGGACAGAGGGTTTTCAGTTCCAAAATCAATGTCAAGGACACATAACACAATGAATTTTATTTTATTTTGTTGTTAATTTATTAATTTTCTTGATTTGATGTTAATTCATGTTCTGTTATTTCATGTCATTTTTTTTCCCTTTGTGACTCTGTTTCAGAACCCAGGCTCACAAGCACTAGCTCAAGCCCAAGTGTAGCCAGGAGTAGGCTGAGGCATTCTTCAGTTTAGCATGAGAAAAGATCCCTTGCAGGCTGGCAAAGGCAAGTCCCAGAGCTGCAGAGAGCAGCAGCAGGAATAGAGGCCAAGCTGTCCGCGGTTCCTGCAGAGGGAGAACCTTGACAAGGAGTTGTGGGACTGACCATGCACAAAAGAGGAAGAAGAAGAAGAAGAAGAAGAAGAAGAAGAAGAAGAAGAGGAAGAAGAGGAAGAAGAGGTGAGTGGTACCGTGGCATCTCTTCCAAAGCGTGACATGTAGCGATGACGAGCAGACTTTTTGCCTTCCACAACTTGTTTGGCTGCTGTGCTTCTTGGGCAGGGATGCATGAGAAGCGCTCTGGTCCCTGCCAGGCGCTTGTGTTAGCTGCAGGGAGAGCTGAGAAGTGGCAGCTGCGGCTGCCAGCATGGTGGAGCATGAGCAGCCGGCTCCCAGGCCAAATGGCCCAAAGAAATGGTGGCAAGGGGCCGTGCTGAGAACTGCAGAGGAAGGCAAAAAACCGCCGGGGACCAGTGCCAATGTGCCCCGGGGGAAAAAGTTCCTTGCTGAGCCCAGTGCTGGCCATGGGCTGTTCCCTGAGCATGTGAGCCAGACCTGGCTCCTTGTCCCACAGGCTGCTCATGCTTCCCAGGAGCTGCCCAAGCCCTATCCTCCCTTGAGCTGGAGCTATCTGGCGGACTTGCCAGAGTGCCCAAGTGCCTCTGAGCTGATGGAGCTTGTGGGCAAGAATCCTTGCTGTCCCTGTGTAGGACACCAGTGGGTGTTCCAAAGCACTGCAAGCCCTTGCAAGCCCTTGCAAGCCCTCGACATCCTATCTCTTAGGGCTCCTGAGCGTTGCTCTGTAGGAGATGAGGATGGTGAGCTCTGCAGTGCTCCTCAAGAAGGAATTGCCTTGGTCTTGCCACTGCTATCCAGTTGAAAAGGATTTGCATCCATGAGCCGAGCTTGGAAGGTGGCCCTGCCAGCAGATTGTCTTGCAGCGGAGAACCTCCAGCAGCCTCATGCAAGGTTTTCTTCCCTCAGCCCCTGGCCTGTGATTCCAGCAGCTCCTCAAGTGCTTCCTGTGAGATGTGCTGGGGCTGCCCCCGGGCCAGCTCTGGCAGTGGACACGGGAGGCTGCTCCTCTGGATCCTGCGTGGGGCCTGGTGACCACTGCGTTGCCGGGTGCTGGCATTGTGACATGGGGGTGACACAGCCGCATATGTGCAGCCCTTTGGAGGAAGCCTTTGGGGTGCTGGCTCCAAATCAGTCCCTGTAGCTACAAAATAGGGGAGTAAGCAACCTAATAGAGTCCCTTTTTTGCAAAAAGACAGTGTGGATTTGTAGCCAGTGCAGCCTTCCTTCCAGTAGCAATACTGCCTGTAGTATCATGTATGGAGGCCTCAGGGCTCGCTCAGGGCTTGTCACGCAGAACTGCAGGCCTGACAGAGCAGAACTGCTCTCCTCTCCTCTCCTCTCCTCTCCTCTCCTCTCCTCTCCTCTCCTCTCCTCTCCTCTTCTCTCCTCTCCTCTCCTCTCCTCGCCTCTCCTCTCCTCTCCTCTCCTCTCCTCTCCTCTCCTCTCCTCTCCTCTTCTCTCCTGTCCGCCAGTCCAATATCTAAGAGACTGTTTGCCTGAAAGGACAGAGGGTTTTCAGTTCCAAAATCAATGTCAAGGACACATAACACAATGAATTTTATTTTATTTTGTTGTTAATTTATTAATTTTCTTGATTTGATGTTAATTCATGTTCTGTTATTTCATGTCATTTTTTTTCCCTTTGTGACTCTGTTTCAGAACCCAGGCTCACAAGCACTAGCTCAAGCCCAAGTGTAGCCAGGAGTAGGCTGAGGCATTCTTCAGTTTAGCATGAGAAAAGATCCCTTGCAGGCTGGCAAAGGCAAGTCCCAGAGCTGCAGAGAGCAGCAGCAGGAATAGAGGCCAAGCTGTGCGCGGTTCCTGCAGAGGGAGAACCTTGACAAGGAGTTGTGGGACTGACCATGCACAAAAGAGGAAGAAGAAGAAGAAGAAGAAGAAGAAGAAGAAGAAGAAAGGAAGAAGAGGAAGAAGAGGTGAGTGGTACCGTGGCATCTCTTCCAAAGCGTGACATGTAGCGATGACGAGCAGACTTTTTGCCTTCCACAACTTGTTTGGCTGCTGTGCTTCTTGGGCAGGGATGCATGAGAAGCGCTCTGGTCCCTGCCAGGCGCTTGTGTTAGCTGCAGGGAGAGCTGAGAAGTGGCAGCTGCGGCTGGCAGCATGGTGGAGCATGAGCAGCCGGCTCCCAGGCCAAATGGCCCAAAGAAATGGTGGCAAGGGGCGGTGCTGAGAACTGCAGAGGAAGGCAAAAAACCGCCGGGGACCAGTGCCAATGTGCCCCGGGGGAAAAAGTTCCTTGCTGAGCCCAGTGCTGGCCATGGGCTGTTCCCTGAGCATGTGAGCCAGACCTGGCTCCTTGTCCCACAGGCTGCTCATGCTTCCCAGGAGCTGCCCAAGCCCTATCCTCCCTTGAGCTGGAGCTATCTGGCGGACTTGCCAGAGTGCCCAAGTGCCTCTGAGCTGATGGACCTTGTGGGCAAGAATCCTTGCTGTCCCTGTGTAGGACACCAGTGGGTGTTCCAAAGCACTGCAAGCCCTTGCAAGCCCTTGCAAGCCCTCGACATCCTATCTCTTAGGGCTCCTGAGCGTTGCTCTGTAGGAGATGAGGATGGTGAGCTCTGCAGTGCTCCTCAAGAAGGAATTGCCTTGGTCTTGCCACTGCTATCCAGTTGAAAAGGATTTGCATCCATGAGCCGAGCTTGGAAGGTGGCCCTGCCAGCAGATTGTCTTGCAGCGGAGAACCTCCAGCAGCCTCATGCAAGGTTTTCTTCCCTCAGCCCCTGGCCTGTGATTCCAGCAGCTCCTCAAGTGCTTCCTGTGAGATGTGCTGGGGCTGCCCCCGGGCCAGCTCTGGCAGTGGACACGGGAGGCTGCTCCTCTGGATCCTGCGTGGGGCCTGGTGACCACTGCGTTGCCGGGTGCTGGCATTGTGACATGGGGGTGACACAGCCGCATATGTGCAGCCCTTTGGAGGAAGCCTTTGGGGTGCTGGCTCCAAATCAGTCCCTGTAGCTACAAAATAGGGGAGTAAGCAACCTAATAGAGTCCCTTTTTTGCAAAAAGACAGTGTGGATTTGTAGCCAGTGCAGCCTTCCTTCCAGTAGCAATACTGCCTGTAGTATCATGTATGGAGGCCTCAGGGCTCGCTCAGGGCTTGTCACGCAGAACTGCAGGCCTGACAGAGCAGAACTGCTCTCCTCTCCTCTCCTCTCCTCTCCTCTCCTCTCCTCTCCTCTCCTCTCCTCTCCTCTCCTCTTCTCTCCTGTCCGCCAGTCCAATATCTAAGAGACTGTTTGCCTGAAAGGACAGAGGGTTTTCAGTTCCAAAATCAATGTCAAGGACACATAACACAATTAATTTTATTTTATTTTGTTGTTAATTTATTAATTTTCTTGATTTTATGTTAATTCATGTTATGTTATTTCATGTCATTTTTTTTCCCTTTGTGACTCTGTTTCAGAACCCAGGCTCACAAGCACTAGCTCAAGCCCAAGTGTAGCCAGGAGTAGGCTGAGGCATTCTTCAGTTTAGCATGAGAAAAGATCCCTTGCAGGCTGGCAAAGGCAAGTCCCAGAGCTGCAGAGAGCAGCAGCTGGAATAGAGGCCAAGCTGTCTGCGGTTCCTGCAGAGGGAGAACATTGACAAGGAGTTGTGGGACTGACCATGCACAAAAGAGGAAGAAGAAGAAGAAGAAGAAGAAGAAGAAGAAGAGGAAGAGGAAGAAGAGGAAGAAGAGGTGAGTGGTACCGTGGCATCTCTTCCAAAGCGTGACATGTAGCGATGACGAGCAGACTTTTTGCCTTCCACAACTTGTTTGGCTGCTGTGCTTCTTGGGCAGGGATGCATGAGAAGCGCTCTGGTCCCTGCCAGGCGCTTGTGTTAGCTGCAGGGAGAGCTGAGAAGTGGCAGCTGCGGCTGGCAGCATGGTGGAGCATGAGCAGCCGGCTCCCAGGCCAAATGGCCCAAAGAAATGGTGGCTAGGGGCGGTGCTGAGAACTGCAGAGGAAGGCAAAAAACCGCCGGGGACCAGTGCCAATGTGCCCCGGGGGAAAAAGTTCCTTGCTGAGCCCAGTGCTGGCCATGGGCTGTTCCCTGAGCATGTGAGCCAGACCTGGCTCCTTGTCCCACAGGCTGCTCATGCTTCCCAGGATCTGCCCAAGCCCTATCCTCCCTTGAGCTGGAGCTATCTGGCGGACTTGCCAGAGTGCCCAAGTGCCTCTGAGCTGATAGACCTTGTGGGCAAGAATCCTTGCTGTCCCTGTGTAGGACACCAGTGGGTGTTCCAAAGCACTGCAAGCCCTTGCAAGCCCTTGCAAGCCCTCGACATCCTATCTCTTAGGGCTCCTGAGCGTTGCTCTGTAGGAGATGAGGATGGTGAGCTCTGCAGTGCTCCTCAAGAAGGAATTGCCTTGGTCTTGCCACTGCTATCCAGTTGAAAAGGATTTGCATCCATGAGCCGAGCTTGGAAGGTGGCCCTGCCAGCAGATTGTCTTGCAGCGGAGAACCTCCAGCAGCCTCATGCAAGGTTTTCTTCCCTCAGCCCCTGGCCTGTGATTCCAGCAGCTCCTCAAGTGCTTCCTGTCAGATGTGCTGGGGCTGCCCCCGGGCCAGCTCTGGCAGTGGACACGGGAGGCTGCTCCTCTGGATCCTGCGTGGGGCCTGGTGACCACTGCGTTGCCGGGTGCTGGCATTGTGACATGGGGGTGACACAGCAGCATATGTGCAGCCCTTTGGAGGAAGCCTTTGGGGTGCTGGCTCCAAATCAGTCCCTGTACCTACAAAATAGGGGAGTAAGCAACCTAATAGAGTCCCTTTTTTGCAAGAAGACAGTGTGGATTTGTAGCCAGTGCAGCCTTACTTCCAGTAGCAATACTGCCTGTAGTATCATGTATGGAGGCCTCAGGGCTCGCTCAGGGCTTGTCACGCAGAACTGCCGGCCTGACAGAGCAGAACTACTCTCCTCTCCTCTCCTCTCCTCTCCTCTCCTCTCCTCTCCTCTCCTCTCCTCTCCTCTTCTCTCCTGTCCGCCAGTCCAATATCTAAGAGACTGTTTGCCTGAAAGGACAGAGGGTTTTCAGTTCCAAAATCAATGTCAAGGACACATAACACAATGAATTTTATTTTATTTTGTTGTTAATTTATTAATTTTCTTGATTTTATGTTAATTCATGTTATGTTATTTCATGTCATTTTTTTTCCCTTTGTGACTCTGTTTCAGAACCCAGGCTCACAAGCACTAGCTCAAGCCCAAGTGTAGCCAGGAGTAGGCTGAGGCATTCTTCAGTTTAGCATGAGAAAAGATCCCTTGCAGGCTGGCAAAGGCAAGTCCCAGAGCTGCAGAGAGCAGCAGCAGGAATAGAGGCCAAGCTGTCCGCGGTTCCTGCAGAGGGAGAACCTTGACAAGGAGTTGTGGGACTGACCGTGCACAAAAGAGGAAGAAGAAGAAGAAGAAGAGGAAGAAGAAGAAGAAGAAGAAGAAGAAGAAGAGGAAGAAGAGGAAGAAGAGGTGAGTGGTACCGTGGCATCTCTTCCAAAGCGTGACATGTAGCGATGACGAGCAGACTTTTTGCCTTCCACAACTTGTTTGGCTGCTGTGCTTCTTGGGCAGGGATGTATGAGAAGCGCTCTGGTCCCTGCCAGGCGCTTGTGTTAGCTGCAGGGAGAGCTGAGAAGTGGCAGCTGCGGCTGGCAGCATGGTGGAGCATGAGCAGCCGGCTCCCAGGCCAAATGGCCCAAAGAAATGGTGGCAAGGGGCGGTGCTGAGAACTGCAGAGGAAGGCAAAAAACCGCCGGGGACCAGTGCCAATGTGCCCCGGGGGAAAAAGTTCCTTGCTGAGCCCAGTGCTGGCCATGGGCTGTTCCCTGAGCATGTGAGCCAGACCTGGCTCCTTGTCCCACAGGCTGCTCATGCTTCGCAGGAGCTGCCCAAGCCCTATCCTCCCTTGAGCTGGAGCTATCTGGCGGACTTGCCAGAGTGCCCAAGTGCCTCTGAGCTGATGGACCTTGTGGGCAAGAATCCTTGCTGTCCCTGTGTAGGACACCAGTGGGTGTTCCAAAGCACTGCAAGCCCTTGCAAGCCCTTGCAAGCCCTCGACATCCTATCTCTTAGGGCTCCTGAGCGTTGCTGTGTAGGAGATGAGGATGGTGAGCTCTGCAGTGCTCCTCAAGAAGGAATTGCCTTGGTCTTGCCACTGCTATCCAGTTGAAAAGGATTTGCATCCATGAGCCGAGCTTGGAAGGTGGCCCTGCCAGCAGATTGTCTTGCAGCGGAGAACCTCCAGCAGCCTCATGCAAGGTTTTCTTCCCTCAGCCCCTGGCCTGTGATTCCAGCAGCTCCTCAAGTGCTTCCTGTCAGATGTGCTGGGGCTGCCCCCGGGCCAGCTCTGGCAGTGGACACGGGAGGCTGCTCCTCTGGATCCTGCGTGGGGCCTGGTGAGCACTGCGTTGCCGGGTGCTGGCATTGTGACATGGGGGTGACACAGCGGCATATGTGCAGCCCTTTGGAGGAAGCCTTTGGGGTGCTGGCTCCAAATCAGTCCCTGTAGCTACAAAATAGGGGAGTAAGCAACCTAATAGAGTCCCTTTTTTGCAAAAAGACAGTGTGGATTTGTTGCCAGTGCAGCCTTCCTTCCAGTAGCAATACTGCCTGTAGTATCATGTATGGAGGCCTCAGGGCTCGCTCAGGGCTTGTCACGCAGAACTGCCGGCCTGACAGAGCAGAACTGCTCTCCTCTCCTCTCCTCTCCACTCCTCTCGTCTCCTCTCCTCTCCTCTTCTCTTCTCTCCGGTCCGCCAGTCCAATATCTAAGAGACTGTTTGCCTGAAAGGACAGAGGGTTTTCAGTTCCAAAATCAATTTCAAGGACACATAACACAATGAATTTTATTTTATTTTGTTGTTAATTTATTAATTTTCTTGATTTGATGTTAATTCATGTTATGTTTCTTGGTGTCATTTTTTTTCCCTTTGTGACTCTGTTTCAGAACCCAGGCTCACAAGCATTAGCTCAAGCCCAAGTGTAGCCAGGAGTAGGCTGAGGCATTCTTCAGTTTAGCCTGAGAAAAGACCCCTTGCAGGCTGGCAAAGGCAAGTCCCAGAGCTGCAGAGAGCAGCAGCAGGAATAGAGGCCAAGCTGTGCGCGGTTCCTGCAGAGGGAAACCTTGACAAGGAGTTGTGGGACTGACCATGCACAAAAGAGGAGGAAGAAGAAGAAGAAGAAGAAGAAGAGGAAGAAGAGGAAGAAGAGGAAGAAGAGGTGAGTGGTACTGTGGCATCTCTTCCAAAGCGTGACATGTAGCGATGACGAGCAGACTTTTTGCCTTCCACAACTTGTTTGGCTGCTGTGCTTCTTGGGCAGGGATGCATGAGAAGCGCTCTGGTCCCTGCCAGGCGCTTGTGTTAGCTGCAGGGAGAGCTGAGAAGTGGCAGCTGCGGCTGGCAGCATGGTGGAGCATGAGCAGCCGGCTCCCAGGCCAAATGGCCCAAAGAAATGGTGGCAAGGGGCGGTGCTGAGAACTGCAGAGGAAGGCAAAAAACCGCCGGGGACCAGTGCCAATGTGCCCCGGGGGAAAAAGTTCCTTGCTGAGCCCAGTGCTGGCCATGGGCTGTTCCCTGAGCATGTGAGCCAGACCTGGCTCCTTGTCCCACAGGCTGCTCATGCTTCGCAGGAGCTGCCCAAGCCCTATCCTCCCTTGAGCTGGAGCTATCTGGCGGACTTGCCAGAGTGCCCAAGTGCCTCTGAGCTTATGGACCTTGTGGGCAAGAATCCTTGCTGTCCCTGTGTAGGACACCAGTGGGTGTTCCAAAGCACTGCAAGCCCTTGCAAGCCCTTGCAAGCCCTTGACTTCCTATCTCTTACGGCTCCTGAGCGTTGCTCTGTAGGAGATGAGGATGGTGAGCTGTGCAGTGCTCCTCAAGAAGGAATTGCCTTGGTCTTGCCACTGCTATCCAGTTGAAAAGGATTTGCATCCATGAGCCGAGCTTGGAAGGTGGCCCTGCCAGCAGATTGTCTTGCAGCGGAGAACCTCCAGCAGCCTCATGCAAGGTTTTCTTCCCTCAGCCCCTGGCCTGTGATTCCAGCAGCTCCTCAAGTGCTTCCTGTCAGATGTGCTGGGGCTGCCCCCGGGCCAGCTCTGGCAGTGGACACGGGAGGCTGCTCCTCTGGATCCTGCGTGGGGCCTGGTGACCACTGCGTTGCCGGGTGCTGGCATTGTGCCATGGGGGTGACACAGCCGCATATGTGCAGCCCTTTGGAGGAAGCCTTTGGGGTGCTGGCTCCAAATCAGTCCCTGTAGCTACAAAATAGGGGAGTAAGCAACCTAATAGAGTCCCTGTTTTGCAAAAAGACAGTGTGGATTTGTAGCCAGTGCAGCCTTCCTTCCAGTAGCAATACTGCCTGTAGTATCATGTATGGAGGCCTCAGGGCTCGCTCAGGGCTTGTCACGCAGAACTGCCGGCCTGACAGAGCAGAACTGCTCTCCTCTCCTCTCCTCTCCTCTTCTCTCCTCTCCTCTCCTCTCCTCTCCTCGCCTCTCCTCTCCTCTCCTCTCCTCTCCTCTCCTCTCCTCTCCTCTCCTCTCCTCTTCTCTCCTGTCCGCCAGTCCAATATCTAAGAGACTGTTTGCCTGAAAGGACAGAGGGTTTTCAGTTCCAAAATCAATGTCAAGGACACATAACACAATGAATTTTATTTTATTTTGTTGTTAATTTATTAATTTTCTTGATTTGATGTTAATTCATGTTCTGTTATTTCATGTCATTTTTTTTCCCTTTGTGACTCTGTTTCAGAACCCAGGCTCACAAGCACTAGCTCAAGCCCAAGTGTAGCCAGGAGTAGGCTGAGGCATTCTTCAGTTTAGCATGAGAAAAGATCCCTTGCAGGCTGGCAAAGGCAAGTCCCAGAGCTGCAGAGAGCAGCAGCAGGAATAGAGGCCAAGCTGTCCGCGGTTCCTGCAGAGGGAGAACCTTGACAAGGAGTTGTGGGACTGACCATGCACAAAAGAGGAAGAAGAAGAAGAAGAAGAAGAAGAAGAAGAAGAAGAAGAGGAAGAAGAGGAAGAAGAGGTGAGTGGTACCGTGGCATCTCTTCCAAAGCGTGACATGTAGCGATGACGAGCAGACTTTTTGCCTTCCACAACTTGTTTGGCTGCTGTGCTTCTTGGGCAGGGATGCATGAGAAGCGCTCTGGTCCCTGCCAGGCGCTTGTGTTAGCTGCAGGGAGAGCTGAGAAGTGGCAGCTGCGGCTGGCAGCATGGTGGAGCATGAGCAGCCGGCTCCCAGGCCAAATGGCCCAAAGAAATGGTGGCAAGGGGCCGTGCTGAGAACTGCAGAGGAAGGCAAAAAACCGCCGGGGACCAGTGCCAATGTGCCCCGGGGGAAAAAGTTCCTTGCTGAGCCCAGTGCTGGCCATGGGCTGTTCCCTGAGCATGTGAGCCAGACCTGGCTCCTTGTCCCACAGGCTGCTCATGCTTCCCAGGAGCTGCCCAAGCCCTATCCTCCCTTGAGCTGGAGCTATCTGGCGGACTTGCCAGAGTGCCCAAGTGCCTCTGAGCTGATGGAGCTTGTGGGCAAGAATCCTTGCTGTCCCTGTGTAGGACACCAGTGGGTGTTCCAAAGCACTGCAAGCCCTTGCAAGCCCTTGCAAGCCCTCGACATCCTATCTCTTAGGGCTCCTGAGCGTTGCTCTGTAGGAGATGAGGATGGTGAGCTCTGCAGTGCTCCTCAAGAAGGAATTGCCTTGGTCTTGCCACTGCTATCCAGTTGAAAAGGATTTGCATCCATGAGCCGAGCTTGGAAGGTGGCCCTGCCAGCAGATTGTCTTGCAGCGGAGAACCTCCAGCAGCCTCATGCAAGGTTTTCTTCCCTCAGCCCCTGGCCTGTGATTCCAGCAGCTCCTCAAGTGCTTCCTGTGAGATGTGCTGGGGCTGCCCCCGGGCCAGCTCTGGCAGTGGACACGGGAGGCTGCTCCTCTGGATCCTGCGTGGGGCCTGGTGACCACTGCGTTGCCGGGTGCTGGCATTGTGACATGGGGGTGACACAGCCGCATATGTGCAGCCCTTTGGAGGAAGCCTTTGGGGTGCTGGCTCCAAATCAGTCCCTGTAGCTACAAAATAGGGGAGTAAGCAACCTAATAGAGTCCCTTTTTTGCAAAAAGACAGTGTGGATTTGTAGCCAGTGCAGCCTTCCTTCCAGTAGCAATACTGCCTGTAGTATCATGTATGGAGGCCTCAGGGCTCGCTCAGGGCTTGTCACGCAGAACTGCAGGCCTGACAGAGCAGAACTGCTCTCCTCTCCTCTCCTCTCCTCTCCTCTCCTCTCCTCTCCTCTCCTCTCCTCTCCTCTCCTCTCCTCTTCTCTCCTCTCCTCTCCTCTCCTCTCCTCGCCTCTCCTCTCCTCTCCTCTCCTCTCCTCTCCTCTCCTCTCCTCTCCTCTTCTCTCCTGTCCGCCAGTCCAATATCTAAGAGACTGTTTGCCTGAAAGGACAGAGGGTTTTCAGTTCCAAAATCAATGTCAAGGACACATAACACAATGAATTTTATTTTATTTTGTTGTTAATTTATTAATTTTCTTGATTTGATGTTAATTCATGTTCTGTTATTTCATGTCATTTTTTTTCCCTTTGTGACTCTGTTTCAGAACCCAGGCTCACAAGCACTAGCTCAAGCCCAAGTGTAGCCAGGAGTAGGCTGAGGCATTCTTCAGTTTAGCATGAGAAAAGATCCCTTGCAGGCTGGCAAAGGCAAGTCCCAGAGCTGCAGAGAGCAGCTGCAGGAATAGAGGCCAAGCTGTGCGCGGTTCCTGCAGAGGGAGAACCTTGACAAGGAGTTGTGGGACTGACCATGCACAAAAGAGGAAGAAGAAGAAGAAGAAGAAGAAGAAGAAGAAGAAGAAAGGAAGAAGAGGAAGAAGAGGTGAGTGGTACCGTGGCATCTCTTCCAAAGCGTGACATGTAGCGATGACGAGCAGACTTTTTGCCTTCCACAACTTGTTTGGCTGCTGTGCTTCTTGGGCAGGGATGCATGAGAAGCGCTCTGGTCCCTGCCAGGCGCTTGTGTTAGCTGCAGGGAGAGCTGAGAAGTGGCAGCTGCGGCTGGCAGCATGGTGGAGCATGAGCAGCCGGCTCCCAGGCCAAATGGCCCAAAGAAATGGTGGCAAGGGGCGGTGCTGAGAACTGCAGAGGAAGGCAAAAAACCGCCGGGGACCAGTGCCAATGTGCCCCGGGGGAAAAAGTTCCTTGCTGAGCCCAGTGCTGGCCATGGGCTGTTCCCTGAGCATGTGAGCCAGACCTGGCTCCTTGTCCCACAGGCTGCTCATGCTTCCCAGGAGCTGCCCAAGCCCTATCCTCCCTTGAGCTGGAGCTATCTGGCGGACTTGCCAGAGTGCCCAAGTGCCTCTGAGCTGATGGAGCTTGTGGGCAAGAATCCTTGCTGTCCCTGTGTAGGACACCAGTGGGTGTTCCAAAGCACTGCAAGCCCTTGCAAGCCCTTGCAAGCCCTCGACATCCTATCTCTTAGGGCTCCTGAGCGTTGCTCTGTAGGAGATGAGGATGGTGAGCTCTGCAGTGCTCCTCAAGAAGGAATTGCCTTGGTCTTGCCACTGCTATCCAGTTGAAAAGGATTTGCATCCATGAGCCGAGCTTGGAAGGTGGCCCTGCCAGCAGATTGTCTTGCAGCGGAGAACCTCCAGCAGCCTCATGCAAGGTTTTCTTCCCTCAGCCCCTGGCCTGTGATTCCAGCAGCTCCTCAAGTGCTTCCTGTCAGATGTGCTGGGGCTGCCCCCGGGCCAGCTCTGGCAGTGGACACGGGAGGCTGCTCCTCTGGATCCTGCGTGGGGCCTGGTGACCACTGCGTTGCCGGGTGCTGGCATTGTGACATGGGGGTGACACAGCCGCATATGTGCAGCCCTTTGGAGGAAGCCTTTGGGGTGCTGGCTCCAAATCAGTGCCTGTACCTACAAAATAGGGGAGTAAGCAACCTAATAGAGTCCCTTTTTTGCAAAAAGACAGTGTGGATTTGTAGCCAGTGCAGCCTTCCTTCCAGTAGCAATACTGCCTGTAGTATCATGTATGGAGGCCTCAGGGCTCGCTCAGGGCTTGTCACGCAGAACTGCAGGCCTGACAGAGCAGAACTGCTCTCCTCTCCTCTCCTCTCCTCTCCTCTCCTCTCCTCTCCTCTCCTCTCCTCTCCTCTCCTCTCCTCTCCTCTCCTCTCCTCTCCTCTTCTCTCCTGTCCGCCAGTCCAATATCTAAGAGACTGTTTGCCTGAAAGGACAGAGGGTTTTCAGTTCCAAAATCAATGTCAAGGACACATAACACAATGAATTTTATTTTATTTTGTTGTTAATTTATTAATTTTCTTGATTTGATGTTAATTCATGTTCTGTTATTTCATGTCATTTTTTTTCCCTTTGTGACTCTGTTTCAGAACCCAGGCTCACAAGCACTAGCTCAAGCCCAAGTGTAGCCAGGAGTAGGCTGAGGCATTCTTCAGTTTAGCATGAGAAAAGATCCCTTGCAGGCTGGCAAAGGCAAGTCCCAGAGCTGCAGAGAGCAGCAGCAGGAATAGAGGCCAAGCTGTGCGCGGTTCCTGCAGAGGGAGAACCTTGACAAGGAGTTGTGGGACTGACCATGCACAAAAGAGGAGGAAGAAGAAGAAGAAGAAGAAGAAGAAGAAGAAGAAGAAGAAGAAGAAGAAGAGGAAGAAGAGGTGAGTGGTACCGTGGCATCTCTTCCAAAGCGTGACATGTAGCGATGACGAGCAGACTTTTTGCCTTCCACAACTTGTTTGGCTGCTGTGCTTCTTGGGCAGGGATGCATGAGAAGCGCTCTGGTCCCTGCCAGGCGCTTGTGTTAGCTGCAGGGAGAGCTGAGAAGTGGCAGCTGCGGCTGGCAGCATGGTGGAGCATGAGCAGCCGGCTCCCAGGCCAAATGGCCCAAAGAAATGGTGGCAAGGGGCGGTGCTGAGAACTGCAGAGGAAGGCAAAAAACCGCCGGGGACCAGTGCCAATGTGCCCCGGGGGAAAAAGTTCCTTGCTGAGCCCAGTGCTGGCCATGGGCTGTTCCCTGAGCATGTGAGCCAGACCTGGCTCCTTGTCCCACAGGCTGCTCATGCTTCCCAGGAGCTGCCCAAGCCCTATCCTCCCTTGAGCTGGAGCTATCTGGCGGACTTGCCAGAGTGCCCAAGTGCCTCTGAGCTGATGGACCTTGTGGGCAAGAATCCTTGCTGTCCCTGTGTAGGACACCAGTGGGTGTTCCAAAGCACTGCAAGCCCTTGCAAGCCCTTGCAAGCCCTCGACATCCTATCTCTTAGGGCTCCTGAGCGTTGCTGTGTAGGAGATGAGGATGGTGAGCTGTGCAGTGCTCCTCAAGAAGGAATTGCCTTGGTCTTGCCACTGCTATCCAGTTGAAAAGGATTTGCATCCATGAGCCGAGCTTGGAAGGTGGCCCTGCCAGCAGATTGTCTTGCAGCGGAGAACCTCCAGCAGCCTCATGCAAGGTTTTCTTCCCTCAGCCCCTGGCCTGTGATTCCAGCAGCTCCTCAAGTGCTTCCTGTCAGATGTGCTGGGGCTGCCCCCGGGCCAGCTCTGGCAGTGGACACGGGAGGCTGCTCCTCTGGATCCTGCGTGGGGCCTGGTGAGCACTGCGTTGCCGGGTGCTGGCATTGTGACATGGGGGTGACACAGCCGCATATGTGCAGCCCTTTGGAGGAAGCCTTTGGGGTGCTGGCTCCAAATCAGTCCCTGTAGCTACAAAATAGGGGAGTAAGCAACCTAATAGAGTCCCTTTTTTGCAAAAAGACAGTGTGGATTTGTAGCCAGTGCAGCCTTCCTTCCAGTAGCAATACTGCCTGTAGTATCATGTATGGAGGCCTCAGGGCTCGCTCAGGGCTTGTCACGCAGAACTGCCGGCCTGACAGAGCAGAACTGCTCTCCTCTCCTCTCCTCTCCTCTCCACTCCTCTCCTCTCCTCTCCTCTCCTCTTCTCTTCTCTCCGGTCCGCCAGTCCAATATCTAAGAGACTGTTTGCCTGAAAGGACAGAGGGTTTTCAGTTCCAAAATCAATGTCAAGGACACATAACACAATGAATTTTATTTTATTTTGTTGTTAATTTATTAATTTTCTTGATTTGATGTTAATTCATGTTATGTTTCTTGGTGTCATTTTTTTTCCCTTTGTGACTCTGTTTCAGAACCCAGGCTCACAAGCATTAGCTCAAGCCCAAGTGTAGCCAGGAGTAGGCTGAGGCATTCTTCAGTTTAGCCTGAGGAAAGATCCCTTGCAGGCTGGCAAAGGCAAGTCCCAGAGCTGCAGAGAGCAGCAGCAGGAATAGAGGCCAAGCTGTGCGCGGTTCCTGCAGAGGGAAACCTTGACAAGGAGTTGTGGGACTGACCATGCACAAAAGAGGAGGAAGAAGAAGAAGAAGAAGAAGAAGAAGAAGAAGAGGAAGAAGAGGAAGAAGAGGAAGAAGAGGTGAGTGGTACCGTGGCATCTCTTCCAAAGCGTGACATGTAGCGATGACGAGCAGACTTTTTGCCTTCCACAACTTGTTTGGCTGCTGTGCTTCTTGGGCAGGGATGCATGAGAAGCGCTCTGGTCCCTGCCAGGCGCTTGTGTTAGCTGCAGGGAGAGCTGAGAAGTGGCAGCTGCGGCTGCCAGCATGGTGGAGCATGAGCAGCCGGCTCCCAGGCCAAATGGCCCAAAGAAATGGTGGCAAGGGGCCGTGCTGAGAACTGCAGAGGAAGGCAAAAAACCGCCGGGGACCAGTGCCAATGTGCCCCGGGGGAAAAAGTTCCTTGCTGAGCCCAGTGCTGGCCATGGGCTGTTCCCTGAGCATGTGAGCCAGACCTGGCTCCTTGTCCCACAGGCTGCTCATGCTTCCCAGGAGCTGCCCAAGCCCTATCCTCCCTTGAGCTGGAGCTATCTGGCGGACTTGCCAGAGTGCCCAAGTGCCTCTGAGCTGATGGACCTTGTGGGCAAGAATCCTTGCTGTCCCTGTGTAGGACACCAGTGGGTGTTCCAAAGCACTGCAAGCCCTTGCAAGCCCTTGCAAGCCCTCGACATCCTATCTCTTAGGGCTCCTGAGCGTTGCTGTGTAGGAGATGAGGATGGTGAGCTCTGCAGTGCTCCTCAAGAAGGAATTGCCTTGGTCTTGCCACTGCTATCCGGTTGAAAAGGATTTGCATCCATGAGCCGAGCTTGGAAGGTGGCCCTGCCAGCAGATTGTCTTGCAGCGGAGAACCTCCAGCAGCCTCATGCAAGGTTTTCTTCCCACAGCCCCTGGCCTGTGATTCCAGCAGCTCCTCAAGTGCTTCCTGTCAGATGTGCTGGGGCTGCCCCCGGGCCAGCTCTGGCAGTGGACACGGGAGGCTGCTCCTCTGGATCCTGCGTGGGGCCTGGTGACCACTGCATTGCCGGGTGCTGGCATTGTGACATGGGGGTGACACAGCCGCATATGTGCAGCCCTTTGGAGGAAGCCTTTGGGGTGCTGGCTCCAAATCAGTCCCTGTAGCTACAAAATAGGGGAGTAAGCAACCTAATAGAGTCCCTGTTTTGCAAAAAGACAGTGTGGATTTGTAGCCAGTGCAGCCTTCCTTCCAGTAGCAATACTGCCTGTAGTATCATGTATGGAGGCCTCAGGGCTCGCTCAGGGCTTGTCACGCAGAACTGCCGGCCTGACAGAGCAGAACTGCTCTCCTCTCCTCTCCTCTTCTCTCCTCTCCTCTCCTCTCCTCTCCTCGCCTCTCCTCTCCTCTCCTCTCCTCTCCTCTCCTCTCCTCTCCTCTCCTCTCCTCTTCTCTCCTGTCCGCCAGTCCAATATCTAAGAGACTGTTTGCCTGAAAGGACAGAGGGTTTTCAGTTCCAAAATCAATGTCAAGGACACATAACACAATGAATTTTATTTTATTTTGTTGTTAATTTCTTAATTTTCTTGATTTGATGTTAATTCATGTTCTGTTATTTCATGTCATTTTTTTTCCCTTTGTGACTCTGTTTCAGAACCCAGGCTCACAAGCACTAGCTCAAGCCCAAGTGTAGCCAGGAGTAGGCTGAGGCATTCTTCAGTTTAGCATGAGAAAAGATCCCTTGCAGGCTGGCAAAGGCAAGTCCCAGAGCTGCAGAGAGCAGCAGCAGGAATAGAGGCCAAGCTGTGCGCGGTTCCTGCAGAGGGAGAACCTTGACAAGGACTTGTGGGACTGACCATGCACAAAAGAGGAGGAAGAAGAAGAAGAAGAAGAAGAAGAAGAAGAAGAAGAGGAAGAAGAGGAAGAAGAGGTGAGTGGTACCGTGGCATCTCTTCCAAAGCGTGACATGTAGCGATGACGAGCAGACTTTTTGCCTTCCACAACTTGTTTGGCTGCTGTGCTTCTTGGGCAGGGATGCATGAGAAGCGCTCTGGTCCCTGCCAGGCGCTTGTGTTAGCTGCAGGGAGAGCTGAGAAGTGGCAGCTGCGGCTGCCAGCATGGTGGAGCATGAGCAGCCGGCTCCCAGGCCAAATGGCCCAAAGAAATGGTGGCAAGGGGCCGTGCTGAGAACTGCAGAGGAAGGCAAAAAACCGCCGGGGACCAGTGCCAATGTGCCCCGGGGGAAAAAGTTCCTTGCTGAGCCCAGTGCTGGCCATGGGCTGTTCCCTGAGCATGTGAGCCAGACCTGGCTCCTTGTCCCACAGGCTGCTCATGCTTCCCAGGAGCTGCCCAAGCCCTATCCTCCCTTGAGCTGGAGCTATCTGGCGGACTTGCCAGAGTGCCCAAGTGCCTCTGAGCTGATGGAGCTTGTGGGCAAGAATCCTTGCTGTCCCTGTGTAGGACACCAGTGGGTGTTCCAAAGCACTGCAAGCCCTTGCAAGCCCTTGCAAGCCCTCGACATCCTATCTCTTAGGGCTCCTGAGCGTTGCTCTGTAGGAGATGAGGATGGTGAGCTCTGCAGTGCTCCTCAAGAAGGAATTGCCTTGGTCTTGCCACTGCTATCCAGTTGAAAAGGATTTGCATCCATGAGCCGAGCTTGGATGGTGGCCCTGCCAGCAGATTGTCTTGCAGCGGAGAACCTCCAGCAGCCTCATGCAAGGTTTTCTTCCCTCAGCCCCTGGCCTGTGATTCCAGCAGCTCCTCAAGTGCTTCCTGTGAGATGTGCTGGGGCTGCCCCCGGGCCAGCTCTGGCAGTGGACACGGGAGGCTGCTCCTCTGGATCCTGCGTGGGGCCTGGTGACCACTGCGTTGCCGGGTGCTGGCATTGTGACATGGGGGTGACACAGCCGCATATGTGCAGCCCTTTGGAGGAAGCCTTTGGGGTGCTGGCTCCAAATCAGTCCCTGTACCTACAAAATAGGGGAGTAAGCAACCTAATAGAGTCCCTTTTTTGCAAAAAGACAGTGTGGATTTGTAGCCAGTGCAGCCTTCCTTCCAGTAGCAATACTGCCTGTAGTATCATGTATGGAGGCCTCAGGGCTCGCTCAGGGCTTGTCACGCAGAACTGCAGGCCTGACAGAGCAGAACTGCTCTCCTCTCCTCTCCTCTCCTCTCCTCTCCTCTCCTCTCCTCTCCTCTCCTCTCCTCTCCTCTCCTCTTCTCTCCTGTCCGCCAGTCCAATATCTAAGAGACTGTTTGCCTGAAAGGACAGAGGGTTTTCAGTTCCAAAATCAATGTCAAGGACACATAACACAATGAATTTTATTTTATTTTGTTGTTAATTTATTAATTTTCTTGATTTGATGTTAATTCATGTTCTGTTATTTCATGTCATTTTTTTTCCCTTTGTGACTCTGTTTCAGAACCCAGGCTCACAAGCACTAGCTCAAGCCCAAGTGTAGCCAGGAGTAGGCTGAGGCATTCTTCAGTTTAGCATGAGAAAAGATCCCTTGCAGGCTGGCAAAGGCAAGTCCCAGAGCTGCAGAGAGCAGCAGCTGGAATAGAGGCCAAGCTGTCTGCGGTTCCTGCAGAGGGAGAACATTGACAAGGAGTTGTGGGACTGACCATGCACAAAAGAGGAAGAAGAAGAAGAAGAAGAAGAAGAAGAAGAAGAGGAAGAGGAAGAAGAGGAAGAAGAGGTGAGTGGTACCGTGGCATCTCTTCCAAAGCGTGACATGTAGCGATGACGAGCAGACTTTTTGCCTTCCACAACTTGTTTGGCTGCTGTGCTTCTTGGGCAGGGATGCATGAGAAGCGCTCTGGTCCCTGCCAGGCGCTTGTGTTAGCTGCAGGGAGAGCTGAGAAGTGGCAGCTGCGGCTGCCAGCATGGTGGAGCATGAGCAGCCGGCTCCCAGGCCAAATGGCCCAAAGAAATGGTGGCTAGGGGCGGTGCTGAGAACTGCAGAGGAAGGCAAAAAACCGCCGGGGACCAGTGCCAATGTGCCCCGGGGGAAAAAGTTCCTTGCTGAGCCCAGTGCTGGCCATGGGCTGTTCCCTGAGCATGTGAGCCAGACCTGGCTCCTTGTCCCACAGGCTGCTCATGCTTCCCAGGATCTGCCCAAGCCCTATCCTCCCTTGAGCTGGAGCTATCTGGCGGACTTGCCAGAGTGCCCAAGTGCCTCTGAGCTGATAGACCTTGTGGGCAAGAATCCTTGCTGTCCCTGTGTAGGACACCAGTGGGTGTTCCAAAGCACTGCAAGCCCTTGCAAGCCCTTGCAAGCCCTCGACATCCTATCTCTTAGGGCTCCTGAGCGTTGCTCTGTAGGAGATGAGGATGGTGAGCTCTGCAGTGCTCCTCAAGAAGGAATTGCCTTGGTCTTGCCACTGCTATCCAGTTGAAAAGGATTTGCATCCATGAGCCGAGCTTGGAAGGTGGCCCTGCCAGCAGATTGTCTTGCAGCGGAGAACCTCCAGCAGCCTCATGCAAGGTTTTCTTCCCTCAGCCCCTGGCCTGTGATTCCAGCAGCTCCTCAAGTGCTTCCTGTCAGATGTGCTGGGGCTGCCCCCGGGCCAGCTCTGGCAGTGGACACGGGAGGCTGCTCCTCTGGATCCTGCGTGGGGCCTGGTGACCACTGCGTTGCCGGGTGCTGGCATTGTGACATGGGGGTGACACAGCAGCATATGTGCAGCCCTTTGGAGGAAGCCTTTGGGGTGCTGGCTCCAAATCAGTCCCTGTACCTACAAAATAGGGGAGTAAGCAACCTAATAGAGTCCCTTTTTTGCAAGAAGACAGTGTGGATTTGTAGCCAGTGCAGCCTTACTTCCAGTAGCAATACTGCCTGTAGTATCATGTATGGAGGCCTCAGGGCTCGCTCAGGGCTTGTCACGCAGAACTGCCGGCCTGACAGAGCAGAACTGCTCTCCTCTCCTCTCCTCTCCTCTCCTCTCCTCTCCTCTCCTCTCCTCTCCTCTCCTCTCCTCTTCTCTCCTGTCCGCCAGTCCAATATCTAAGAGACTGTTTGCCTGAAAGGACAGAGGGTTTTCAGTTCCAAAATCAATGTCAAGGACACATAACACAATGAATTTTATTTTATTTTGTTGTTAATTTATTAATTTTCTTGATTTTATGTTAATTCATGTTATGTTATTTCATGTCATTTTTTTTCCCTTTGTGACTCTGTTTCAGAACCCAGGCTCACAAGCACTAGCTCAAGCCCAAGTGTAGCCAGGAGTAGGCTGAGGCATTCTTCAGTTTAGCATGAGAAAAGATCCCTTGCAGGCTGGCAAAGGCAAGTCCCAGAGCTGCAGAGAGCAGCAGCAGGAATAGAGGCCAAGCTGTCCGCGGTTCCTGCAGAGGGAGAACCTTGACAAGGAGTTGTGGGACTGACCGTGCACAAAAGAGGAAGAAGAAGAAGAAGAAGAGGAAGAAGAAGAAGAAGAAGAAGAAGAAGAAGAGGAAGAAGAGGAAGAAGAGGTGAGTGGTACCGTGGCATCTCTTCCAAAGCGTGACATGTAGCGATGACGAGCAGACTTTTTGCCTTCCACAACTTGTTTGGCTGCTGTGCTTCTTGGGCAGGGATGTATGAGAAGCGCTCTGGTCCCTGCCAGGCGCTTGTGTTAGCTGCAGGGAGAGCTGAGAAGTGGCAGCTGCGGCTGCCAGCATGGTGGAGCATGAGCAGCCGGCTCCCAGGCCAAATGGCCCAAAGAAATGGTGGCAAGGGGCGGTGCTGAGAACTGCAGAGGAAGGCAAAAAACCGCCGGGGACCAGTGCCAATGTGCCCCGGGGGAAAAAGTTCCTTGCTGAGCCCAGTGCTGGCCATGGGCTGTTCCCTGAGCATGTGAGCCAGACCTGGCTCCTTGTCCCACAGGCTGCTCATGCTTCGCAGGAGCTGCCCAAGCCCTATCCTCCCTTGAGCTGGAGCTATCTGGCGGACTTGCCAGAGTGCCCAAGTGCCTCTGAGCTGATGGACCTTGTGGGCAAGAATCCTTGCTGTCCCTGTGTAGGACACCAGTGGGTGTTCCAAAGCACTGCAAGCCCTTGCAAGCCCTTGCAAGCCCTCGACATCCTATCTCTTAGGGCTCCTGAGCGTTGCTGTGTAGGAGATGAGGATGGTGAGCTCTGCAGTGCTCCTCAAGAAGGAATTGCCTTGGTCTTGCCACTGCTATCCAGTTGAAAAGGATTTGCATCCATGAGCCGAGCTTGGAAGGTGGCCCTGCCAGCAGATTGTCTTGCAGCGGAGAACCTCCAGCAGCCTCATGCAAGGTTTTCTTCCCTCAGCCCCTGGCCTGTGATTCCAGCAGCTCCTCAAGTGCTTCCTGTGAGATGTGCTGGGGCTGCCCCCGGGCCAGCTCTGGCAGTGGACACGGGAGGCTGCTCCTCTGGATCCTGCGTGGGGCCTGGTGACCACTGCGTTGCCGGGTGCTGGCATTGTGACATGGGGGTGACACAGCGGCATATGTGCAGCCCTTTGGAGGAAGCCTTTGGGGTGCTGGCTCCAAATCAGTCCCTGTAGCTACAAAATAGGGGAGTAAGCAACCTAATAGAGTCCCTTTTTTGCAAAAAGACAGTGTGGATTTGTTGCCAGTGCAGCCTTCCTTCCAGTAGCAATACTGCCTGTAGTATCATGTATGGAGGCCTCAGGGCTCGCTCAGGGCTTGTCACGCAGAACTGCCGGCCTGACAGAGCAGAACTTCTCTCCTCTCCTCTCCTCTCCTCTCCACTCCTCTCGTCTCCTCTCCTCTCCTCTTCTCTTCTCTCCGGTCCGCCAGTCCAATATCTAAGAGACTGTTTGCCTGAAAGGACAGAGGGTTTTCAGTTCCAAAATCAATTTCAAGGACACATAACACAATGAATTTTATTTTATTTTGTTGTTAATTTATTAATTTTCTTGATTTGATGTTAATTCATGTTATGTTTCTTGGTGTCATTTTTTTTCCCTTTGTGACTCTGTTTCAGAACCCAGGCTCACAAGCATTAGCTCAAGCCCAAGTGTAGCCAGGAGTAGGCTGAGGCATTCTTCAGTTTAGCCTGAGAAAAGACCCCTTGCAGGCTGGCAAAGGCAAGTCCCAGAGCTGCAGAGAGCAGCAGCAGGAATAGAGGCCAAGCTGTGCGCGGTTCCTGCAGAGGGAAACCTTGACAAGGAGTTGTGGGACTGACCATGCACAAAAGAGGAGGAAGAAGAAGAAGAAGAAGAAGAAGAGGAAGAAGAGGAAGAAGAGGAAGAAGAGGTGAGTGGTACTGTGGCATCTCTTCCAAAGCGTGACATGTAGCGATGACGAGCAGACTTTTTGCCTTCCACAACTTGTTTGGCTGCTGTGCTTCTTGGGCAGGGATGCATGAGAAGCGCTCTGGTCCCTGCCAGGCGCTTGTGTTAGCTGCAGGGAGAGCTGAGAAGTGGCAGCTGCGGCTGGCAGCATGGTGGAGCATGAGCAGCCGGCTCCCAGGCCAAATGGCCCAAAGAAATGGTGGCAAGGGGCGGTGCTGAGAACTGCAGAGGAAGGCAAAAAACCGCCGGGGACCAGTGCCAATGTGCCCCGGGGGAAAAAGTTCCTTGCTGAGCCCAGTGCTGGCCATGGGCTGTTCCCTGAGCATGTGAGCCAGACCTGGCTCCTTGTCCCACAGGCTGCTCATGCTTCGCAGGAGCTGCCCAAGCCCTATCCTCCCTTGAGCTGGAGCTATCTGGCGGACTTGCCAGAGTGCCCAAGTGCCTCTGAGCTTATGGACCTTGTGGGCAAGAATCCTTGCTGTCCCTGTGTAGGACACCAGTGGGTGTTCCAAAGCACTGCAAGCCCTTGCAAGCCCTTGCAAGCCCTTGACTTCCTATCTCTTACGGCTCCTGAGCGTTGCTCTGTAGGAGATGAGGATGGTGAGCTGTGCAGTGCTCCTCAAGAAGGAATTGCCTTGGTCTTGCCACTGCTATCCAGTTGAAAAGGATTTGCATCCATGAGCCGAGCTTGGAAGGTGGCCCTGCCAGCAGATTGTCTTGCAGCGGAGAACCTCCAGCAGCCTCATGCAAGGTTTTCTTCCCTCAGCCCCTGGCCTGTGATTCCAGCAGCTCCTCAAGTGCTTCCTGTCAGATGTGCTGGGGCTGCCCCCGGGCCAGCTCTGGCAGTGGACACGGGAGGCTGCTCCTCTGGATCCTGCGTGGGGCCTGGTGACCACTGCATTGCCGGGTGCTGGCATTGTGACATGGGGGTGACACAGCCGCATATGTGCAGCCCTTTGGAGGAAGCCTTTGGGGTGCTGGCTCCAAATCAGTCCCTGTAGCTACAAAATAGGGGAGTAAGCAACCTAATAGAGTCCCTGTTTTGCAAAAAGACAGTGTGGATTTGTAGCCAGTGCAGCCTTCCTTCCAGTAGCAATACTGCCTGTAGTATCATGTATGGAGGCCTCAGGGCTCGCTCAGGGCTTGTCACGCAGAACTGCCGGCCTGACAGAGCAGAACTGCTCTCCTCTCCTCTCCTCTCCTCTTCTCTCCTCTCCTCTCCTCTCCTCTCCTCGCCTCTCCTCTCCTCTCCTCTCCTCTCCTCTCCTCTCCTCTCCTCTCCTCTCCTCTTCTCTCCTGTCCGCCAGTCCAATATCTAAGAGACTGTTTGCCTGAAAGGACAGAGGGTTTTCAGTTCCAAAATCAATGTCAAGGACACATAACACAATGAATTTTATTTTATTTTGTTGTTAATTTATTAATTTTCTTGATTTGATGTTAATTCATGTTCTGTTATTTCATGTCATTTTTTTTCCCTTTGTGACTCTGTTTCAGAACCCAGGCTCACAAGCACTAGCTCAAGCCCAAGTGTAGCCAGGAGTAGGCTGAGGCATTCTTCAGTTTAGCATGAGAAAAGATCCCTTGCAGGCTGGCAAAGGCAAGTCCCAGAGCTGCAGAGAGCAGCAGCAGGAATAGAGGCCAAGCTGTCCGCGGTTCCTGCAGAGGGAGAACCTTGACAAGGAGTTGTGGGACTGACCATGCACAAAAGAGGAAGAAGAAGAAGAAGAAGAAGAAGAAGAAGAAGAAGAAGAGGAAGAAGAGGAAGAAGAGGTGAGTGGTACCGTGGCATCTCTTCCAAAGCGTGACATGTAGCGATGACGAGCAGACTTTTTGCCTTCCACAACTTGTTTGGCTGCTGTGCTTCTTGGGCAGGGATGCATGAGAAGCGCTCTGGTCCCTGCCAGGCGCTTGTGTTAGCTGCAGGGAGAGCTGAGAAGTGGCAGCTGCGGCTGCCAGCATGGTGGAGCATGAGCAGCCGGCTCCCAGGCCAAATGGCCCAAAGAAATGGTGGCAAGGGGCCGTACTGAGAACTGCAGAGGAAGGCAAAAAACCGCCGGGGACCAGTGCCAATGTGCCCCGGGGGAAAAAGTTCCTTGCTGAGCCCAGTGCTGGCCATGGGCTGTTCCCTGAGCATGTGAGCCAGACCTGGCTCCTTGTCCCACAGGCTGCTCATGCTTCCCAGGAGCTGCCCAAGCCCTATCCTCCCTTGAGCTGGAGCTATCTGGCGGACTTGCCAGAGTGCCCAAGTGCCTCTGAGCTGATGGAGCTTGTGGGCAAGAATCCTTGCTGTCCCTGTGTAGGACACCAGTGGGTGTTCCAAAGCACTGCAAGCCCTTGCAAGCCCTTGCAAGCCCTCGACATCCTATCTCTTAGGGCTCCTGAGCGTTGCTCTGTAGGAGATGAGGATGGTGAGCTCTGCAGTGCTCCTCAAGAAGGAATTGCCTTGGTCTTGCCACTGCTATCCAGTTGAAAAGGATTTGCATCCATGAGCCGAGCTTGGAAGGTGGCCCTGCCAGCAGATTGTCTTGCAGCGGAGAACCTCCAGCAGCCTCATGCAAGGTTTTCTTCCCTCAGCCCCTGGCCTGTGATTCCAGCAGCTCCTCAAGTGCTTCCTGTGAGATGTGCTGGGGCTGCCCCCGGGCCAGCTCTGGCAGTGGACACGGGAGGCTGCTCCTCTGGATCCTGCGTGGGGCCTGGTGACCACTGCGTTGCCGGGTGCTGGCATTGTGACATGGGGGTGACACAGCCGCATATGTGCAGCCCTTTGGAGGAAGCCTTTGGGGTGCTGGCTCCAAATCAGTCCCTGTAGCTACAAAATAGGGGAGTAAGCAACCTAATAGAGTCCCTTTTTTGCAAAAAGACAGTGTGGATTTGTAGCCAGTGCAGCCTTCCTTCCAGTAGCAATACTGCCTGTAGTATCATGTATGGAGGCCTCAGGGCTCGCTCAGGGCTTGTCACGCAGAACTGCAGGCCTGACAGAGCAGAACTGCTCTCCTCTCCTCTCCTCTCCTCTCCTCTCCTCTCCTCTCCTCTCCTCTCCTCTCCTCTCCTCTTCTCTCCTCTCCTCTCCTCTCCTCTCCTCGCCTCTCCTCTCCTCTCCTCTCCTCTCCTCTCCTCTCCTCTCCTCTCCTCTCCTCTTCTCTCCTGTCCGCCAGTCCAATATCTAAGAGACTGTTTGCCTGAAAGGACAGAGGGTTTTCAGTTCCAAAATCAATGTCAAGGACACATAACACAATGAATTTTATTTTATTTTGTTGTTAATTTATTAATTTTCTTGATTTGATGTTAATTCATGTTCTGTTATTTCATGTCATTTTTTTTCCCTTTGTGACTCTGTTTCAGAACCCAGGCTCACAAGCACTAGCTCAAGCCCAAGTGTAGCCAGGAGTAGGCTGAGGCATTCTTCAGTTTAGCATGAGAAAAGATCCCTTGCAGGCTGGCAAAGGCAAGTCCCAGAGCTGCAGAGAGCAGCAGCAGGAATAGAGGCCAAGCTGTGCGCGGTTCCTGCAGAGGGAGAACCTTGACAAGGAGTTGTGGGACTGACCATGCACAAAAGAGGAAGAAGAAGAAGAAGAAGAAGAAGAAGAAGAAGAAGAAAGGAAGAAGAGGAAGAAGAGGTGAGTGGTACCGTGGCATCTCTTCCAAAGCGTGACATGTAGCGATGACGAGCAGACTTTTTGCCTTCCACAACTTGTTTGGCTGCTGTGCTTCTTGGGCAGGGATGCATGAGAAGCGCTCTGGTCCCTGCCAGGCGCTTGTGTTAGCTGCAGGGAGAGCTGAGAAGTGGCAGCTGCGGCTGGCAGCATGGTGGAGCATGAGCAGCCGGCTCCCAGGCCAAATGGCCCAAAGAAATGGTGGCAAGGGGCGGTGCTGAGAACTGCAGAGGAAGGCAAAAAACCGCCGGGGACCAGTGCCAATGTGCCCCGGGGGAAAAAGTTCCTTGCTGAGCCCAGTGCTGGCCATGGGCTGTTCCCTGAGCATGTGAGCCAGACCTGGCTCCTTGTCCCACAGGCTGCTCATGCTTCCCAGGAGCTGCCCAAGCCCTATCCTCCCTTGAGCTGGAGCTATCTGGCGGACTTGCCAGAGTGCCCAAGTGCCTCTGAGCTGATGGAGCTTGTGGGCAAGAATCCTTGCTGTCCCTGTGTAGGACACCAGTGGGTGTTCCAAAGCACTGCAAGCCCTTGCAAGCCCTTGCAAGCCCTCGACATCCTATCTCTTAGGGCTCCTGAGCGTTGCTCTGTAGGAGATGAGGATGGTGAGCTCTGCAGTGCTCCTCAAGAAGGAATTGCCTTGGTCTTGCCACTGCTATCCAGTTGAAAAGGATTTGCATCCATGAGCCGAGCTTGGAAGGTGGCCCTGCCAGCAGATTGTCTTGCAGCGGAGAACCTCCAGCAGCCTCATGCAAGGTTTTCTTCCCTCAGCCCCTGGCCTGTGATTCCAGCAGCTCCTCAAGTGCTTCCTGTGAGATGTGCTGGGGCTGCCCCCGGGCCAGCTCTGGCAGTGGACACGGGAGGCTGCTCCTCTGGATCCTGCGTGGGGCCTGGTGACCACTGCGTTGCCGGGTGCTGGCATTGTGACATGGGGGTGACACAGCCGCATATGTGCAGCCCTTTGGAGGAAGCCTTTGGGGTGCTGGCTCCAAATCAGTCCCTGTAGCTACAAAATAGGGGAGTAAGCAACCTAATAGAGTCCCTTTTTTGCAAAAAGACAGTGTGGATTTGTAGCCAGTGCAGCCTTCCTTCCAGTAGCAATACTGCCTGTAGTATCATGTATGGAGGCCTCAGGGCTCGCTCAGGGCTTGTCACGCAGAACTGCAGGCCTGACAGAGCAGAACTGCTCTCCTCTCCTCTCCTCTCCTCTCCTCTCCTCTCCTCTCCTCTCCTCTCCTCTCCTCTCCTCTTCTCTCCTCTCCTCTCCTCTCCTCTCCTCGCCTCTCCTCTCCTCTCCTCTCCTCTCCTCTCCTCTCCTCTCCTCTCCTCTCCTCTTCTCTCCTGTCCGCCAGTCCAATATCTAAGAGACTGTTTGCCTGAAAGGACAGAGGGTTTTCAGTTCCAAAATCAATGTCAAGGACACATAACACAATGAATTTTATTTTATTTTGTTGTTAATTTATTAATTTTCTTGATTTGATGTTAATTCATGTTCTGTTATTTCATGTCATTTTTTTTCCCTTTGTGACTCTGTTTCAGAACCCAGGCTCACAAGCACTAGCTCAAGCCCAAGTGTAGCCAGGAGTAGGCTGAGGCATTCTTCAGTTTAGCATGAGAAAAGATCCCTTGCAGGCTGGCAAAGGCAAGTCCCAGAGCTGCAGAGAGCAGCAGCAGGAATAGAGGCCAAGCTGTGCGCGGTTCCTGCAGAGGGAGAACATTGACAAGGAGTTGTGGGACTGACCATGCACAAAAGAGGAAGAAGAAGAAGAAGAAGAAGAAGAAGAAGAAGAGGAAGAGGAAGAAGAGGAAGAAGAGGTGAGTGGTACCGTGGCATCTCTTCCAAAGCGTGACATGTAGCGATGACGAGCAGACTTTTTGCCTTCCACAACTTGTTTGGCTGCTGTGCTTCTTGGGCAGGGATGCATGAGAAGCGCTCTGGTCCCTGCCAGGCGCTTGTGTTAGCTGCAGGGAGAGCTGAGAAGTGGCAGCTGCGGCTGCCAGCATGGTGGAGCATGAGCAGCCGGCTCCCAGGCCAAATGGCCCAAAGAAATGGTGGCAAGGGGCGGTGCTGAGAACTGCAGAGGAAGGCAAAAAACCGCCGGGGACCAGTGCCAATGTGCCCCGGGGGAAAAAGTTCCTTGCTGAGCCCAGTGCTGGCCATGGGCTGTTCCCTGAGCATGTGAGCCAGACCTGGCTCCTTGTCCCACAGGCTGCTCATGCTTCGCAGGAGCTGCCCAAGCCCTATCCTCCCTTGAGCTGGAGCTATCTGGCGGACTTGCCAGAGTGCCCAAGTGCCTCTGAGCTGATGGACCTTGTGGGCAAGAATCCTTGCTGTCCCTGTGTAGGACACCAGTGGGTGTTCCAAAGCACTGCAAGCCCTTGCAAGCCCTTGCAAGCCCTCGACATCCTATCTCTTAGGGCTCCTGAGCGTTGCTGTGTAGGAGATGAGGATGGTGAGCTGTGCAGTGCTCCTCAAGAAGGAATTGCCTTGGTCTTGCCACTGCTATCCAGTTGAAAAGGATTTGCATCCATGAGCCGAGCTTGGAAGGTGGCCCTGCCAGCAGATTGTCTTGCAGCGGAGAACCTCCAGCAGCCTCATGCAAGGTTTTCTTCCCTCAGCCCCTGGCCTGTGATTCCAGCAGCTCCTCAAGTGCTTCCTGTCAGATGTGCTGGGGCTGCCCCCGGGCCAGCTCTGGCAGTGGACACGGGAGGCTGCTCCTCTGGATCCTGCGTGGGGCCTGGTGACCACTGCGTTGCCGGGTGCTGGCATTGTGACATGGGGGTGACACAGCGGCATATGTGCAGCCCTTTGGAGGAAGCCTTTGGGGTGCTGGCTCCAAATCAGTCCCTGTAGCTACAAAATAGGGGAGTAAGCAACCTAATAGAGTCCCTTTTTTGCAAAAAGACAGTGTGGATTTGTTGCCAGTGCAGCCTTCCTTCCAGTAGCAATACTGCCTGTAGTATCATGTATGGAGGCCTCAGGGCTCGCTCAGGGCTTGTCACGCAGAACTGCCGGCCTGACAGAGCAGAACTGCTCTCCTCTCCTCTCCTCTCCTCTCCACTCCTCTCGTCTCCTCTCCTCTCCTCTTCTCTTCTCTCCGGTCCGCCAGTCCAATATCTAAGAGACTGTTTGCCTGAAAGGACAGAGGGTTTTCAGTTCCAAAATCAATTTCAAGGACACATAACACAATGAATTTTATTTTATTTTGTTGTTAATTTATTAATTTTCTTGATTTGATGTTAATTCATGTTATGTTTCTTGGTGTCATTTTTTTTCCCTTTGTGACTCTGTTTCAGAACCCAGGCTCACAAGCATTAGCTCAAGCCCAAGTGTAGCCAGGAGTAGGCTGAGGCATTCTTCAGTTTAGCATGAGAAAAGATCCCTTGCAGGCTGGCAAAGGCAAGTCCCAGAGCTGCAGAGAGCAGCAGCAGGAATAGAGGCCAAGCTGTGCGCGGTTCCTGCAGAGGGAAACCTTGACAAGGAGTTGTGGGACTGACCATGCACAAAAGAGGAGGAAGAAGAAGAAGAAGAAGAAGAAGAGGAAGAAGAGGAAGAAGAGGAAGAAGAGGTGAGTGGTACTGTGGCATCTCTTCCAAAGCGTGACATGTAGCGATGACGAGCAGACTTTTTGCCTTCCACAACTTGTTTGGCTGCTGTGCTTCTTGGGCAGGGATGCATGAGAAGCGCTCTGGTCCCTGCCAGGCGCTTGTGTTAGCTGCAGGGAGAGCTGAGAAGTGGCAGCTGCGGCTGGCAGCATGGTGGAGCATGAGCAGCCGGCTCCCAGGCCAAATGGCCCAAAGAAATGGTGGCAAGGGGCGGTGCTGAGAACTGCAGAGGAAGGCAAAAAACCGCCGGGGACCAGTGCCAATGTGCCCCGGGGGAAAAAGTTCCTTGCTGAGCCCAGTGCTGGCCATGGGCTGTTCCCTGAGCATGTGAGCCAGACCTGGCTCCTTGTCCCACAGGCTGCTCATGCTTCGCAGGAGCTGCCCAAGCCCTATCCTCCCTTGAGCTGGAGCTATCTGGCGGACTTGCCAGAGTGCCCAAGTGCCTCTGAGCTTATGGACCTTGTGGGCAAGAATCCTTGCTGTCCCTGTGTAGGACACCAGTGGGTGTTCCAAAGCACTGCAAGCCCTTGCAAGCCCTTGCAAGCCCTTGACTTCCTATCTCTTACGGCTCCTGAGCGTTGCTCTGTAGGAGATGAGGATGGTGAGCTGTGCAGTGCTCCTCAAGAAGGAATTGCCTTGGTCTTGCCACTGCTATCCAGTTGAAAAGGATTTGCATCCATGAGCCGAGCTTGGAAGGTGGCCCTGCCAGCAGATTGTCTTGCAGCGGAGAACCTCCAGCAGCCTCATGCAAGGTTTTCTTCCCTCAGCCCCTGGCCTGTGATTCCAGCAGCTCCTCAAGTGCTTCCTGTCAGATGTGCTGGGGCTGCCCCCGGGCCAGCTCTGGCAGTGGACACGGGAGGCTGCTCCTCTGGATCCTGCGTGGGGCCTGGTGACCACTGCATTGCCGGGTGCTGGCATTGTGACATGGGGGTGACACAGCCGCATATGTGCAGCCCTTTGGAGGAAGCCTTTGGGGTGCTGGCTCCAAATCAGTCCCTGTACCTACAAAACAGGGGAGTAAGCAACCTAATAGAGTCCCTGTTTTGCAAAAAGACAGTGTGGATTTGTTGCCAGTGCAGCCTTCCTTCCAGTAGCAATACTGCCTGTAGTATCATGTATGGAGGCCTCAGGGCTCGCTCAGGGCTTGTCACGCAGAACTGCCGGCCTGACAGAGCAGAACTGCTCTCCTCTCCTCTCCTCTCCTCTCCTCTCCTCTCCTCTCCTCTCCTCTCCTCTCCTCTCCTCGCCTCTCCTCTCCTCTCCTCTCCTCTCCTCTCCTCTCCTCTTCTCTTCTCTCCTGTCCGCCAGTCCAATATCTAAGAGACTGTTTGCCTGAAAGGACAGAGGGTTTTCAGTTCCAAAATCAATTTCAAAGACACAGAACACAAAGAATTTTATTTTATTTTGTTGTTAATTTATTAATTTTCTTGATTTGATGTTAATTCATGTTATGTTTCTTGGTGTCATTTTTTTTCCCTTTGTGACTCTGTTTCAGAACCCAGGCTCACAAGCATTAGCTCAAGCCCAAGTGTAGCCAGGAGTAGGCTGAGGCATTCTTCAGTTTAGCCTGAGAAAAGACCCCTTGCAGGCTGGCAAAGGCAAGTCCCAGAGCTGCAGAGAGCAGCAGCAGGAATAGAGGCCAAGCTGTGCGCGGTTCCTGCAGAGGGAAACCTTGACAAGGAGTTGTGGGACTGACCATGCACAAAAGAGGAGGAAGAAGAAGAAGAAGAAGAAGAAGAAGAAGAGGAAGAAGAGGAAGAAGAGGAAGAAGAGGAAGAAGAGGAAGAAGAGGTGAGTGGTACCGTGGCATCTCTTCCAAAGCGTGACATGTAGCGATGACGAGCAGACTTTTTGCCTTCCACAACTTGTTTGGCTGCTGTGCTTCTTGGGCAGGGATGCATGAGAAGCGCTCTGGTCCCTGCCAGGCGCTTGTGTTAGCTGCAGGGAGAGCTGAGAAGTGGCAGCTGCGGCTGCCAGCATGGTGGAGCATGAGCAGCCGGCTCCCAGGCCAAATGGCCCAAAGAAATGGTGGCAAGGGGCGGTGCTGAGAACTGCAGAGGAAGGCAAAAAACCGCCGGGGACCAGTGCCAATGTGCCCCGGGGGAAAAAGTTCCTTGCTGAGCCCAGTGCTGGCCATGGGCTGTTCCCTGAGCATGTGAGCCAGACCTGGCTCCTTGTCCCACAGGCTGCTCATGCTTCCCAGGAGCTGCCCAAGCCCTATCCTCCCTTGAGCTGGAGCTATGTCGCGGACTTGCCAGAGTGCCCAAGTGCCTCTGAGCTGATGGAGCTTGTGGGCAAGAATCCTTGCTGTCCCTGTGTAGGACAGCAGTGGGTGTTCCAAAGCACTGCAAGCCCTTGCAAGCCCTTGCAAGCCCTCGACATCCTATCTCTTAGGGCTCCTGAGCGTTGCTCTGTAGGAGATGAGGATGGTGAGCTCTGCAGTGCTCCTCAAGAAGGAATTGCCTTGGTCTTGCCACTGCTATCCAGTTGAAAAGGATTTGCATCCATGAGCCGAGCTTGGAAGGTGGCCCTGACAGCAGATTGTCTTGCAGCGGAGAACCTCCAGCAGCCTCATGCAAGGTTTTCTTCCCTCAGCCCCTGGCCTGGGATTCCAGCAGCTCCTCAAGTGCTTCCTGTCAGATGTGCTGGGGCTGCCCCCGGGCCAGCTCTGGCAGTGGACACGGGAGGCTGCTCCTCTGGATCCTGCGTGGGGCCTGGTGACCACTGCGTTGCCGGGTGCTGGCATTGTGCCATGGGGGTGACACAGCCGCATATGTGCAGCCCTTTGGAGGAAGCCTTTGGGGTGCTGGCTCCAAATCAGTCCCTGTACCTACAAAATAGGGGAGTAAGCAACCTAATAGAGTCCCTTTTTTGCAAAAAGACAGTGTGGATTTGTAGCCAGTGCAGCCTTCCTTCCAGTAGCAATACTGCCTGTAGTATCATGTATGGAGGCCTCAGGGCTCGCTCAGGGCTTGTCACGCAGAACTGCAGGCCTGACAGAGCAGAACTGCTCTCCTCTCCTCTCCTCTCCTCTCCTCTCCTCTCCTCTCCTCTCCTCTCCTCTCCTCTCCTCTCCTCTCCTCTCCTCTTCTCTCCTGTCCGCCAGTCCAATATCTAAGAGACTGTTTGCCTGAAAGGACAGAGGGTTTTCAGTTCCAAAATCAATGTCAAGGACACATAACACAATGAATTTTATTTTATTTTGTTGTTAATTTATTAATTTTCTTGATTTGATGTTAATTCATGTTCTGTTATTTCATGTCATTTTTTTTCCCTTTGTGACTCTGTTTCAGAACCCAGGCTCACAAGCATTAGCTCAAGCCCAAGTGTAGCCAGGAGTAGGCTGAGGCATTCTTCAGTTTAGCATGAGAAAAGATCCCTTGCAGGCTGGCAAAGGCAAGTCCCAGAGCTGCAGAGAGCAGCAGCAGGAATAGAGGCCAAGCTGTCCGCGGTTCCTGCAGAGGGAGAACCTTGACAAGGAGTTGTGGGACTGACCATGCACAAAAGAGGAAGAAGAAGAAGAAGAAGAAGAAGAAGAAGAAGAAGAGGAAGAAGAAGAAGAAGAGGAAGAAGAGGTGAGTGGTACCGTGGCATCTCTTCCAAAGCGTGACATGTAGCGATGACGAGCAGACTTTTTGCCTTCCACAACTTGTTTGGCTGCTGTGCTTCTTGGGCAGGGATGCATGAGAAGCGCTCTGGTCCCTGCCAGGCGCTTGTGTTAGCTGCAGGGAGAGCTGAGAAGTGGCAGCTGCGGCTGGCAGCATGGTGGAGCATGAGCAGCCGGCTCCCAGGCCAAATGGCCCAAAGAAATGGTGGCAAGGGGCCGTGCTGAGAACTGCAGAGGAAGGCAAAAAACCGCCGGGGACCAGTGCCAATGTGCCCCAGGGGAAAAAGTTCCTTGCTGAGCCCAGTGCTGGCCATGGGCTGTTCCCTGAGCATGTGAGCCAGACCTGGCTCCTTGTCCCACAGGCTGCTCATGCTTCCCAGGAGCTGCCCAAGCCCTATCCTCCCTTGAGCTGGAGCTATCTGGCGGACTTGCCAGAGTGCCCAAGTGCCTCTGAGCTGATGGAGCTTGTGGGCAAGAATCCTTGCTGTCCCTGTGTAGGACACCAGTGGGTGTTCCAAAGCACTGCAAGCCCTTGCAAGCCCTTGCAAGCCCTCGACATCCTATCTCTTACGGCTCCTGAGCGTTGCTGTGTAGGAGATGAGGATGGTGAGCTGTGCAGTGCTCCTCAAGAAGGAATTGCCTTGGTCTTGCCACTGCTATCCAGTTGAAAAGGATTTGCATCCATGAGCCGAGCTTGGAAGGTGGCCCTGCCAGCAGATGTCTTGCAGCGGAGAACCTCCAGCAGCCTCATGCAAGGTTTTCTTCCCTCAGCCCCTGGCCTGTGATTCCAGCAGCTCCTCAAGTGCTTCCTGTCAGATGTGCTGGGGCTGCCCCCGGGCCAGCTCTGGCAGTGGACACGGGAGGCTGCTCCTCTGGATCCTGCGTGGGGCCTGGTGACCACTGCGTTGCCGGGTGCTGGCATTGTGACATGGGGGTGACACAGCCGCATATGTGCAGCCCTTTGGAGGAAGCCTTTGGGGTGCTGGCTCCAAATCAGTCCCTGTAGCTACAAAATAGGGGAGTAAGCAACCTAATAGAGTCCCTTTTTTGCAAAAAGACAGTGTGGATTTGTAGCCAGTGCAGCCTTCCTTCCAGTAGCAATACTGCCTGTAGTATCATGTATGGAGGCCTCAGGGCTCGCTCAGGGCTTGTCACGCAGAACTGCAGGCCTGACAGAGCAGAACTGCTCTCCTCTCCTCTCCTCTCCTGTCCTCTCCTCTCCTCTCCTCTCCTCTCCTCTCCTCTCCTCTCCTCTCCTCTCCTCTCCTCTCCTCTCCTCTCCTCTCCTCTTCTCACCTGTCCGCCAGTCCAATATCTAAGAGACTGTTTGCCTGAAAGGACAGAGGGTTTTCAGTTCCAAAATCAATGTCAAGGACACATAACACAATGAATTTTATTTTATTTTGTTGTTAATTTATTAATTTTCTTGATTTTATGTTAATTCATGTTATGTTATTTCATGTCATTTTTTTTCCCTTTGTGACTCTGTTTCAGAACCCAGGCTCACAAGCATTAGCTCAAGCCCAAGTGTAGCCAGGAGTAGGCTGAGGCATTCTTCAGTTTAGCAGGAGAAAAGATCCCTTGCAGGCTGGCAAAGGCAAGTCCCAGAGCTGCAGAGAGCAGCAGCAGGAATAGAGGCCAAGCTGTCCGCGGTTCCTGCAGAGGGAGAACCTTGACAAGGAGTTGTGGGACTGACCATGCACAAAAGAGGAAGAAGAAGAAGAGGAAGAAGAAGAAGAAGAAGAAGAAGAAGAGGAAGAAGAGGAAGAAGAGGTGAGTGGTACCGTGGCATCTCTTCCAAAGCGTGACATGTAGCGATGACGAGCAGACTTTTTGCCTTCCACAACTTGTTTGGCTGCTGTGCTTCTTGGGCAGGGATGCATGAGAAGCGCTCTGGTCCCTGCCAGGCGCTTGTGTTAGCTGCAGGGAGAGCTGAGAAGTGGCAGCTGCGGCTGCCAGCATGGTGGAGCATGAGCAGCCGGCTCCCAGGCCAAATGGCCCAAAGAAAGGGTGGCAAGGGGCGGTGCTGAGAACTGCAGAGGAAGGCAAAAAACCGCCGGGGACCAGTGCCAATGTGCCCCAGGGGAAAAAGTTCCTTGCTGAGCCCAGTGCTGGCCATGGGCTGCTCCCTGAGCATGTGAGCCAGACCTGGCTCCTTGTCCCACAGGCTGCTCATGCTTCCCAGGAGCTGCCCAAGCCCTATCCTCCCTTGAGCTGGAGCTATCTGGCGGACTTGCCAGAGTGCCCAAGTGCCTCGGAGCTGATAGACCTTGTGGGCAAGAATCCTTGCTGTCCCTGTGTAGGACACCAGTGGGTGTTCCAAAGCACTGCAAGCCCTTGCAAGCCCTTGCAAGCCCTCGACATCCTATCTCTTACGGCTCCTGAGCGTTGCTGTGTAGGAGATGAGGATGGTGAGCTGTGCAGTGCTCCTCAAGAAGGAATTGCCTTGGTCTTGCCACTGCTATCCAGTTGCAAAGGATTTGCATCCATGAGCCGAGCTTGGAAGGTGGCCCTGCCAGCAGATTGTCTTGCAGCGGAGAACCTCCAGCAGCCTCATGCAAGGTTTTCTTCCCTCAGCCCCTGGCCTGTGATTCCAGCAGCTCCTCAAGTGCTTCCTGTGAGATGTGCTGGGGCTGCCCCCGGGCCAGCTCTGGCAGTGGACACGGGAGGCTGCTCCTCTGGATCCTGCGTGGGGCCTGGTGACCACTGCGTTGCCGGGTGCTGGCATTGTGACATGGGGGTGACACAGCCGCATATGTGCAGCCCTTTGGAGGAAGCCTTTGGGGTGCTGGCTCCAAATCAGTCCCTGTAGCTACAAAATAGGGGAGTAAGCAGCCTAATAGAGTCCCTTTTTTGCAAGAAGACAGTGTGGATTTGTAGCCAGTGCAGCCTTCCTTCCAGTAGCAATACTGCCTGTAGTATCATGTATGGAGGCCTCAGGGCTCGCTCAGGGCTTGTCACGCAGAACTGCAGGCCTGACAGAGCAGAACTGCTCTCCTCTCCTCTCCTCTCCTCTCCTCTCCTCTCCTCTCCTCTCCTCTCCTCTCCTCTCCTCTCCTCTTCTCTCCTGTCCGCCAGTCCAATATCTAAGAGACTGTTTGCCTGAAAGGACAGAGGGTTTTCAGTTCCAAAATCAATGTCAAGGACACATAACACAATGAATTTTATTTTATTTTGTTGTTAATTTATTAATTTTCTTGATTTGATGTTAATTCATGTTATGTTTCTTCGTGTCATTTTTTTTCCCTTTGTGACTCTGTTTCAGAACCCAGGCTCACAAGCATTAGCTCAAGCCCAAGTGTAGCCAGGAGTAGGCTGAGGCATTCTTCAGTTTAGCATGAGAAAAGATCCCTTGCAGGCTGGCAAAGGCAAGTCCCAGAGCTGCAGAGAGCAGCAGCAGGAATAGAGGCCAAGCTGTGCGCGGTTCCTGCAGAGGGAAACCTTGACAAGGAGTTGTGGGACTGACCATGCAGAAAAGAGGAGGAAGAAGAAGAAGAAGAAGAAGAAGAAGAGGAAGAAGAGGAAGAAGAGGAAGAAGAGGTGAGTGGTACCGTGGCATCTCTTCCAAAGCGTGACATGTAGCGATGACGAGCAGACTTTTTGCCTTCCACAACTTGTTTGGCTGCTGTGCTTCTTGGGCAGGGATGCATGAGAAGCGCTCTGGTCCCTGCCAGGCGCTTGTGTTAGCTGCAGGGAGAGCTGAGAAGTGGCAGCTGCGGCTGGCAGCATGGTGGAGCATGAGCAGCCGGCTCCCAGGCCAAATGGCCCAAAGAAATGGTGGCAAGGGGCGGTGCTGAGAACTGCAGAGGAAGGCAAAAAACCGCCGGGGACCAGTGCCAATGTGCCCCAGGGGAAAAAGTTCCTTGCTGAGCCCAGTGCTGGCCATGGGCTGTTCCCTGAGCATGTGAGCCAGACCTGGCTCCTTGTCCCACAGGCTGCTCATGCTTCCCAGGAGCTGCCCAAGCCCTATCCTCCCTTGAGCTGGAGCTATGTCGCGGACTTGCCAGAGTGCCCAAGTGCCTCTGAGCTGATAGACCTTGTGGGCAAGAATCCTTGCTGTCCCTGTGTAGGACACCAGTGGGTGTTCCAAAGCACTGCAAGCCCTTGCAAGCCCTTGCAAGCCCTCGACGTCCTATCTCTTACGGCTCCTGAGCGTTGCTGTGTAGGAGATGAGGATGGTGAGCTCTGCAGTGCTCCTCAAGAAGGAATTGCCTTGGTCTTGCCACTGCTATCCAGTTGAAAAGGATTTGCATCCATGAGCCGAGCTTGGAAGGTGGCCCTGCCAGCAGATTGTCTTGCAGCGGAGAACCTCCAGCAGCCTCATGCAAGGTTTTCTTCCCTCAGCCCCTGGCCTGGGATTCCAGCAGCTCCTCAAGTGCTTCCTGTCAGATGTGCTGGGGCTGCCCCCGGGCCAGCTCTGGCAGTGGACACGGGAGGCTGCTCCTCTGGATCCTGCGTGGGGCCTGGTGACCACTGCGTTGCCGGGTGCTGGCATTGTGCCATGGGGGTGACACAGCCGCATATGTGCAGCCCTTTGGAGGAAGCCTTTGGGGTGCTGGCTCCAAATCAGTCCCTGTAGCTACAAAATAGGGGAGTAAGCAACCTAATAGAGTCCCTTTTTTGCAAAAAGACAGTGTGGATTTGTTGCCAGTGCAGCCTTCCTTCCAGTAGCAATACTGCCTGTAGTATCATGTATAGAGGCTTCAGGGCTCGCTCAGGGCTTGTCACGCAGAACTGCAGGCCTGACAGAGCAGAACTGCTCTCCTCTCCTCTCCTCTCCTCTCCTCTCCTCTCCTCTCCTCTCCTCTCCTCTCCTCTCCTCTCCTCTCCTCTCCTCTCCTCTCCTCTCCTCTCCTCTCCTCTTCTCTCCTGTCCGCCAGTCCAATATCTAAGAGACTGTTTGCCTGAAAGGACAGAGGGCTTTCAGTTCCAAAATCAATTTCAAGGACACATAACACAATGAATTTTATTTTATTTTGTTGTTAATTTATTAATTTTCTTGATTTGATGTTAATTCATGTTATGTTTCTTGGTGTCATTTTTTTCCCTTTGTGACTCTGTTTCAGAACCCAGGCTCACAAGCATTAGCTCAAGCCCAAGTGTAGCCAGGAGTAGGCTGAGGCATTCTTCAGTTTAGCCTGAGAAAAGACCCCTTGCAGGCTGGCAAAGGCAAGTCCCAGAGCTGCAGAGAGCAGCAGCAGGAATAGAGGCCAAGCTGTGCGCGGTTCCTGCAGAGGGAGAACCTTGACAAGGAGTTGTGGGACTGACCATGCACAAAAGAGGAGGAAGAAGAAGAAGAAGAAGAAGAAGAAGAAGAAGAAGAGGAAGAAGAGGAAGAAGAGGTGAGTGGTACCGTGGCATCTCTTCCAAAGCGTGACATGTAGCGATGACGAGCAGACTTTTTGCCTTCCACAACTTGTTTGGCTGCCGTGCTTCTTGGCCAGGGATGCATGAGAGGCGCTCTGGTCCCTGCCAGGCGCTTGTGTTAGCTGCAGGGAGAGCTGAGAAGTGGCAGCTGCGGCTGGCAGCATGGTGGAGCATGAGCAGCCGGCTCCCAGGCCAAATGGCCCAAAGAAATGGTGGCAAGGGGCGGTGCTGAGTAGTGCAGAGGAAGGCAAAAAACCGCCGGGGACCAGTGCCGATGTGCCCCAGGGGAAAAAGGTCCTTGCTGAGCCCAGTGCTGGGCATGGGCTGTTCCCTGAGCATGTGAGCCAGACCTGGCTCCTTGTCCCACAGGCTGCTCATGCTTCCCAGGAGCTGCCCAAGCCCTATCCTCCCTTGAGCTGGAGCTATGTCGCGGACTTGCCAGAGTGCCCAGCTGCCTCTGAGCTGATAGACCTTGTGGGCAAGAATCCTTGCTGTCCCTGTGTAGGACACCAGTGGGTGTTCTAAAGCACTACAAGCCCTTGCAAGCCCTTGCAAGCCCTCGACGTCCTATCTCTTATGGCCCCTGAGCATTGCTCTGTAGGAGATGAGGATGGTGAGCTGTGCAGTGCTCCTCAAGAAGGAATTGCCTTGGTCTTGCCACTGCTATCCAGTTGAAAAGGATTTGCATCCATGAGCCGAGCTTGGAAGGTGGCCCTGCCAGCAGATTGTCTTGCAGCGGAGAACCTCCAGCAGCCTCATGCAAGGTTTTCTTCCCTCAGCCCCTGGCCTGTGATTCCAGCAGCTCCTCAAGTGCTTCCTGTGAGATGTGCTGGGGCTGCCCCCGGGCCAGCTCTGGCAGTGGACACGGGAGGCTGCTCCTCTGGATCCTGCGTGGGGCCTGGTGACCACTGCGTTGCCGGGTGCTGGCATTGTGACATGGGGGTGACACAGCCGCATATGTGCAGCCCTTTGGAGGAAGCCTTTGGGGTGCTGGCTCCAAATCAGTCCCTGTAGCTACAAAATAGGGGAGTAAGCAACCTAATAGAGTCCCTTTTTTGCAAAAAGACAGTGTGGATTTGTTGCCAGTGCAGCCTTCCTTCCAGTCGCAATACTGCCTGTAGTATCATGTATAGAGGCTTCAGGGCTCGCTCAGGGCTTGTCACGCAGAACTGCAGGCCTGACAGAGCAGAACTGCTCTCCTCTCCTCTCCTCTCCTCTCCTCTCCTCTCCTCTCCTCTCCTCTCCTCTCCTCTACTCTCCTGTCCGCCAGTCCAATAACTAAGAGACTGTTTGCCTGAAAGGACAGAGGGTTTCCAGTTCCAAAATCAATTTCAACGATACAATGAATTTTATTTTATTTTGTTGTTAATTTATTAATTTTCTTGATTTGATGTTAATTCATGTTATGTTTCTTCGTGTCATTTTTTTTCCCTTTGTGACTCTGTTTCAGAACCCAGGCTCACAAGCATTAGCTCAAGCCCAAGTGTAGCCAGGAGTAGGCTGAGGCATTCTTCAGTTTAGCCTGAGAAAAGATCCCTTGCAGGCTGGCAAAGGCAAGTCCCAGAGCTGCAGAGAGCAGCAGCAGGAATAGAGGCCAAGCTGTGCGTGGTTCCTGCAGAGGGAGAACCTTGACAAGGAGTTGTGGGACTGACCATGCACAAAAGAGGAGGAAGAAGAAGAAGAAGAAGAGGAAGAAGAGGAAGAAGAGGAAGAAGAGGTGAGTGGTACCGTGGCATCTCTTCCAAAGCGTGACATGTAGCGATGACGAGCAGACTTTTTGCCTTCCACAACTTGTTTGGCTGCTGTGCTTCTTGGGCAGGGATGCATGAGAAGCGCTCTGGTCCCTGCCAGGCGCTTGTGTTAGCTGCAGGGAGAGCTGAGAAGTGGCAGCTGCGGCTGCCAGCATGGTGGAGCATGAGCAGCCAGCTCCCAGGCCAAATGGCCCAAAGAAATGGTGGCAAGGGGCGGTGCTGAGAACTGCAGAGGAAGGCAAAAAACCGCCGGGGACCAGTGCCAATGTGCCCCAGGGGAAAAAGTTCCTTGCTGAGCCCAGTGCTGGCCATGGGCTGTTCCCTGAGCATGTGAGCCAGACCTGGCTCCTTGTCCCACAGGCTGCTCATGCTTCCCAGGAGCTGCCCAAGCCCTATCCTCCCTTGAGCTGGAGCTATGTCGCGGACTTGCCAGAGTGCCCAACTGCCTCTGAGCTGGTAGACGTTGTGGGCAAGAATCCTTGCTGTCCCTGTGTAGGACACCAGTGGGTGTTCCAAAGCACTGCAAGCCATTGCAAGCCCTTGCAAGCCCTCGACGTCCTATCTCTTACGGCTCCTGAGCGTTGCTCTGTAGGAGATAAGGATGGTGAGCTCTGCAGTGCTCCTCAAGAAGGAATTGCCTTGGTCTTGCCACTGCTATCCAGTTGAAAAGGATTTGCATCCATGAGCCGAGCTTGGAAGGTGGCCCTGCCAGCAGATTGTCTTGCAGCGGAGAACCTCCAGCAGCCTCATGCAAGGTTTTCTTCCGTCAGCCCCTGGCCTGTGATTCCAGCAGCTCCTCAAGTGCTTCCTGTCAGATGTGCTGGGGCTGCCCCCGGGCCAGCTCTGGCAGTGGACACGGGAGGCTGCTCCTCTGGATCCTGCGTGGGGCCTGGTGACCACTGCGTTGCCGGGTGCTGGCATTGTGACATGGGGGTGACACAGCCGCATATGTGCAGCCCTTTGGAGGAAGCCTTTGGGGTGCTGGCTCCAAATCAGTCCCTGTACCTACAAAATAGGGGAGTAAGCAGCCTAATAGAGTCCCTTTTTTGCAAGAAGACAGTGTGGATTTGTAGCCAGTGCAGCCTTACTTCCAGTAGCAATACTGCCTGTAGTATCATGTATGGAGGCCTCAGGGCTCGCTCAGGGCTTGTCACGCAGAACTGCAGGCCTGACAGAGCAGAACTGCTCTCCTCTCCTCTCCTCTCCTCTCCTCTCCTCTCCTCTCCTCTCCTCTCCTCTTCTGTCCTGTCCGCCAGTCCAATATCTAAGAGACTGTTTGCCTGAAAGGACAGAGGGGTTTCAGTTCCAAAATCAATGTCAAGGACATATAACACAATTAATTTTATTTTATTTTGTTGTTAATTTATTAATTTTCTTGATTTTATGTTAATTCATGTTATGTTATTTCATGTCATTTTTTTTCCCTTTGTGACTCTGTTTCAGAACCCAGGCTCACAAGCACTAGCTCAAGCCCAAGTGTAGCCAGGAGTAGGCTGAGGCATTCTTCAGTTTAGCATGAGAAAAGATCCCTTGCAGGCTGGCAAAGGCAAGTCCCAGAGCTGCAGAGAGCAGCAGCAGGAATAGAGGCCAAGCTGTGCGCGGTTCCTGCAGAGGGAGAACCTTGACAAGGAGTTGTGGGACTGACCATGCACAAAAGAGGAAGAAGAAGAAGAAGAAGAAGAAGAAGAAGAAGAAGAAGAAGAGGAAGAAGAGGAAGAAGAGGTGAGTGGTACCGTGGCATCTCTTCCAAAGCGTGACATGTAGCGATGACGAGCAGACTTTTTGCCTTCCACAACTTGTTTGGCTGCTGTGCTTCTTGGGCAGGGATGCATGAGAAGCGCTCTGGTCCCTGCCAGGCGCTTGTGTTAGCTGCAGGGAGAGCTGAGAAGTGGCAGCTGCGGCTGGCAGCATGGTGGAGCATGAGCAGCCGGCTCCCAGGCCAAATGGCCCAAAGAAAGGGTGGCAAGGGGCGGTGCTGAGAACTGCAGAGGAAGGCAAAAAACCGCCGGGGACCAGTGCCAATGTGCCCCGGGGGAAAAAGTTCCTTGCTGAGCCCAGTGCTGGCCATGGGCTGTTCCCTGAGCATGTGAGCCAGACCTGGCTCCTTGTCCCACAGGCTGCTCATGCTTCCCAGGAGCTGCCCAAGCCCTATCCTCCCTTGAGCTGGAGCTATGTCGCGGACTTGCCAGAGTGCCCAGCTGCCTCTGAGCTGATAGACCTTGTGGGCAAGAATCCTTGCTGTCCCTGTGTAGGACACCAGTGGGTGTTCCAAAGCACTGCAAGCCCTTGCAAGCCCTTGCAAGCCCTCGACGTCCTATCTCTTACGGCTCCTGAGCGTTGCTGTTTAGGAGATGAGGATGGTGAGCTGTGCAGTGCTCCTCAAGAAGGAATTGCCTTGGTCTTGCCACTGCTATCCAGTTGAAAAGGATTTGCATCCATGAGCCGAGCTTGGAAGGTGGCCCTGCCAGCAGATTGTCTTGCAGCGGAGAACCTCCAGCAGCCTCATGCAAGGTTTTCTTCCCTCAGCCCCTGGCCTGTGATTCCAGCAGCTCCTCAAGTGCTTCCTGTCAGATGTGCTGGGGCTGCCCCCGGGCCAGCTCTGGCAGTGGACACGGGAGGCTGCTCCTCTGGATCCTGCGTGGGGCCTGGTGACCACTGTGTTGCCGGGTGCTGGCATTGTGACATGGGGGTGACACAGCCGCATATGTGCAGCCCTTTGGAGGAAGCCTTTGGGGTGCTGGCTCCAAATCAGTCCCTGTACCTACAAAATAGGGGAGTAAGCAACCTAATAGAGTCCCTTTTTTGCAAAAAGACAGTGTGGATTTGTTGCCAGTGCAGCCTTCCTTCCAGTAGCAATACTGCCTGTAGTATCATGTATGGAGGCCTCAGGGCTCGCTCAGGGCTTGTCACGCAGAACTGCAGGCCTGACAGAGCAGAACTGCTCTCCTCTCCTCTCCTCTCCTCTCCTCTCCTCTCCTCTCCTCTCCTCTCCTCTTCTCTCCTGTCCGCCAGTCCAATATCTAAGAGACTGTTTGCCTGAAAGGACAGAGGGTTTTCAGTTCCAAAATCAATGTCAAGGACACATAACACAATGAATTTTATTTTATTTTGTTGTTAATTTATTAATTTTCTTGATTTGATGTTAATTCATGTTATGTTTCTTCGTGTCATTTTTTTTCCCTTTGTGACTCTGTTTCAGAACCCAGGCTCACAAGCATTAGCTCAAGCCCAAGTGTAGCCAGGAGTAGGCTGAGGCATTCTTCAGTTTAGCATGAGAAAAGATCCCTTGCAGGCTGGCAAAGGCAAGTCCCAGAGCTGCAGAGAGCAGCAGCAGGAATAGAGGCCAAGCTGTGCGCGGTTCCTGCAGAGGGAAACCTTGACAAGGAGTTGTGGGACTGACCATGCAGAAAAGAGGAGGAAGAAGAAGAAGAAGAAGAAGAAGAAGAGGAAGAAGAGGAAGAAGAGGAAGAAGAGGTGAGTGGTACCGTGGCATCTCTTCCAAAGCGTGACATGTAGCGATGACGAGCAGACTTTTTGCCTTCCACAACTTGTTTGGCTGCTGTGCTTCTTGGGCAGGGATGCATGAGAAGCGCTCTGGTCCCTGCCAGGCGCTTGTGTTAGCTGCAGGGAGAGCTGAGAAGTGGCAGCTGCGGCTGGCAGCATGGTGGAGCATGAGCAGCCGGCTCCCAGGCCAAATGGCCCAAAGAAATGGTGGCAAGGGGCGGTGCTGAGAACTGCAGAGGAAGGCAAAAAACCGCCGGGGACCAGTGCCAATGTGCCCCGGGGGAAAAAGTTCCTTGCTGAGCCCAGTGCTGGCCATGGGCTGTTCCCTGAGCATGTGAGCCAGACCTGGCTCCTTGTCCCACAGGCTGCTCATGCTTCCCAGGAGCTGCCCAAGCCCTATCCTCCCTTGAGCTGGAGCTATGTCGCGGACTTGCCAGAGTGCCCAAGTGCCTCTGAGCTGATAGACCTTGTGGGCAAGAATCCTTGCTGTCCCTGTGTAGGACACCAGTGGGTGTTCCAAAGCACTGCAAGCCCTTGCAAGCCCTTGCAAGCCCTCGACGTCCTATCTCTTACGGCTCCTGAGCGTTGCTGTGTAGGAGATGAGGATGGTGAGCTCTGCAGTGCTCCTCAAGAAGGAATTGCCTTGGTCTTGCCACTGCTATCCAGTTGAAAAGGATTTGCATCCATGAGCCGAGCTTGGAAGGTGGCCCTGCCAGCAGATTGTCTTGCAGCGGAGAACCTCCAGCAGCCTCATGCAAGGTTTTCTTCCCTCAGCCCCTGGCCTGTGATTCCAGCAGCTCCTCAAGTGCTTCCTGTCAGATGTGCTGGGGCTGCCCCCGGGCCAGCTCTGGCAGTGGACACGGGAGGCTGCTCCTCTGGATCCTGCGTGGGGCCTGGTGACCACTGCGTTGCCGGGTGCTGGCATTGTGCCATGGGGGTGACACAGCCGCATATGTGCAGCCCTTTGGAGGAAGCCTTTGGGGTGCTGGCTCCAAATCAGTCCCTGTAGCTACAAAATAGGGGAGTAAGCAACCTAATAGAGTCCCTTTTTTGCAAAAAGACAGTGTGGATTTGTTGCCAGTGCAGCCTTCCTTCCAGTAGCAATACTGCCTGTAGTATCATGTATAGAGGCTTCAGGGCTCGCTCAGGGCTTGTCACGCAGAACTGCAGGCCTGACAGAGCAGAACTGCTCTCCTCTCCTCTCCTCTCCTCTCCTCTCCTCTCCTCTCCTCTCCTCTCCTCTCCTCTCCTCTCCTCTCCTCTCCTCTCCTCTCCTCTCCTCTTCTCTCCTGTCCGCCAGTCCAATATCTAAGAGACTGTTTGCCTGAAAGGACAGAGGGCTTTCAGTTCCAAAATCAATTTCAAGGACACATAACACAATGAATTTTATTTTATTTTGTTGTTAATTTATTAATTTTCTTGATTTGATGTTAATTCATGTTATGTTTCTTCGTGTCATTTTTTTCCCTTTGTGACTCTGTTTCAGAACCCAGGCTCACAAGCATTAGCTCAAGCCCAAGTGTAGCCAGGAGTAGGCTGAGGCATTCTTCAGTTTAGCCTGAGAAAAGACCCCTTGCAGGCTGGCAAAGGCAAGTCCCAGAGCTGCAGAGAGCAGCAGCAGGAATAGAGGCCAAGCTGTGCGCGGTTCCTGCAGAGGGAGAACCTTGACAAGGAGTTGTGGGACTGACCATGCACAAAAGAGGAGGAAGAAGAAGAAGAAGAAGAAGAAGAAGAAGAGGAAGAAGAGGAAGAAGAGGTGAGTGGTACCGTGGCATCTCTTCCAAAGCGTGACATGTAGCGATGACGAGCAGACTTTTTGCCTTCCACAACTTGTTTGGCTGCCGTGCTTCTTGGCCAGGGATGCATGAGAGGCGCTCTGGTCCCTGCCAGGCGCTTGTGTTAGCTGCAGGGAGAGCTGAGAAGTGGCAGCTGCGGCTGCCAGCATGGTGGAGCATGAGCAGCCGGCTCCCAGGCCAAATGGCCCAAAGAAATGGTGGCAAGGGGCGGTGCTGAGTAGTGCAGAGGAAGGCAAAAAACCGCCGGGGACCAGTGCCAATGTGCCCCAGGGGAAAAAGGTCCTTGCTGAGCCCAGTGCTGGGCATGGGCTGTTCCCTGAGCATGTGAGCCAGACCTGGCTCCTTGTCCCACAGGCTGCTCATGCTTCCCAGGAGCTGCCCAAGCCCTATCCTCCCTTGAGCTGGAGCTATGTCGCGGACTTGCCAGAGTGCCCAGCTGCCTCTGAGCTGATAGACCTTGTGGGCAAGAATCCTTGCTGTCCCTGTGTAGGACACCAGTGGGTGTTCTAAAGCACTACAAGCCCTTGCAAGCCCTTGCAAGCCCTCGACGTCCTATCTCTTATGGCCCCTGAGCATTGCTCTGTAGGAGATGAGGATGGTGAGCTGTGCAGTGCTCCTCAAGAAGGAATTGCCTTGGTCTTGCCACTGCTATCCAGTTGAAAAGGATTTGCATCCATGAGCCGAGCTTGGAAGGTGGCCCTGCCAGCAGATTGTCTTGCAGCGGAGAACCTCCAGCAGCCTCATGCAAGGTTTTCTTCCGTCAGCCCCTGGCCTGTGATTCCAGCAGCTCCTCAAGTGCTTCCTGTCAGATGTGCTGGGGCTGCCCCCGGGCCAGCTCTGGCAGTGGACACGGGAGGCTGCTCCTCTGGATCCTGCGTGGGGCCTCGTGACCACTGCGTTGCCGGGTGCTGGCATTGTGACATGGGGGTGACACAGCCGCATATGTGCAGCCCTTTGGAGGAAGCCTTTGGGGTGCTGGCTCCAAATCAGTCCCTGTAGCTACAAAATAGGGGAGTAAGCAACCTAATAGAGTCCCTTTTTTGCAAAAAGACAGTGTGGATTTGTTGCCAGTGCAGCCTTCCTTCCAGTCGCAATACTGCCTGTAGTATCATGTATAGAGGCTTCAGGGCTCGCTCAGGGCTTGTCACGCAGAACTGCAGGCCTGACAGAGCAGAACTGCTCTCCTCTCCTCTCCTCTCCTCTCCTCTCCTCTCCTCTCCTCTCCTCTCCTCTCCTCTCCTCTCCTCTCCTCTTCTCTCCTGTCCGCCAGTCCAATATCTAAGAGACTGTTTGCCTGAAAGGACAGAGGGCTTTCAGTTCCAAAATCAATGTCAAGGACACATAACACAATGAATTTTATTTTATTTTGTTGTTAATTTATTAATTTTCTTGATTTGATGTTAATTCATGTTATGTTTCTTCGTGTCATTTTTTTTCCCTTTGTGACTCTGTTTCAGAACCCAGGCTCACAAGCATTAGCTCAAGCCCAAGTGTAGCCAGGAGTAGGCTGAGGCATTCTTCAGTTTAGCCTGAGAAAAGATCCCTTACAGGCTGGCAAAGGCAAGTCCCAGAGCTGCAGAGAGCAGCAGCAGGAATAGAGGCCAAGCTGTGCGCGGTTCCTGCAGAGGGAGAACCTTGACAAGGAGTTGTGGGACTGACCATGCACAAAAGAGGAGGAAGAAGAAGAAGAAGAAGAAGAAGAAGAGGAAGAATAGGAAGAAGAGGAAGAAGAGGTGAGTGGTACCGTGGCATCTCTTCCAAAGCGTGACATGTAGCGATGACGAGCAGACTTTTTGCCTTCCACAACTTGTTTGGCTGCTGTGCTTCTTGGGCAGGGATGCATGAGAAGCGCTCTGGTCCCTGCCAGGCGCTTGTGTTAGCTGCAGGGAGAGCTGAGAAGTGGCAGCTGCGGCTGCCAGCATGGTGGAGCATGAGCAGCCGGCTCCCAGGCCAAATGGCCCAAAGAAATGGTGGCAAGGGGCGGTGCTGAGAACTGCAGAGGAAGGCAAAAAACCGCCGGGGACCAGTGCCAATGTGCCCCGGGGGAAAAAGTTCCTTGCTGAGCCCAGTGCTGGCCATGGGCTGTTCCCTGAGCATGTGAGCCAGACCTGGCTCCTTGTCCCACAGGCTGCTCATGCTTCCCAGGAGCTGCCCAAGCCCTATCCTCCCTTGAGCTGGAGCTATCTGGCGGACTTGCCAGAGTGCCCAAGTGCCTCTGAGCTGATAGACCTTGTGGGCAAGAATCCTTGCTGTCCCTGTGTAGGACACCAGTGGGTGTTCCAAAGCACTGCAAGCCCTTGCAAGCCCTTGCAAGGCCTCGACATCCTATCTCTTACGGCTCCTGAGCGTTGCTCTGTAGGAGATGAGGATGGTGAGCTGTGCAGTGCTCCTCAAGAAGGAATTGCCTTGGTCTTGCCACTGCTATCCAGTTGAAAAGGATTTGCATCCATGAGCCGAGCTTGGAAGGTGGCCCTGCCAGCAGATTGTCTTGCAGCGGAGAACCTCCAGCAGCCTCATGCAAGGTTTTCTTCCCTCAGGCCCTGGCCTGTGATTCCAGCAGCTCCTCAAGTGCTTCCTGTGAGATGTGCTGGGGCTGCACCCGCGCCAGCTCTGGCAGTGGACACGGGAGGCTGCTCCTCTGGATCCTGCGTGGGGCCTGGTGACCACTGCGTTGCCGGGTGCTGGCATTGTGACATGGGGGTGACACAGCCGCATATGTGCAGCCCTTTGGAGGAAGCCTTTGGGGTGCTGGCTCCAAATCAGTCCCTGTACCTACAAAATAGGGGAGTAAGCAACCTAATAGAGTCCCTCTTTTGCAAAAAGACAGTGTGGATTTGTTGCCAGTGCAGCCTTCCTTCCAGTAGCAATACTGCCTGTAGTATCATGTATGGAGGCCTCAGGGCTCGCTCAGGGCTTGTCACGCAGAACTGCAGGCCTGACAGAGCAGAACTGCTCTCCTCTCCTCTCCTCTCCTCTCCTCTCCTCTCCTCTCCTCTCCTCTCCTCTCCTCTCCTCTCCTCTCCTCTCCTCTCCTCTCCTCTTCTCTCCTGTCCGCCAGTCCAATATCTAAGAGACTGTTTGCCTGAAAGGACAGAGGGTTTTCAGTTCCAAAATCAATGTCAAGGACACATAACACAATGAATTTTATTTTATTTTGTTGTTAATTTATTAATTTTCTTGATTTGATGTTAATTCATGTTATGTGATTTCATGTCATTTTTTTTCCCTTTGTGACTCTGTTTCAGAACCCAGGCTCACAAGCATTAGCTCAAGCCCAAGTGTAGCCAGGAGTAGGCTGAGGCATTCTTCAGTTTAGCATGAGAAAATATCCCTTGCAGGCTGGCAAAGGCAAGTCCCAGAGCTGCAGAGAGCAGCAGCAGGAATAGAGGCCAAGCTGTCCGCGGTTCCTGCAGAGGGAGAACCTTGACAAGGAGTTGTGGGACTGACCATGCACAAAAGAGGAGGAAGAAGAAGAAGAAGAAGAAGAAGAAGAAGAGGCAGAAGAGGAAGAAGAGGTGAGTGGTACCGTGGCATCTCTTCCAAAGCGTGACATGTAGCGATGACGAGCAGACTTTTTGCCTTCCACAACTTGTTTGGCTGCTGTGCTTCTTGGCCAGGGATGCATGAGAAGCGCTCTGGTCCCTGCCAGGCGCTTGTGTTAGCTGCAGGGAGAGCTGAGAAGTGGCAGCTGCGGCTGCCAGCATGGTGGAGCATTAGCAGCCAGCTCCCAGGCCAAATGGCCCAAAGAAATGGTGGCAAGGGGCCATGCTGAGAACTGCAGAGGAAGGCAAAAACTGCCGGGGACCAGTGCCAATGTGCCCCAGGGGAAAAAGTTCCTTGCTGAGCCCAGTGCTGGCCATGGGCTGTTCCCTGAGCATGTGAGCCAGACCTGGCTCCTTGTCCCACAGGCTGCTCATGCTTCCCAGGAGCTGCCCAAGCCCTATCCTCCCTTGAGCTGGAGCTATCTGGCGGACTTGCCAGAGTGCCCAAGTGCCTCTGAGCTGATAGACCTTGTGGGCAAGAATCCTTGCTGTCCCTGTGTAGGACACCAGTGGGTGTTCCAAAGCACTGCAAGCCCTTGCAAGCCCTTGCAAGCCCTCGACATCCTATCTCTTACGGCTCCTGAGCGTTGCTGTGTAGGAGATGAGGATGGTGAGCTGTGCAGTGCTCCTCAAGAAGGAATTGCCTTGGTCTTGCCACTGCTATCCAGTTGAAAAGGATTTGCATCCATGAGCCGAGCTTGGAAGGTGGCCCTGCCAGCAGATTGTCTTGCAGCGGAGAACCTCCAGCAGCCTCATGCAAGGTTTTCTTCCCTCAGCCCCTGGCCTGTGATTCCAGCAGCTCCTCAAGTGCTTCCTGTGAGATGTGCTGGGGCTGCCCCCGGGCCAGCTCTGGCAGTGGACACGGGAGGCTGCTCCTCTGGATCCTGCGTGGGGCCTGGTGACCCCTGCGTTGCCGGGTGCTGGCATTGTGACATGGGGGTGACACAGCCGCATATGTGCAGCCCTTTGGAGGAAGCCTTTGGGGTGCTGGCTCCAAATCAGTCCCTGTACCTACAAAATAGGGGAGTAAGCAACCTAATAGAGTCCCTTTTTTGCAAAAAGACAGTGTGGATTTGTTGCCAGTGCAGCCTTCCTTCCAGTAGCAATACTGCCTGTAGTATCATGTATGGAGGCCTCAGGGCTCGCTCAGGGCTTGTCACGCAGAACTGCAGGCCTGACAGAGCACAACTGCTCTCCTCTCCTCTCCTCTCCTCTCCTCTCCTCTCCTCTCCTCTCCTCTCCTCTCCTCTCCTCTCCTGTCCGCCAGTCCAATATCTAAGAGACTGTTTGCCTGAAAGGACAGAGGGTTTTCAGTTCCAAAATCAATGTCAAGGACACATAACACAATGAATTTTATTTTATTTTGTTGTTAATTTATTAATTTTCTTGATTTGATGTTAATTCATGTTATGTGATTTCATGTCATTTTTTTTCCCTTTGTGACTCTGTTTCAGAAGCCAGGCTCACAAGCATTAGCTCAAGCCCAAGTGTAGCCAGGAGTAGGCTGAGGCATTCTTCAGTTTAGCATGAGAAAAGATCCCTTGCAGGCTGGCAAAGGCAAGTCCCAGAGCTGCAGAGAGCAGCAGCAGGAATAGAGGCCAAGCTGTCCGCGGTTCCTGCAGAGGGAGAACCTTGACAAGGAGTTGTGGGACTGACCATGCACAAAAGAGGAGGAAGAAGAAGAAGAAGAAGAAGAAGAAGAAGAAGAGGAAGAAGAGGAAGAAGAGGTGAGTGGTACCGTGGCATCTCTTCCAAAGCGTGACATGTAGCGATGACGAGCAGACTTTTTGCCTTCCACAACTTGTTTGGCTGCTGTGCTTCTTGGGCAGGGATGCATGAGAAGCGCTCTGGTCCCTGCCAGGCACTTGTGTTAGCTGCAGGGAGAGCTGAGAAGTGGCAGCTGCGGCTGCCAGCATGGTAGAGCATGAGCAGCCAGCTCCCAGGCCAAATGGCCCAAAGAAATGGTGGCAAGGGGCCATGCTGAGAACTGCAGAGGAAGGCAAAAACTGCCGGGGACCAGTGCCAATGTGCCCCAGGGGAAAAAGTTCCTTGCTGAGCCCAGTGCTGGCCATGGGCTGTTCCCTGAGCATGTGAGCCAGACCTGGCTCCTTGTCCCACAGGCTGCTCATGCTTGCCAGGAGCTGCCCAAGCCCTATCCTCCCTTGAGCTGGAGCTATCTGGCGGACTTGCCAGAGTGCCCAAGTGCCTCTGAGCTGATAGACCTTGTGGGCAAGAATCCTTGCTGTCCCTGTGTAGGACACCAGTGGGTGTTCCAAAGCACTGCAAGCCCTTGCAAGCCCTTGCAAGCCCTCGACATCCTATCTCTTACGGCTCCTGAGCGTTGCTGTGTAGGAGATGAGGATGGTGAGCTGTGCAGTGCTCCTCAAGAAGGAATTGCCTTGGTCTTGCCACTGCTATCCAGTTGAAAAGGATTTGCATCCATGAGCCGAGCTTGGAAGGTGGCCCTGCCAGCAGATTGTCTTGCAGCGGAGAACCTCCAGCAGCCTCATGCAAGGTTTTCTTCCCTCAGCCCCTGTCCTGTGATTCCAGCAGCTCCTCAAGTGCTTCCTGTCAGATGTGCTGGGGCTGCCCCCGGGCCAGCTCTGGCAGTGGACACGGGAGGCTGCTCCTCTGGATCCTGCGTGGGGCCTGGTGACCACTGCGTTGCGGGGTGCTGGCATTATGACATGGGGGTGACACAGCCGCATATGTGCAGCCCTTTGGAGGAAGCCTTTGGGGTGCTGGCTCCAAATCAGTCCCTGTACCTACAAAATAGGGGAGTAAGCAACCTAATAGAGTCCCTTTTTTGCAAAAAGACAGTGTGGATTTGTTGCCAGTGCAGCCTTCCTTCCAGTAGCAATACTGCCTGTAGTATCATGTATGGAGGCCTCAGGGCTCGCTCAGGGCTTGTCACGCAGAACTGCAGGCCTGACAGAGCACAACTGCTCTCCTCTCCTCTCCTCTCCTCTCCTCTCCTCTCCTCTTCTCTCCTCTCCTATCCTCTCATCTCCTCTCCTCTCCTCTCCTCTCCTCTCCTCTCCTCTCCTCTCCTGTCCACCAGTCCAATATCTAAGAGACTGTTTGCCTGAAAGGACAGAGGGTTTTCAGTTCCAAAATCAATGTCAAGGACACATAACACAATGAATTTTATTTTATTTTGTTGTTAATTTATTAATTTTCTTGATTTTCTGTTAATTCATGTTATGTTATTTCATGTCATTTTTTTTCCCTTTGTGACTCTGTTTCAGAACCCAGGCTCACAAGCATTAGCTCAAGCCCAAGTGTAGCCAGGAGTAGGCTGAGGCATTCTTCAGTTTAGCATGAGAAAAGATCCCTTGCAGGCTGGCAAAGGCAAGTCCCAGAGCTGCAGAGAGCAGCAGCAGGAATAGAGGCCAAGCTGTCCGCGCTTCCTGCAGAGGGAGAACCTTGACAAGGAGTTGTGGGACTGACCATGCACAAAAGAGGAAGAAGAAGAAGAAGAAGAAGAAGAAGAAGAAGAGGCAGAAGAGGAAGAAGAGGTGAGTGGTACCGTGGCATCTCTTCCAAAGCGTGACATGTAGCGATGACGAGCAGACTTTTTGCCTTCCACAACTTGTTTGGCTGCTGTGCTTCTTGGCCAGGGATGCATGAGAAGCGCTCTGGTCCCTGCCAGGCGCTTGTGTTAGCTGCAGGGAGAGCTGAGAAGTGGCAGCTGCGGCTGCCAGCATGGTGGAGCATGAGCAGCCAGCTCCCAGGCCAAATGGCCCAAAGAAATGGTGGCAAGGGGCCATGCTGAGAACTGCAGAGGAAGGCAAAAACTGCCGGGGACCAGTGCCAATGTGCCCCAGGGGAAAAAGTTCCTTGCTGAGCCCAGTGCTGGCCATGGGCTGTTCCCTGAGCATGTGAGCCAGACCTGGCTCCTTGTCCCACAGGCTGCTCATGCTTGCCAGGAGCTGCCCAAGCCCTATCCTCCCTTGAGCTGGAGCTATCTGGCGGACTTGCCAGAGTGCCCAAGTGCCTCTGAGCTGATAGACCTTGTGGGCAAGAATCCTTGCTGTCCCTGTGTAGGACACCAGTGGGTGTTCCAAAGCACTGCAAGCCCTTGCAAGCCCTTGCAAGCCCTCGACATCCTATCTCTTAGGGCTCCTGAGCGTTGCTGTGTAGGAGATGAGGATGGTGAGCTGTGCAGTGCTCCTCAAGAAGGAATTGCCTTGGTCTTGCCACTGCTATCCAGTTGAAAAGGATTTGCATCCATGAGCCGAGCTTGGAAGGTGGCCCTGCCAGCAGATTGTCTTGCAGCGGAGAACCTCCAGCAGCCTCATGCAAGGTTTTCTTCCCTCAGCCCCTGGCCTGTGATTCCAGCAGCTCCTCAAGTGCTTCCTGTCAGATGTGCTGGGGCTGCCCCCGGGCCAGCTCTGGCAGTGGACACGGGAGGCTGCTCCTCTGGATCCTGCGTGGGGCCTGGTGAGCACTGCGTTGCCGGGTGCTGGCATTGTGACATGGGGGTGACACAGCGGCATATGTGCAGCCCTTTGGAGGAAGCCTTTGGGGTGCTGGCTCCAAATCAGTCCCTGTACCTACAAAATAGGGGAGTAAGCAACCTAATAGAGTCCCTTTTTTGCAAAAAGACAGTGTGGATTTGTTGCCAGTGCAGCCTTCCTTCCAGTAGCAATACTGCCTGTAGTATCATGTATGGAGGCCTCAGGGCTCGCTCAGGGCTTGTCACGCAGAACTGCAGGCCTGACAGAGCACAACTGCTCTCCTCTCCTCTCCTCTCCTCTCCTCTCCTCTCCTCTCCTCTCCTCTCCTCTCCTCTCCTCTCCTCTCCTCTCCTCTCCTCTCCTCTCCTCTCCTCTTCTCTTCTCTCCTCTCCTCTCCTCTCCTCTCCTCTCCTCTCTTCTCCTCTCCTCTCCTCTCCTCTCCTCTCCTGTCCGCCAGTCCAATATCTAAGAGACTGTTTGCCTGAAAGGACAGAGGGTTTTCAGTTCCAAAATCAATGTCAAGGACACATAACACAATGAATTTTATTTTATTTTGTTGTTAATTTATTAATTTTCTTGATTTGATGTTAATTCATGTTATGTGATTTCATGTCATTTTTTTTCCCTTTGTGACTCTGTTTCAGAACCCAGGCTCACAAGCATTAGCTCAAGCCCAAGTGTAGCCAGGAGTAGGCTGAGGCATTCTTCAGTTTAGCATGAGAAAAGATCCCTTGCAGGCTGGCAAAGGCAAGTCCCAGAGCTGCAGAGAGCAGCAGCAGGAATAGAGGCCAAGCTGTCCGCGGTTCCTGCAGAGGGAGAACCTTGACAAGGAGTTGTGGGACTGACCATGCACAAAAGAGGAGGAAGAAGAAGAAGAAGAAGAAGAAGAAGAAGAGGCAGAAGAGGAAGAAGAGGTGAGTGGTACCGTGGCATCTCTTCCAAAGCGTGACATGTAGCGATGACGAGCAGACTTTTTGCCTTCCACAACTTGTTTGGCTGCTGTTCTTCTTGGCCAGGGATGCATGAGAAGCGCTCTGGTCCCTGCCAGGCACTTGTGTTAGCTGCAGGGAGAGCTGAGAAGTGGCAGCTGCGGCTGCCAGCATGGTGGAGCATGAGCAGCCAGCTCCCAGGCCAAATGGCCCAAAGAAATGGTGGCAAGGGGCGGTGCTGAGAACTGCAGAGGAAGGCAAAAACTGCCGGGGACCAGTGCCAATGTGCCCCAGGGGAAAAAGTTCCTTGCTGAGCCCAGTGCTGGCCATGGGCTGTTCCCTGAGCATGTGAGCCAGACCTGGCTCCTTGTCCCACAGGCTGCTCATGCTTCCCAGGAGCTGCCCAAGCCCTATCCTCCCTTGAGCTGGAGCTATCTGGCGGACTTGCCAGAGTGCCCAAGTGCCTCTGAGCTGATAGACCTTGTGGGCAAGAATCCTTGCTGTCCCTGTGTAGGACACCAGTGGGTGTTCCAAAGCACTGCAAGCCCTTGCAAGCCCTTGCAAGCCCTCGACATCCTATCTCTTACGGCTCCTGAGCGTTGCTGTGTAGGAGATGAGGATGGTGAGCTGTGCAGTGCTCCTCAAGAAGGAATTGCCTTGGTCTTGCCACTGCTATCCAGTTGAAAAGGATTTGCATCCATGAGCCGAGCTTGGAAGGTGGCCCTGCCAGCAGATTGTCTTGCAGCGGAGAACCTCCAGCAGCCTCATGCAAGGTTTTCTTCCCTCAGCCCCTGGCCTGTGATTCCAGCAGCTCCTCAAGTGCTTCCTGTCAGATGTGCTGGGGCTGCCCCCGGGCCAGCTCTGGCAGTGGACACGGGAGGCTGCTCCTCTGGATCCTGCGTGGGGCCTGGTGACCACTGCGTTGCCGGGTGCTGGCATTGTGACATGGGGGTGACACAGCCGCATATGTGCAGCCCTTTGGAGGAAGCCTTTGGGGTGCTGGCTCCAAATCAGTCCCTGTACCTACAAAATAGGGGAGTAAGCAACCTAATAGAGTCCCTTTTTTGCAAAAAGACAGTGTGGATTTGTTGCCAGTGCAGCCTTCCTTCCCGTACAAAACTGCCTGTAGTATAATGTATGGAGGCCTCAGGGCTCGCTCAGGGCTTGTCACGCAGAACTGCAGGCCTGACAGAGCAGAACTGCTCTCCTCTCCTCTCCTCTCCTCTCCTCTCCTCTCCTCTCCTCTCCTCTCATCTCCTCTCCTCTCCTCTCCTCTCCTCTCCTCTTCTCTCCTCTCCTCTCCTCTCCTCTCCTGTCCGCCAGTCCAATATCTAAGAGACTGTTTGCCTGAAAGGACAGAGGGTTTTCAGTTCCAAAATCAATGTCAAGGACACATAACACAATGAATTTTATTTTATTTTGTTGTTAATTTATTAATTTTCTTGATTTTCTGTTAATTCATGTTATGTTATTTCATGTCATTTTTTTTCCCTTTGTGACTCTGTTTCAGAACCCAGGCTCACAAGCATTAGCTCAAGCCCAAGTGTAGCCAGGAGTAGGCTGAGGCATTCTTCAGTTTAGCATGAGAAAAGATCCCTTGCAGGCTGGCAAAGGCAAGTCCCAGAGCTGCAGAGAGCAGCAGCAGGAATAGAGGCCAAGCTGTCCGCGGTTCCTGCAGAGGGAGAACCTTGACAAGGAGTTGTGGGACTGACCATGCACAAAAGAGGAAGAAGAAGAAGAAGAAGAAGAAGAAGAAGGAGAAGAGGCAGAAGAGGAAGAAGAGGTGAGTGGTACCGTGGCATCTCTTCCAAAGCGTGACATGTAGCGATGACGAGCAGACTTTTTGCCTTCCACAACTTGTTTGGCTGCTGTGCTTCTTGGGCAGGGATGCATGAGAAGCGCTCTGGCCCTGCCAGGCGCTTGTGTTAGCTGCAGGGAGAGCTGAGAAGTGGCAGCTGCGGCTGCCAGCATGGTGGAGCATGAGCAGCCGGCTCCCAGGCCAAATGGCCCAAAGAAATGGTGGCAAGGGGCCATGCTGAGAACTGCAGAGGAAGGCAAAAAACTGCCGGGGACCAGTGCCAATGTGCCCCAGGGGAAAAAGTTCCTTGCTGAGCCCAGTGCTGGCCATGGGCTGTTCCCTGAGCATGTGAGCCAGACCTGGCTCCTTGTCCCACAGGCTGCTCATGCTTCCCAGGAGCTGCCCAAGCCCTATCCTCCCTTGAGCTGGAGCTATCTGGCGGACTTGCCAGAGTGCCCAAGTGCCTCTGAGCTGATAGACCTTGTGGGCAAGAATCCTTGCTGTCCCTGTGTAGGACACCAGTGGGTGTTCCAAAGCACTGCAAGCCCTTGCAAGCCCTTGCAAGCCCTCGACATCCTATCTCTTACGGCTCCTGAGCGTTGCTCTGTAGGAGATGAGGATGGTGAGCTGTGCAGTGCTCCTCAAGAAGGAATTGCCTTGGTCTTGCCACTGCTATCCAGTTGAAAAGGATTTGCATCCATGAGCCGAGCTTGGAAGGTGGCCCTGCCAGCAGATTGTCTTGCAGCGGAGAACCTCCAGCAGCCTCATGCAAGGTTTTCTTCCCTCAGCCCCTGGTCTGTGATTCCAGCAGCTCCTCAAGTGCTTCCTGTCAGATGTGCTGGGGCTGCCCCCGGGCCAGCTCTGGCAGTGGACACGGGAGGCTGCTCCTCTGGATCCTGCGTGGGGCCTGGTGACCACTGCATTGCCGGGTGCTGGCATTGTGACATGGGGGTGACACAGCCGCATATGTGCAGCCCTTTGGAGGAAGCCTTTGGGGTGCTGGCTCCAAATCAGTCCCTGTACCTACAAAATAGGGGAGTAAGCAACCTAATAGAGTCCCTTTTTTGCAAAAAGACAGTGTGGATTTGTTGCCAGTGCAGCCTTCCTTCCAGTAGCAATACTGCCTGTAGTATCATGTATGGAGGCCTCAGGGCTCGCTCAGGGCTTGTCACGCAGAACTGCAGGCCTGACAGAGCAGAACTGCTCTCCTCTCCTCTCCTCTCCTCTCCTCTCCTCTCCTCTCCTGTCCGCCAGTCCAATATCTAAGAGACTGTTTGCCTGAAAGGACAGAGGGTTTTCAGTTCCAAAATCAATGTCAAGGACACATAACACAATGAATTTTATTTTATTTTGTTGTTAATTTATTAATTTTCTTGATTTGATGTTAATTCATGTTATGTTATTTCATGTCATTTTTTTTCCCTTTGTGACTCTGTTTCAGAACCCAGGCTCACAAGCATTAGCTCAAGCCCAAGTGTAGCCAGGAGTAGGCTGAGGCATTCTTCAGTTTAGCATGAGAAAAGATCCCTTGCAGGCTGGCAAAGGCAAGTCCCAGAGCTGCAGAGAGCAGCAGCAGGAATAGAGGCCAAGCTGTCCGCGCTTCCTGCAGAGGGAGAACCTTGACAAGGAGTTGTGGGACTGACCATGCACAAAAGAGGAAGAAGAAGAAGAAGAAGAAGAAGAAGAAGAAGAGGCAGAAGAGGAAGAAGAGGTGAGTGGTACCGTGGCATCTCTTCCAAAGCGTGACATGTAGCGATGACGAGCAGACTTTTTGCCTTCCACAACTTGTTTGGCTGCTGTGCTTCTTGGCCAGGGATGCATGAGAAGCGCTCTGGTCCCTGCCAGGCGCTTGTGTTAGCTGCAGGGAGAGCTGAGAAGTGGCAGCTGCGGCTGCCAGCATGGTGGAGCATGAGCAGCCAGCTCCCAGGCCAAATGGCCCAAAGAAATGGTGGCAAGGGGCCATGCTGAGAACTGCAGTGGAAGGCAAAAACTGCCGGGGACCAGTGCCAATGTGCCCCAGGGGAAAAAGTTCCTTGCTGAGCCCAGTGCTGGCCATGGGCTGTTCCCTGAGCATGTGAGCCAGACCTGGCTCCTTGTCCCACAGGCTGCTCATGCTTGCCAGGAGCTGCCCAAGCCCTATCCTCCCTTGAGCTGGAGCTATCTGGCGGACTTGCCAGAGTGCCCAAGTGCCTCTGAGCTGATAGACCTTGTGGGCAAGAATCCTTGCTGTCCCTGTGTAGGACACCAGTGGGTGTTCCAAAGCACTGCAAGCCCTTGCAAGCCCTTGCAAGCCCTCGACATCCTATCTCTTACGGCTCCTGAGCGTTGCTGTGTAGGAGATGAGGATGGTGAGCTGTGCAGTGCTCCTCAAGAAGGAATTGCCTTGGTCTTGCCACTGCTATCCAGTTGAAAAGGATTTGCATCCATGAGCCGAGCTTGGAAGGTGGCCCTGCCAGCAGATTGTCTTGCAGCGGAGAACCTCCAGCAGCCTCATGCAAGGTTTTCTTCCCTCAGCCCCTGGCCTGTGATTCCAGCAGCTCCTCAAGTGCTTCCTGTCAGATGTGCTGGGGCTGCCCCCGGGCCAGCTCTGGCAGTGGACACGGGAGGCTGCTCCTCTGGATCCTGCGTGGGGCCTGGTGACCACTGCGTTGCCGGGTGCTGGCATTGTGACATGGGGGTGACACAGCCGCATATGTGCAGCCCTTTGGAGGAAGCCTTTGGGGTGCTGGCTCCAAATCAGTCCCTGTACCTACAAAATAGGGGAGTAAGCAACCTAATAGAGTCCCTTTTTTGCAAAAAGACAGTGTGGATTTGTTGCCAGTGCAGCCTTCCTTCCAGTAGCAATACTGCCTGTAGTATCATGTATGGAGGCCTCAGGGCTCGCTCAGGGCTTGTCACGCAGAACTGCAGGCCTGACAGAGCACAACTGCTCTCCTCTCCTCTCCTCTCCTCTCCTCTCCTCTCCTCTCCTCTCCTCTCCTCTCCTCTCCTCTCCTCTCCTCTCCTCTCCTCTCCTCTCCTCTCCTCTTCTCTCCTCTTCTCTTCTCTCCTCTCCTCTCCTCTCCTCTCCTCTCCTCTCCTCTCCTCTCCTCTCCTCTCCTCTCCTGTCCGCCAGTCCAATATCTAAGAGACTGTTTGCCTGAAAGGACAGAGGGTTTTCAGTTCCAAAATCAATGTCAAGGACACATAACACAATGAATTTTATTTTATTTTGTTGTTAATTTATTAATTTTCTTGATTTGATGTTAATTCATGTTATGTGATTTCATGTCATTTTTTTTCCCTTTGTGACTCTGTTTCAGAACCCAGGCTCACAAGCATTAGCTCAAGCCCAAGTGTAGCCAGGAGTAGGCTGAGGCATTCTTCAGTTTAGCATGAGAAAAGATCCCTTGCAGGCTGGCAAAGGCAAGTCCCAGAGCTGCAGAGAGCAGCAGCAGGAATAGAGGCCAAGCTGTCCGCGGTTCCTGCAGAGGGAGAACCTTGACAAGGAGTTGTGGGACTGACCATGCACAAAAGAGGAGGAAGAAGAAGAAGAAGAAGAAGAAGAAGAAGAGGCAGAAGAGGAAGAAGAGGTGAGTGGTACCGTGGCATCTCTTCCAAAGCGTGACATGTAGCGATGACGAGCAGACTTTTTGCCTTCCACAACTTGTTTGGCTGCTGTTCTTCTTGGCCAGGGATGCATGAGAAGCGCTCTGGTCCCTGCCAGGCACTTGTGTTAGCTGCAGGGAGAGCTGAGAAGTGGCAGCTGCGGCTGCCAGCATGGTGGAGCATGAGCAGCCAGCTCCCAGGCCAAATGGCCCAAAGAAATGGTGGCAAGGGGCCATGCTGAGAACTGCAGAGGAAGGCAAAAACTGCCGGGGACCAGTGCCAATGTGCCCCAGGGGAAAAAGTTCCTTGCTGAGCCCAGTGCTGGCCATGGGCTGTTCCCTGAGCATGTGAGCCAGACCTGGCTCCTTGTCCCACAGGCTGCTCATGCTTCCCAGGAGCTGCCCAAGCCCTATCCTCCCTTGAGCTGGAGCTATCTGGCGGACTTGCCAGAGTGCCCAAGTGCCTCTGAGCTGATAGACCTTGTGGGCAAGAATCCTTGCTGTCCCTGTGTAGGACACCAGTGGGTGTTCCAAAGCACTGCAAGCCCTTGCAAGCCCTTGCAAGCCCTCGACATCCTATCTCTTACGGCTCCTGAGCGTTGCTGTGTAGGAGATGAGGATGGTGAGCTGTGCAGTGCTCCTCAAGAAGGAATTGCCTTGGTCTTGCCACTGCTATCCAGTTGAAAAGGATTTGCATCCATGAGCCGAGCTTGGAAGGTGGCCCTGCCAGCAGATTGTCTTGCAGCGGAGAACCTCCAGCAGCCTCATGCAAGGTTTTCTTCCCTCAGCCCCTGGCCTGTGATTCCAGCAGCTCCTCAAGTGCTTCCTGTCAGATGTGCTGGGGCTGCCCCCGGGCCAGCTCTGGCAGTGGACACGGGAGGCTGCTCCTCTGGATCCTGCGTGGGGCCTGGTGACCACTGCGTTGCCGGGTGCTGGCATTGTGACATGGGGGTGACACAGCCGCATATGTGCAGCCCTTTGGAGGAAGCCTTTGGGGTGCTGGCTCCAAATCAGTCCCTGTACCTACAAAATAGGGGAGTAAGCAACCTAATAGAGTCCCTTTTTTGCAAAAAGACAGTGTGGATTTGTTGCCAGTGCAGCCTTCCTTCCCGTACAAAACTGCCTGTAGTATAATGTATGGAGGCCTCAGGGCTCGCTCAGGGCTTGTCACGCAGAACTGCAGGCCTGACAGAGCAGAACTGCTCTCCTCTCCTCTCCTCTCCTCTCCTCTCCTCTCCTCTCCTCTCCTCTCCTCTTCTCTCATCTCCTCTCCTCTCCTCTCCTCTCCTCTCCTCTTCTCTCCTCTCCTCTCCTCTCCTCTCCTGTCCGCCAGTCCAATATCTAAGAGACTGTTTGCCTGAAAGGACAGAGGGTTTTCAGTTCCAAAATCAATGTCAAGGACACATAACACAATGAATTTTATTTTATTTTGTTGTTAATTTATTAATTTTCTTGATTTTCTGTTAATTCATGTTATGTTATTTCATGTCATTTTTTTTCCCTTTGTGACTCTGTTTCAGAACCCAGGCTCACAAGCATTAGCTCAAGCCCAAGTGTAGCCAGGAGTAGGCTGAGGCATTCTTCAGTTTAGCATGAGAAAAGATCCCTTGCAGGCTGGCAAAGGCAAGTCCCAGAGCTGCAGAGAGCAGCAGCAGGAATAGAGGCCAAGCTGTCCGCGGTTCCTGCAGAGGGAGAACCTTGACAAGGAGTTGTGGGACTGACCATGCACAAAAGAGGAAGAAGAAGAAGAAGAAGAAGAAGAAGAAGGAGAAGAGGCAGAAGAGGAAGAAGAGGTGAGTGGTACCGTGGCATCTCTTCCAAAGCGTGACATGTAGCGATGACGAGCAGACTTTTTGCCTTCCACAACTTGTTTGGCTGCTGTGCTTCTTGGGCAGGGATGCATGAGAAGCGCTCTGGTCCCCGCCAGGCGCTTGTGTTAGCTGCAGGGAGAGCTGAGAAGTGGCAGCTGCGGCTGGCAGCATGGTGGAGCATGAGCAGCCAGCTCCCAGGCCAAATGGCCCAAAGGAATGGTGGCAAGGGGCCGTGCTGAGAACTGCAGAGGAGGGCAAAAAACCGCTGGGGACCAGTGCCAATGTGCCCCGGGGGAAAAAGTTCCTTGCTGAGCCCAGTGCTGGCCATGGGCTGTTCCCTGAGCATGTGAGCCAGACCTGGCTCCTTGTCCCACAGGCTGCTCATGCTTCCCAGGAGCTGCCCAAGCCCTATCCTCCCTTGAGCTGGAGCTATCTGGCGGACTTGCCAGAGTGCCCAAGTGCCTCTGAGCTGATAGACCTTGTGGGCAAGAATCCTTGCTCTCCGTGTGTAGGACACCAGTGGGTGTTCCAAAGCACTGCAAGCCCTTGCAAGCCCTTGCAAGCCCTCGACATCCTATCTCTTACGGCTCCTGAGCGTTGCTCTGTAGGAGATGAGGATGGTGAGCTGTGCAGTGCTCCTCAAGAAGGAATTGCCTTGGTCTTGCCACTGCTATCCAGTTGAAAAGGATTTGCATCCATGAGCCGAGCTTGGAAGGTGGCCCTGCCAGCAGATTGTCTTGCAGCGGAGAACCTCCAGCAGCCTCATGCAAGGTTTTCTTCCCTCAGCCCCTGGCCTGTGATTCCAGCAGCTCCTCAAGTGCTTCCTGTCAGATGTGCTGGGGCTGCCCCCGGGCCAGCTCTGGCAGTGGACACGGGAGGCTGCTCCTCTGGATCCTGCGTGGGGCCTGGTGACCACTGCGTTGCCGGGTGCTGGCATTGTGACACGGGGGTGACACAGCCGCATATGTGCAGCCCTTTGGAGGAAGACTTTGGGGTGCTGGCTCCAAATCAGTCCCTGTACCTACAAAATAGGGGAGTATGCAACCTAATAGAGTCCCTTTTTTCAAAAAGACAGTGTGGATTTGTTGCCAGTGCAGCCTTCCTTCCAGTAGCAATACTGCCTGTAGTGTCATGTATGGAGGCCTCAGGGCTCGCTCAGGGCTTGTCATGCAGAACTGCAGGCCTGACAGAGCAGAACTGCTCTCCTCTCCTCTCCTCTCCTCTCCTCTCCTCTCCTCTCCTCTCCTCTCCTCTCCTCTTCTCTCCTGTCCGCCAGTCCAATATCTAAGAGACTGTTTGCCTGAAAGGACAGAGGGTTTTCAGTTCCAAAATCAATGTCAAGGACACATAACACAATGAATTTGATTTTATTTTGTTGTTAATTTATTAATTTTCTTGATTTGATGTTAATTCATGTTATGTTATTTCATGTCATTTTTTTTCCCTTTGTGACTCTGTTTCAGAACCCAGGCTCACAAGCATTAGCTCAAGCCCAAGTGTAGCCAGGAGTAGGCTGAGGCATTCTTCAGTTTAGCAGGAGAAAAGATCCCTTGCAGGCTGGCAAAGGCAAGTCCCAGAGCTGCAGAGAGCAGCAGCAGGAATAGAGGCCAAGCTGTCCGCGGTTCCTGCAGAGGGAGAACCTTGACAAGGACTTGTGGGACTGACCATGCACAAAAGAGGAGGAAGAAGAAGAAGAAGAAGAAGAAGAAGAAGAAGAAGAAGAAGAAGAGGAAGAAGAGGAAGAAGAGGTGAATGGTACCGTGGCATCTCTTCCAAAGCGTGACATGTAGCGATGACGAGCAGACTTTTTGCCTTCCACAACTTGTTTGGCTGCTGTGCTTCTTGGCCAGGGATGCATGAGAAGCGCTCTGGTCCCTGCCAGGTGCTTGTGTTAGCTGCAGGGAGAGCTGAGAAGTGGCAGCTGCGGCTGCCAGCATGGTGGAGCATGAGCAGCCGGCTCCCAGGCCAAATGGCCCAAAGAAATGGTGGCAAGGGGCCGTGCTGAGAACTGCAGAGGAAGGCAAAAAACGGCCGGGGACCAGTGCCAATGTGCCCCGGGGGAAAAAGTTCCTTGCTGAGCCCAGTGCTGGCCATGGGCTGTTCCCTGAGCATGTGAGCCAGACCTGGCTCCTTGTCCCACAGGCTGCTCATGCTTCCCAGGAGCTGCGCAAGCCCTATCCTCCCTTGAGCTGGAGCTATCTGGCGGACTTGCCAGAGTGCCCAAGTGCCTCTGAGCTGATAGACCTTGTGGGCAAGAATCCTTGCTGTCCCTGTGTAGGACACCAGTGGGTGTTCCAAAGCACTGCAAGCCCTTGCAAGCCCTTGCAAGCCCTCGACATCCTATCTCTTACGGCTCCTGAGCGTTGCTCTGTAGGAGATGAGGATGGTGAGCTGTGCAGTGCTCCTCAAGAAGGAATTGCCTTGGTCTTGCCACTGCTATCCAGTTGAAAAGGATTTGCATCCATGAGCCGAGCTTGGAAGGTGGCCCTGCCAGCAGATTGTCTTGCAGCGGAGAACCTCCAGCAGCCTCATGCAAGGTTTTCTTCCCTCAGCCCCTGGCCTGTGATTCCAGCAGCTCCTCAAGTGCTTCCTGTGAGATGTGCTGGGGCTGCCCCCGGGCCAGCTCTGGCAGTGGACACGGGAGGCTGCTCCTCTGGATCCTGCGTGGGGCCTGGTGACCACTGCGTTGCCGGGTGCTGGCATTGTGACATGGGGGTGACACAGCCGCATATGTGCAGCCCTTTGGAGGAAGCCTTTGGGGTGCTGGCTCCAAATCAGTCCCTGTACCTACAAAATAGGGGAGTAAGCAACCTAATAGAGTCCCTTTTTTGTAAAAAGACAGTGTGGATTTGTTGCCAGTGCAGCCTTCCTTCCAGTAGCAATACTGCCTGTAGTATCATGTATGGAGGACTCAGGGCTCGCTCAGGGCTTGTCACGCAGAACTGCAGGCCTGACAGAGCAGAACTGCTCTCCTCTCCTCTCCTCTCCTCTCCTCTCCTCTCATCTCCTCTGCTCTTCTCTCATCTCCTCTCCTCTCCTCTCCTCTCCTCTCCTCTTCTCTCCTGTCCGCCAGTCCAATATCTAAGAGACTGTTTGCCTGAAAGGACAGAGGGTTTTCAGTTCCAAAATCAATGTCAAGGACACATAACACAATGAATTTGATTTTATTTTGTTGTTAATTTATTAATTTTCTTGATTTGATGTTAATTCATGTTATGTTATTTCATGTCATTTTTTTTCCCTTTGTGACTCTGTTTCAGAACCCAGGCTCACAAGCATTAGCTCAAGCCCAAGTGTAGCCAGGAGTAGGCTGAGGCATTCTTCAGTTTAGCATGAGAAAAGATCCCTTGCAGGCTGGCAAAGGCAAGTCCCAGAGCTGCAGAGAGCAGCAGCAGGAATAGAGGCCAAGCTGTCCGCGGTTCCTGCAGAGGGAGAACCTTGACAAGGAGTTGTGGGACTGACCATGCACAAAAGAGGAAGAAGAAGAAGAAGAAGAAGAAGAGGAAGAAGAGGAAGAAGAGGTGAGTGGTACCGTGGCATCTCTTCCAAAGCGTGACATGTAGCGATGACGAGCAGACTTTTTGCCTTCCACAACTTGTTTGGCTGCTGTGCTTCTTGGCCAGGGATGCATGAGAAGCGCTCTGGTCCCCGCCAGGCGCTTGTGTTAGCTGCAGGGAGAGCTGAGAAGTGGCAGCTGCGGCTGCCAGCATGGTGGAGCATGAGCAGCCGGCTCCCAGGCCAAATGGCCCAAAGAAATGGTGGCAAGGGGCCGTGCTGAGAACTGCAGAGGAAGGCAAAAAACCGCTGGGGACCAGTGCCAATGTGCCCCGGGGGAAAAAGTTCCTTGCTGAGCCCAGTGCTGGCCATGGGCTGTTCCCTGAGCATGTGAGCCAGACCTGGCTCCTTGTCCCACAGGCTGCTCATGCTTCCCAGGAGCTGCCCAAGCCCTATCCTCCCTTGAGCTGGAGCTATCTGGCGGACTTGCCAGAGTGCCCAAGTGCCTCTGAGCTGATAGACCTTGTGGGCAAGAATCCTTGCTGTCCCTGTGTAGGACACCAGTGGGTGTTCCAAAGCACTGCAAGCCCTTGCAAGCCCTTGCAAGCCCTCGACATCCTATCTCTTACGGCTCCTGAGCGTTGCTCTGTAGGAGATGAGGATGGTGAGCTGTGCAGTGCTCCTCAAGAAGGAATTGCCTTGGTCTTGCCACTGCTATCCAGTTGAAAAGGATTTGCATCCATGAGCCGAGCTTGGAAGGTGGCCCTGCCAGCAGATTGTCTTGCAGCGGAGAACCTCCAGCAGCCTCATGCAAGGTTTTCTTCCCTCAGCCCCTGGCCTGTGATTCCAGCAGCTCCTCAAGTGCTTCCTGTCAGATGTGCTGGGGCTGCCCCCGGGCCAGCTCTGGCAGTGGACACGGGAGGCTGCTCCTCTGGATCCTGCGTGGGGCCTGGTGACCACTGCGTTGCCGGGTGCTGGCATTGTGACATGGGGGTGACACAGCCGCATATGTGCAGCCCTTTGGAGGAAGCCTTTGGGGTGCTGGCTCCAAATCAGTCCCTGTACCTACAAAATAGGGGAGTAAGCAACCTAATAGAGTCCCTTTTTTGCAAAAAGACAGTGTGGATTTGTTGCCAGTGCAGCCTTCCTTCCAGTAGCAATACTGCCTGTAGTATCATGTATGGAGGCCTCAGGGCTCGCTCAGGGCTTGTCACGCAGAACTGCAGGCCTGACAGAGCACAACTGCTCTCCTCTCCTCTCCTCTCCTCTGCTCTCCTCTCCTCTCCTCTCCTCTCCTGTCCGCCAGTCCAATATCTAAGAGACTGTTTGCCTGAAAGGCCAGAGGGTTTTCAGTTCCAAAATCAATGTCAAGGACACATAACACAATGAATTTTATTTTATTTTGTTGTTAATTTATTAATTTTCTTGATTTTCTGTTAATTCATGTTATGTGATTTCATGTCATTTTTTTTCCCTTTGTGACTCTGTTTCAGAACCCAGGCTCACAAGCATTAGCTCAAGCCCAAGTGTAGCCAGGAGTAGGCTGAGGCATTCTTCAGTTTAGCATGAGAAAAGATCCCTTGCAGGCTGGCAAAGGCAAGTCCCAGAGCTGCAGAGAGCAGCAGCAGGAATAGAGGCCAAGCTGTCCGCGGTTCCTGCAGAGGGAGAACCTTGACAAGGAGTTGTGGGACTGACCATGCACAAAAGAGGAAGAAGAAGAAGAAGAAGAAGAAGAGGAAGAAGAGGAAGAAGAGGTGAATGGTACCGTGGCATCTCTTCCAAAGCGTGACATGTAGCGATGACGAGCAGACTTTTTGCCTTCCACAACTTGTTTGGCTGCTGTGCTTCTTGGCCAGGGATGCATGAGAAGCGCTCTGGTCCCTGTCAGGTGCTTGTGTTAGCTGCAGGGAGAGCTGAGAAGTGGCAGCTGCGGCTGCCAGCATGGTGGAGCATGAGCAGCCGGCTCCCAGGCCAAATGGCCCAAAGAAATGGTGGCAAGGGGCCGTGCTGAGAACTGCAGAGGAAGGCAAAAAACCGCCGGGGACCAGTGCCAATGTGCCCTGGGGGAAAACGTTCCTTGCTGAGCCCAGTGCTGGCCATGGGCTGTTCCCTGAGCATGTGAGCCAGACCTGGCTCCTTGTCCCACAGGCTGCTCATGCTTCCCAGGAGCTGCGCAAGCCCTATCCTCCCTTGAGCTGGAGCTATCTGGCGGACTTGCCAGAGTGCCCAAGTGCCTCTGAGCTGATAGACCTTGTGGGCAAGAATCCTTGCTGTCCCTGTGTAGGACACCAGTGGGTGTTCCAAAGCACTGCAAGCCCTTGCAAGGCCTTGCAAGCCCTCGACATCCTATCTCTTACGGCTCCTGAGCGTTGCTCTGTAGGAGATGAGGATGGTGAGCTGTGCAGTGCTCCTCAAGAAGGAATTGCCTTGGTCTTGCCACTGCTATCCAGTTGAAAAGGATTTGCATCCATGAGCCGAGCTTGGAAGGTGGCCCTGCCAGCAGATTGTCTTGCAGCGGAGAACCTCCAGCAGCCTCATGCAAGGTTTTCTTCCCTCAGCCCCTGGCCTGTGATTCCAGCAGCTCCCCAAGTGCTTCCTGTCAGATGTGCTGGGGCTGCTCCCGGGCCAGCTCTGGCAGTGGACACGGGAGGCTGCTCCTCTGGATCCTGCGTGGGGCCTGGTGACCACTGCGTTGCCGGGTGCTGGCATTGTGACATGGGGGTGACACAGCCGCATATGTGCAGCCCTTTGGAGGAAGCCTTTGGGGTGCTGGCTCCAAATCAGTCCCTGTACCTACAAAATAGGGGAGTAAGCAACCTAATAGAGTCCCTTTTTTGTAAAAAGACAGTGTGGATTTGTTGCCAGTGCAGCCTTCCTTCCAGTAGCAATACTGCCTGTAGTATCATGTATGGAGGCCTCAGGGCTCGCTCAGGGCTTGTCACGCAGAACTGCAGGCCTGACAGAGCAGAACTGCTCTCCTCTCCCCTCCTCTCCTCTCCTCTCCTCTCCTCTCCTCTCCTCTCCTCTCCTCTCCTCTCCTCTCCTCTCCTCTCCTCTCCTTTCCTATCCTCTCCTGTCCTCTCCTCTCTGCTCTCCTCTCTTCTCCTCTCCTCTCCTCTTCTCTCCTGTCCGCCAGTCCAATATCTAAGAGACTGTTTGCCTGAAAGGACAGAGGGTTTTCAGTTCCAAAATCAATGTCAAGGACACATAACACAATGAATTTGATTTTATTTTGTTGTTAATTTATTAATTTTCTTGATTTGATGTTAATTCATGTTATGTTATTTCATGTCATTTTTTTTCCCTTTGTGACTCTGTTTCAGAACCCAGGCTCACAAGCATTAGCTCAAGCCCAAGTGTAGCCAGGAGTAGGCTGAGGCATTCTTCAGTTTAGCATGAGAAAAGATCCCTTGCAGGCTGGCAAAGGCAAGTCCCAGAGCTGCAGAGAGCAGCAGCAGGAATAGAGGCCAAGCTGTCCGCGGTTCCTGCAGAGGGAGAACCTTGACAAGGAGTTGTGGGACTGACCATGCACAAAAGAGGAAGAAGAAGAAGAAGAAGAAGAAGAGGAAGAAGAGGAAGAAGAGGTGAGTGGTACCGTGGCATCTCTTCCAAAGCGTGACATGTAGCGATGACGAGCAGACTTTTTGCCTTCCACAACTTGTTTGGCTGCTGTGCTTCTTGGCCAGGGATGCATGAGAAGCGCTCTGGTCCCCGCCAGGCGCTTGTGTTAGCTGCAGGGAGAGCTGAGAAGTGGCAGCTGCGGCTGCCAGCATGGTGGAGCATGAGCAGCCGGCTCCCAGGCCAAATGGCCCAAAGAAATGGTGGCAAGGGGCCGTGCTGAGAACTGCAGAGGAAGGCAAAAAACCGCTGGGGACCAGTGCCAATGTGCCCCGGGGGAAAAAGTTCCTTGCTGAGCCCAGTGCTGGCCATGGGCTGTTCCCTGAGCATGTGAGCCAGACCTGGCTCCTTGTCCCACAGGCTGCTCATGCTTCCCAGGAGCTGCCCAAGCCCTATCCTCCCTTGAGCTGGAGCTATCTGGCGGACTTGCCAGAGTGCCCAAGTGCCTCTGAGCTGATAGACCTTGTGGGCAAGAATCCTTGCTGTCCCTGTGTAGGACACCAGTGGGTGTTCCAAAGCACTGCAAGCCCTTGCAAGCCCTTGCAAGCCCTCGACATCCTATCTCTTACGGCTCCTGAGCGTTGCTCTGTAGGAGATGAGGATGGTGAGCTGTGCAGTGCTCCTCAAGAAGGAATTGCCTTGGTCTTGCCACTGCTATCCAGTTGAAAAGGATTTGCATCCATGAGCCGAGCTTGGAAGGTGGCCCTGCCAGCAGATTGTCTTGCAGCGGAGAACCTCCAGCAGCCTCATGCAAGGTTTTCTTCCCTCAGCCCCTGGCCTGTGATTCCAGCAGCTCCTCAAGTGCTTCCTGTCAGATGTGCTGGGGCTGCCCCCGGGCCAGCTCTGGCAGTGGACACGGGAGGCTGCTCCTCTGGATCCTGCGTGGGGCCTGGTGACCACTGCGTTGCCGGGTGCTGGCATTGTGACATGGGGGTGACACAGCCGCATATGTGCAGCCCTTTGGAGGAAGCCTTTGGGGTGCTGGCTCCAAATCAGTCCCTGTACCTACAAAATAGGGGAGTAAGCAACCTAATAGAGTCCCTTTTTTGCAAAAAGACAGTGTGGATTTGTTGCCAGTGCAGCCTTCCTTCCAGTAGCAATACTGCCTGTAGTATCATGTATGGAGGCCTCAGGGCTCGCTCAGGGCTTGTCACGCAGAACTGCAGGCCTGACAGAGCACAACTGCTCTCCTCTCCTCTCCTCTCCTCTCCTCTCCTCTCCTCTCCTCTCCTGTCCGCCAGTCCAATATCTAAGAGACTGTTTGCCTGAAAGGCCAGAGGGTTTTCAGTTCCAAAATCAATGTCAAGGACACATAACACAATGAATTTTATTTTATTTTGTTGTTAATTTATTAATTTTCTTGATTTTATGTTAATTCATGTTATGTTATTTCATGTCATTTTTTTTCCCTTTGTGACTCTGTTTCAGAACCCAGGCTCACAAGCATTAGCTCAAGCCCAAGTGTAGCCAGGAGTAGGCTGAGGCATTCTTCAGTTTAGCATGAGAAAAGATCCCTTGCAGGCTGGCAAAGGCAAGTCCCAGAGCTGCAGAGAGCAGCAGCAGGAATAGAGGCCAAGCTGTGCGCGGTTCCTGCAGAGGGAGAACCTTGACAAGGAGTTGTGGGACTGACCATGCACAAAAGAGGAAGAAGAAGAAGAAGAAGAAGAAGAGGAAGAAGAGGAAGAAGAGGTGAGTGGTACCGTGGCATCTCTTCCAAAGCGTGACATGTAGCGATGACGAGCAGACTTCTTGCCTTCCACAACTTGTTTGGCTGCTGTGCTTCTTGGCCAGGGATGCATGAGAAGCGCTCTGGTCCCTGCCAGGCGCTTGTGTTAGCTGCAGGGAGAGCTGAGAAGTGGCAGCTGCGGCTGCCAGCATGGTGGAGCATGAGCAGCCGGCTCCCAGGCCAAATGGCCCAAAGAAATGGTGGCAAGGGGCCGTGCTGAGAACTGCAGAGGAAGGCAAAAAACCGCCGGGGACCAGTGCCAATGTGCCCCGGGGGAAAAAGTTCCTTGCTGAGCCCAGTGCTGGCCATGGGCTGTTCCCTGAGCATGTGAGTCAGACCTGGCTCCTTGTCCCACAGGCTGCTCATGCTTCCCAGGAGCTGCCCAAGCCCTATCCTCCCTTGAGCTGGAGCTATCTGGCGGACTTGCCAGAGTGCCCAAGTGCCTCTGAGCTGATAGACCTTGTGGGCAAGAATCCTTGCTGTCCCTGTGTAGGACACCAGTGGGTGTTCCAAAGCACTGCAAGCCCTTGCAAGCCCTTGCAAGCCCTCGACATCCTATCTCTTACGGCTCCTGAGCGTTGCTCTGTAGGAGATGAGGATGGTGAGCTGTGCAGTGCTCCTCAAGAAGGAATTGCCTTGGTCTTGCCACTGCTATCCAGTTGAAAAGGATTTGCATCCATGAGCCGAGCTTGGAAGGTGGCCCTGCCAGCAGATTGTCTTGCAGCGGAGAACCTCCAGCAGCCTCATGCAAGGTTTTCTTCCCTCAGCCCCTGGCCTGGGATTCCAGCAGCTCCTCAAGTGCTTCCTGTCAGATGTGCTGGGGCTGCCCCCGGGCCAGCTCTGGCAGTGGACACGGGAGGCTGCTCCTCTGGATCCTGCGTGGGGCCTGGTGACCACTGCGTTGCCGGGTGCTGGCATTGTGACATGGGGGTGACACAGCCGCATATGTGCAGCCCTTTGGAGGAAGCCTTTGGGGTGCTGGCTCCAAATCAGTCCCTGTAGCTACAAAATAGGGGAGTAAGCAACCTAATAGAGTCCCTTTTTTGCAAGAAGACAGTGTGGATTTGTTGCCAGTGCAGCCTTCCTTCCAGTAGCAATACTGCCTGTAGTATCATGTATGGAGGCCTCAGGGCTCGCTCAGGGCTTGTCACGCAGAACTGCAGGCCTGACAGAGCACAACTGCTCTCCTCTCCTCTCCTCTTCTCTCCTCTCCTCTCCTCTCCTCTCCTCTCCTCTCCTCTCCTCTCCTGTCCGCCAGTCCAATATCTAAGAGACTGTTTGCCTGAAAGGACAGAGGGTTTTCAGTTCCAAAATCAATGTCAAGGACACAGAACACAATGAATTTGATTTTATTTTGTTGTTAATTTATTCATTTTCTTGATTTTATGTTAATTCATGTTATGTTATTTCATGTCATTTTTTTTCCCTTTGTGACTCTGTTTCAGAACCCAGGCTCACAAGCATTAGCTCAAGCCCAAGTGTAGCCAGGAGTAGGCTGAGGCATTCTTCAGTTTAGCATGAGAAAAGATCCCTTGCAGGCTGGCAAAGGCAAGTCCCAGAGCTGCAGAGAGCAGCAGCAGGAATAGAGGCCAAGCTGTCCGCGGTTCCTGCAGAGGGAGAACCTTGACAAGGAGTTGTGGGACTGACCATGCACAAAAGAGGAAGAAGAAGAAGAAGAAGAAGAAGAGGAAGAAGAGGAAGAAGAGGTGAGTGGTACCGTGGCATCTCTTCCAAAGCGTGACATGTAGCGATGACGAGCAGACTTCTTGCCTTCCACAACTTGTTTGGCTGCTGTGCTTCTTGGCCAGGGATGCATGAGAAGCGCTCTGGTCCCTGCCAGGCGCTTGTGTTAGCTGCAGGGAGAGCTGAGAAGTGGCAGCTGCGGCTGCCAGCATGGTGGAGCATGAGCAGCCGGCTCCCAGGCCAAATGGCCCAAAGAAATGGTGGCAAGGGGCCGTGCTGAGAACTGCAGAGGAAGGCAAAAAACCGCTGGGGACCAGTGCCAATGTGCCCCGGGGGAAAAAGTTCCTTGCTGAGCCCAGTGCTGGCCATGGGCTGTTCCCTGAGCATGTGAGCCAGACCTGGCTCCTTGTCCCACAGGCTGCTCATGCTTCCCAGGAGCTGCCCAAGCCCTATCCTCCCTTGAGCTGGAGCTATCTGGCGGACTTGCCAGAGTGCCCAAGTGCCTCTGAGCTGATAGACCTTGTGGGCAAGAATCCTTGCTGTCCCTGTGTAGGACACCAGTGGGTGTTCCAAAGCACTGCAAGCCCTTGCAAGCCCTTGCAAGCCCTCGACATCCTATCTCTTACGGCTCCTGAGCGTTGCTCTGTAGGAGATGAGGATGGTGAGCTGTGCAGTGCTCCTCAAGAAGGAATTGCCTTGGTCTTGCCACTGCTATCCAGTTGAAAAGGATTTGCATCCATGAGCCGAGCTTGGAAGGTGGCTCTGCCAGCAGATTGTCTTACAGCGGAGAACCTCCAGCAGCCTCATGCAAGGTTTTCTTCCCTCAGCCCCTGGCCTGTGATTCCAGCAGCTCCTCAAGTGCTTCCTGTCAGATGTGCTGGGGCTGCCCCCGGGCCAGCTCTGGCAGTGGACACGGGAGGCTGCTCCTCTGGATCCTGCGTGGGGCCTGGTGACCACTGCGTTGCCGGGTGCTGGCATTGTGACATGGGGGTGACACAGCCGCATATGTGCAGCCCTTTGGAGGAAGCCTTTGGGGTGCTGGCTCCAAATCAGTCCCTGTACCTACAAAATAGGGGAGTAAGCAACCTAATAGAGTCCCTTTTTTGCAAAAAGACAGTGTGGATTTGTTGCCAGTGCAGCCTTCCTTCCAGTAGCAATACTGCCTGTAGTATCATGTATGGAGGCCTCAGGGCTCGCTCAGGGCTTGTCACGCAGAACTGCAGGCCTGACAGAGCAGAACTGCTCTCCTCTCCTCTCCTCTCCTCTCCTCTCCTCTCCTCTCCTCTCCTCTCCTCTCCTCTCCTCTCCTCTTCTCTCCACTCCTGTCCGCCAGTCCAATATCTAAGAGACTGTTTGCCTGAAAGGACAGAGGGTTTTCAGTTCCAAAATCAATGTCAAGGACACATAACACAATGAATTTGATTTTATTTTGTTGTTAATTTATTAATTTTCTTGATTTTATGTTAATTCATGTTATGTTATTTCATGTCATTTTTTTTCCCTTTGTGACTCTGTTTCAGAACCCAGGCTCACAAGCATTAGCTCAAGCCCAAGTGTAGCCAGGAGTAGGCTGAGGCATTCTTCAGTTTAGCATGAGAAAAGATCCCTTGCAGCCTGGCAAAGGCAAGTCCCAGAGCTGCAGAGAGCAGCAGCAGGAATAGAGGCCAAGCTGTCCGCGGTTCCTGCAGAGGGAGAACCTTGACAAGGAGTTGTGGGACTGACCATGCACAAAAGAGGAAGAAGAAGAAGAAGAAGAAGAAGAGGAAGAAGAGGAAGAAGAGGTGAGTGGTACCGTGGCATCTCTTCCAAAGCGTGACATGTAGCGATGACGAGCAGACTTCTTGCCTTCCACAACTTGTTTGGCTGCTGTGCTTCTTGGCCAGGGATGCATGAGAAGCGCTCTGGTCCCTGCCAGGCGCTTGTGTTAGCTGCAGGGAGAGCTGAGAAGTGGCAGCTGCGGCTGCCAGCATGGTGGAGCATGAGCAGCCGGCTCCCAGGCCAAATGGCCCAAAGAAATGGTGGCAAGGGGCCGTGCTGAGAACTGCAGAGGAAGGCAAAAAACCGCCGGGGACCAGTGCCAATGTGCCCCGGGGGAAAAAGTTCCTTGCTGAGCCCAGTGCTGGCCATGGGCTGTTCCCTGAGCATGTGAGTCAGACCTGGCTCCTTGTCCCACAGGCTGCTCATGCTTCCCAGGAGCTGCCCAAGCCCTATCCTCCCTTGAGCTGGAGCTATCTGGCGGACTTGCCAGAGTGCCCAAGTGCCTCTGAGCTGATAGACCTTGTGGGCAAGAATCCTTGCTGTCCCTGTGTAGGACACCAGTGGGTGTTCCAAAGCACTGCAAGCCCTTGCAAGCCCTTGCAAGCCCTCGACATCCTATCTCTTACGGCTCCTGAGCGTTGCTCTGTAGGAGATGAGGATGGTGAGCTGTGCAGTGCTCCTCAAGAAGGAATTGCCTTGGTCTTGCCACTGCTATCCAGTTGAAAAGGATTTGCATCCATGAGCCGAGCTTGGAAGGTGGCCCTGCCAGCAGATTGTCTTGCAGCGGAGAACCTCCAGCAGCCTCATGCAAGGTTTTCTTCCCTCAGCCCCTGGCCTGGGATTCCAGCAGCTCCTCAAGTGCTTCCTGTCAGATGTGCTGGGGCTGCCCCCGGGCCAGCTCTGGCAGTGGACACGGGAGGCTGCTCCTCTGGATCCTGCGTGGGGCCTGGTGACCACTGCGTTGCCGGGTGCTGGCATTGTGACATGGGGGTGACACAGCCACATATGTGCAGCCCTTTGGAGGAAGCCTTTGGGGTGCTGGCTCCAAATCAGTCCCTGTACCTACAAAACAGGGGAGTAAGCAACCTAATAGAGTCCCTTTTTTGCAAGAAGACAGTGTGGATTTGTTGCCAGTGCAGCCTTCCTTCCAGTAGCAATACTGCCTGTAGTATCATGTATGGAGGCCTCAGGGCTCGCTCAGGGCTTGTCACGCAGAACTGCAGGCCTGACAGAGCACAACTGCTCTCCTCTCCTCTCCTCTCCTCTCCTCTCCTCTCCTGTCCGCCAGTCCAATATCTAAGAGACTGTTTGCCTGAAAGGACAGAGGGTTTTCAGTTCCAAAATCAATGTCAAGGACACATAACACAATGAATTTTATTTTATTTTGTTGTTAATTTATTAATTTTCTTGATTTTATGTTAATTCATGTTATGTTATTTCATGTCATTTTTTTTCCCTTTGTGACTCTGTTTCAGAACCCAGGCTCACAAGCATTAGCTCAAGCCCAAGTGTAGCCAGGAGTAGGCTGAGGCATTCTTCAGTTTAGCATGAGAAAAGATCCCTTGCAGGCTGGCAAAGGCAAGTCCCAGAGCTGCAGAGAGCAGCAGCAGGAATAGAGGCCAAGCTGTCCGCGGTTCCTGCAGAGGGAGAACCTTGACAAGGAGTTGTGGGACTGACCATGCACAAAAGAGGAAGAAGAAGAAGAAGAAGAAGAAGAGGAAGAAGAGGAAGAAGAGGTGAGTGGTACCGTGGCATCTCTTCCAAAGCGTGACATGTAGCGATGACGAGCAGACTTCTTGCCTTCCACAACTTGTTTGGCTGCTGTGCTTCTTGGGCAGGGATGCATGAGAAGCGCTCTGGTCCCTGCCAGGCGCTTGTGTTAGCTGCAGGGAGAGCTGAGAAGTGGCAGCTGCGGCTGCCAGCATGGTGGAGCATGAGCAGCCGGCTCCCAGGCCAAATGGCCCAAAGAAATGGTGGCAAGGGGCCGTGCTGAGAACTGCAGAGGAAGGCAAAAAACCGCCGGGGACCAGTGCCAATGTGCCCCGGGGGAAAAAGTTCCTTGCTGAGCCCAGTGCTGGCCATGGGCTGTTCCCTGAGCATGTGAGCCAGACCTGGCTCCTTGTCCCACAGGCTGCTCATGCTTCCCAGGAGCTGCCCAAGCCCTATCCTCCCTTGAGCTGGAGCTATCTGGCGGACTTGCCAGAGTGCCCAAGTGCCTCTGAGCTGATAGACCTTGTGGGCAAGAATCCTTGCTGTCCCTGTGTAGGACACCAGTGGGTGTTCCAAAGCACTGCAAGCCCTTGCAAGCCCTTGCAAGGCCTCGACATCCTATCTCTTACGGCTCCTGAGCGTTGCTCTGTAGGAGATGAGGATGGTGAGCTGTGCAGTGCTCCTCAAGAAGGAATTGCCTTGGTCTTGCCACTGCTATCCAGTTGAAAAGGATTTGCATCCATGAGCCGAGCTTGGAAGGTGGCCCTGCCAGCAGATTGTCTTACAGCGGAGAACCTCCAGCAGCCTCATGCAAGGTTTTCTTCCCTCAGCCCCTGGCCTGTGATTCCAGCAGCTCCTCAAGTGCTTCCTGTCAGATGTGCTGGGGCTGCCCCCGGGCCAGCTCTGGCAGTGGACACGGGAGGCTGCTCCTCTGGATCCTGCGTGGGGCCTGGTGACCACTGCGTTGCCGGGTGCTGGCATTGTGACATGGGGGTGACACAGCCGCATATGTGCAGCCCTTTGGAGGAAGCCTTTGGGGTGCTGGCTCCAAATCAGTCCCTGTACCTACAAAATAGGGGAGTAAGCAACCTAATAGAGTCCCTTATTTGCAAAAAGACAGTGTGGATTTGTTGCCAGTGCAGCCTTCCTTCCAGTAGCAATACTGCCTGTAGTATCATGTATGGAGGCCTCAGGGCTCGCTCAGGGCTTGTCACGCAGAACTGCAGGCCTGACAGAGCAGAACTGCTCTCCTCTCCTCTCCTCTCCTCTCCTCTCCTCTCCTCTCCTCTCCTCTCCTCTCCTCTCCTCTCCTCTCCTCTACTCTCCTCTTCTCTTCTCTCCTGTCCGCCAGTCCAATATCTAAGAGACTGTTTGCCTGAAAGGACAGAGGGTTTTCAGTTCCAAAATCAATGTCAAGGACACAGAACACAATGAATTTGATTTTATTTTGTTGTTAATTTATTAATTTTCTTGATTTGATGTTAATTCATGTTATGTTATTTCATGTCATTTTTTTTCCCTTTGTGACTCTGTTTCAGAACCCAGGCTCACAAGCATTAGCTCAAGCCCAAGTGTAGCCAGGAGTAGGCTGAGGCATTCTTCAGTTTAGCATGAGAAAAGATCCCTTGCAGGCTGGCAAAGGCAAGTCCCAGAGCTGCAGAGAGCAGCAGCAGGAATAGAGGCCAAGCTGTCCGCGGTTCCTGCAGAGGGAGAACCTTGACAAGGAGTTGTGGGACTGACCATGCACAAAAGAGGAAGAAGAAGAAGAAGAAGAAGAAGAAGAAGAAGAAGAAGAAGAGGAAGAAGAGGAAGAAGAGGTGAGTGGTACCGTGGCATCTCTTCCAAAGCGTGACATGTAGCGATGACGAGCAGACTTTTTGCCTTCCACAACTTGTTTGGCTGCTGTGCTTCTTGGCCAGGGATGCATGAGAAGCGCTCTGGTCCCTGCCAGGCGCTTGTGTTACCTGCAGGGAGAGCTGAGAAGTGGCAGCTGCGGCTGCCAGCATGGTGGAGCATGAGCAGCCGGCTCCCAGGCCAAATGGCCCAAAGAAATGGTGGCAAGGGGCGGTGCTGAGAACTGCAGAGGAAGGCAAAAAACCGCCGGGGACCAGTGCCAATGTGCCCCGGGGGAAAAAGTTCCTTGCTGAGCCCAGTGCTGGCCATGGGCTGTTCCCTGAGCATGTGAGCCAGACCTGGCTCCTTGTCCCACAGGCTGCTCATGCTTCCCAGGAGCTGCCCAAGCCCTATCCTCCCTTGAGCTGGAGCTATCTGGCGGACTTGCCAGAGTGCCCAAGTGCCTCTGAGCTGATAGACCTTGTGGGCAAGAATCCTTGCTGTCCCTGTGTAGGACACCAGTGGGTGTTCCAAAGCACTGCAAGCCCTTGCAAGGCCTCGACATCCTATCTCTTACGGCTCCTGAGCATTGCTCTGTAGGAGATGAGGATGGTGAGCTGTGCAGTGCTCCTCAAGAAGGAATTGCCTTGGTCTTGCCACTGCTATCCAGTTGAAAAGGATTTGCATCCATGAGCCGAGCTTGGAAGGTGGCCCTGCCAGCACATTGTCTTGCAGCGGAGAACCTCCAGCAGCCTCATGCAAGGTTTTCTTCCCTCAGCCCCTGGCCTGTGATTCCAGCAGCTCCTCAAGTGCTTCCTGTCAGATGTGCTGGGGCTGCCCCCGGGCCAGCTCTGGCAGTGGACACGGGAGGCTGCTCCTCTGGATCCTGCGTGGGGCCTGGTGACCACTGCGTTGCCGGGTGCTGGCATTGTGACACGGGGGTGACACAGCCGCATATGTGCAGCCCTTTGGAGGAAGCCTTTGGGGTGCTGGCTCCAAATCAGTCCCTGTACCTACAAAATAGGGGAGTATGCAACCTAATAGAGTCCCTTATTTGCAAAAAGACAGTGTGGATTTGTTGCCAGTGCAGCCTTCCTTCCAGTAGCAATACTGCCTGTAGTATCATGTATGGAGGCCTCAGGGCTCGCTCAGGGCTTGTCACGCAGAACTGCAGGCCTGACAGAGCACAACTGCTCTCCTCTCCTCTCCTCTCCTCTCCTCTCCTCTCCTCTGCTCTCCTCTCCTCTCCTCTCCTCTCCTCTCCTCTCCTCTCCTGTCCGCCAGTCCAATATCTAAGAGACTGTTTGCCTGAAAGGACAGAGGGTTTTCAGTTCCAAAATCAATGTCAAGGACACATAACACAATGAATTTGATTTTATTTTGTTGTTAATTTATTAATTTTCTTGATTTGATGTTAATTCATGTTATGTTATTTCATGTCATTTTTTTTCCCTTTGTGACTCTGTTTCAGAACCCAGGCTCACAAGCATTAGCTCAAGCCCAAGTGTAGCCAGGAGTAGGCTGAGGCATTCTTCAGTTTAGCATGAGAAAAGATCCCTTGCAGGCTGGCAAAGGCAAGTCCCAGAGCTGCAGAGAGCAGCAGCAGGAATAGAGGCCAAGCTGTCCGCGGTTCCTGCAGAGGGAGAACCTTGACAAGGAGTTGTGGGACTGACCATGCACAAAAGAGGAAGAAGAAGAAGAAGAAGAAGAAGAAGAAGAAGAAGAAGAAGAGGAAGAAGAGGAAGAAGAGGTGAGTGGTACCGTGGCATCTCTTCCAAAGCGTGACATGTAGCTATGACGAGCAGACTTTTTGCCTTCCACAACTTGTTTGGCTGCTGTGCTTCTTGGCCAGGGATGCATGAGAAGCGCTCTGGTCCCTGCCAGGCGCTTGTGTTAGCTGCAGGGAGAGCTGAGAAGTGGCAGCTGCGGCTGCCAGCATGGTGGAGCATGAGCAGCCGGCTCCCAGGCCAAATGGCCCAAAGAAATGGTGGCAAGGGGCCGTGCTGAGAACTGCAGAGGAAGGCAAAAAACCGCCGGGGACCAGTGCCAATGTGCCCCGGGGGAAAAAGTTCCTTGCTGAGCCCAGTGCTGGCCATGGGCTGTTCCCTGAGCATGTGAGCCAGACCTGGCTCCTTGTCCCACAGGCTGCTCATGCTTCCCAGGAGCTGCCCAAGCCCTATCCTCCCTTGAGCTGGAGCTATCTTGCGGACTTGCCAGAGTGCCCAAGTGCCTCTGAGCTGATAGACCTTGTGGGCAAGAATCCTTGCTGTCCCTGTGTAGGACATCAGTGGGTGTTCCAAAGCACTGCAAGCCCTTGCAAGCCCTTGCAAGGCCTCGACATCCTATCTCTTACGGCTCCTGAGCGTTGCTGTGTAGGAGATGAGGATGGTGAGCTGTGCAGTGCTCCTCAAGAAGGAATTGCCTTGGTCTTGCCACTGCTATCCAGTTGAAAAGGATTTGCATCCATGAGCCGAGCTTGGAAGGTGGCCCTGCCAGCAGATTGTGTGCAGCGGAGAACCTCCAGCAGCCTCATGCAAGGTTTTCTTCCCTCAGCCCCTGGCCTGGGATTCCAGCAGCTCCTCAAGTGCTTCCTGTCAGATGTGCTGGGGCTGCCCCCGGGCCAGCTCTGGCAGTGGACACGGGAGGCTGCTCCTCTGGATCCTGCGTGGGGCCTGGTGACCACTGCGTTGCCGGGTGCTGGCATTGTGACACGGGGGTGACACAGCCGCATATGTGCAGCCCTTTGGAGGAAGCCTTTGGGGTGCTGGCTCCAAATCAGTCCCTGTACCTACAAAATAGGGGAGTAAGCAACCTAATAGAGTCCCTTTTTTGCAAAAAGACAGTGTGGATTTGTTGCCAGTGCAGCCTTCCTTCCAGTAGCAATACTGCCTGTAGTATCATGTATGGAGGCCTCAGGGCTAGCTCAGGGCTTGTCACGCAGAACTGCAGGCCTGACAGAGCAGAACTGCTCTCCTCTCCTCTCCTCTCCGCTCTCCTCTCCTCTCCTCTCCTCTCCTCTCCTCTCCTCTCCTCTCCTCTCCTCTCCTCTCCTCTCCTCTCCTCTTCTCTCCTGCCCGCCAGTCCAATATCTAAGAGACTGTTTGCCTGAAAGGACAGAGGGTTTTCAGTTCCAAAATCAATGTCAAGGACACAGAACACAATGAATTTGATTTTATTTTCTTGTTAATTTATTAATTTTCTTGATTTTATGTTAATTCATGTTATGTTATTTCATGTCATTTTTTTTCCCTTTGTGACTCTGTTTCAGAACCCAGGCTCACAAGCATTAGCTCAAGCCCAAGTGTAGCCAGGAGTAGGCTGAGGCATTCTTCAGTTTAGCATGAGAAAAGATCCCTTGCAGGCTGGCAAAGGCAAGTCCCAGAGCTGCAGAGAGCAGCAGCAGCAGGAATAGAGGCCAAGCTGTCCGCGGTTCTTGCAGAAGGAGAACCTTGACAAGGAGTTGTGGGACTGACCATGCACAAAAGAGGAAGAAGAAGAAGAAGAAGAAGAAGAAGAAGAGGAAGAAGAGGAAGAAGAGGAAGAAGAGGTGAGTGGTACCGTGGCATCTCTTCCAAAGCGTGACATGTAGCGATGACGAGCAGACTTTTTGCCTTCCACAACTTGTTTGGCTGCTGTGCTTCTTGGGCAGGGATGCATGAGAAGCGCTCTGGTCCCTGCCAGGCACTTGTGTTAGCTGCAGGGAGAGCTGAGAAGTGGCAGCTGTGGCTGCCAGCATGGTGGAGCATGAGCAGCCGGCTCCCAGGCCAAATGGCCCAAAGAAATGGTGGCAAGGGGCGGTGCTGAGAACTGCAGAGGAAGGCAAAAAACCGCCGGGGACCAGTGCCAATGTGCCCCAGGGGAAAAAGTTCCTTGCTGAGCCCAGTGCTGGCCATGGGCTGTTCCCTGAGCATGTGAGCCAGACCTGGCTCCTTGTCCCACGGGCTGCTCATGCTTCCCAGGAGCTGCCCAAGCCCTATCCTCCCTTGAGCTGGAGCTATCTGGCGGACTTGCCAGAGTGCCCAAGTGCCTCTGAGCTGATAGACCTTGTGGGCAAGAATCCTTGCTGTCCCTGTGTAGGACACCAGTGGGTGTTCCAAAGCACTGCAAGCCCTTGCAAGCCCTTGCAAGCCCTCGACATCCTATCTCTTACAGCTCCTGAGCGTTGCTCTGTAGGAGATGAGGATGGTGAGCTGTGCAGTGCTCCTCAAGAAGGAATTGCCTTGGTCTTGCCACTGCTATCCAGTTGAAAAGGATTTGCATCCATGAGCCGAGCTTGGAAGGTGGCCCTGCCAGCAGATTGTCTTGCAGCGGAGAACCTCCAGCAGCCTCATGCAAGGTTTTCTTCCCTCAGCCCCTGGCCTGTGATTCCAGCAGCTCCTCAAGTGCTTCCTGTCAGATATGCTGGGGCTGCCCCCGGGCCAGCTCTGGCAGTGGACACGGGAGGCTGCTCCTCTGGATCCTGCGTGGGGCCTGGTGACCACTGCGTTGCCGGGTGCTGGCATTGTGACATGGGGGTGACACAGCCGCATATGTGCAGCCCTTTGGAGGAAGCCTTTGGGGTGCTGGCTCCAAATCAGTCCCTGTACCTACAAAATAGGGGAGTAAGCAACCTAATAGAGTCCCTTTTTTGCAAAAAGACAGTGTGGATTTGTTGCCAGTGCAGCCTTACTTCCAGTAGCAATACTGCCTGTAGTATCATGTATGGAGGCCTCAGGGCTCGCTCAGGGCTTGTCACGCAGAACTGCAGGCCTGACAGAGCAGAACTGCTCTCCTCTCCTCTCCTCTCCTCTCCTCTCCGCTCTCCTCTCCTCTCCTCTCCTCTCCTCTCCTCTCCTCTTCTCTCCTGTCCGCCAGTCCAATATCTAAGAGACTGTTTGCCTGAAAGGACAGAGGGTTTTCAGTTCCAAAATCAATGTCAAGGACACAGAACACAATGAATTTTATTTTATTTTGTTGTTAATTTATTAATTTTCTTGATTTGATGTTAATTCATGTTATGTTATTTCATGTCATTGTTTTTCCCTTTGTGACTCTGTTTCAGAAGCCAGGCTCACAAGCATTAGCTCAAGCCCAAGTGTAGCCAGGAGTAGGCTGAGGCATTCTTCAGTTTAGCATGAGAAAAGATCCCTTGCAGGCTGGCAAAGGCAAGTCCCAGAGCTGCAGAGAGCAGCAGCAGGAATAGAGGCCAAGCTGTCCGCGGTTCTTGCAGAAGGAGAACCTTGACAAGGAGTTGAGGGACTGACCATGCACAAAAGAGGAAGAAGAAGAAGAAGAAGAAGAAGAAGAAGAAGAAGAAGAAGAAGAAGAAGAAGAGGAAGAAGAGGCAGAAGAGGTGAGTGGTACCGTGGCATCTCTTCCAAAGCGTGACATGTAGCGATGACGAGCAGACTTTTTGCCTTCCACAACTTGTTTGGCTGCTGTGCTTCTTGGCCAGGGATGCATGAGAAGCGCTCTGGTCCCTGCCAGGCGCTTGTGTTAGCTGCAGGGAGAGCTGAGAAGTGGCAGCTGCGGCTGCCAGCATGGTGGAGCATGAGCAGCTGGCTCCCAGGCCAAATGGCCCAAAGATATGGTGGCAAGGGGCCGTGCTGAGAAGTGCAGAGGAAGGCAAAAAACCGCCGGGGACCAGTGCCAATGTGCCCCGGGGGAAAAAGTTCCTTGCTGAGCCCAGTGCTGGCCATTGGCTGTTCCCTGAGCATGTGAGCCAGACCTGGCTCCTTGTCCCACAGGCTGCTCATGCTTCCCAGGAGCTGCCCAAGCCCTATCCTCCCTTGAGCTGGAGCTATCTGGTGGACTTGCCAGAGTGCCCAAGTGCCTCTGAGCTGATAGACCTTGTGGGCAAGAATCCTTGCTGTCCCTGTGTAGGACACCAGTGGGTGTTCCAAAGCACTGCAAGCCCTTGCAAGCCCTTGCAAGGCCTCGACATCCTAACTCTTAGGGCTCCTGAGCGTTGCTCTGTAGGAGATGAGGATGGTGAGCTGTGCAGTGCTCCTCAAGAAGGAATTGCCTTGGTCTTGCCACTGCTATCCAGTTGAAAAGGATTTGCATCCATGAGCCGAGCTTGGAAGGTGGCCCTGCCAGCAGATTGTCTTGCAGCGGAGAACCTCCAGCAGCCTCATGCAAGGTTTTCTTCCCTCAGCCCCTGGCCTGTGATTCCAGCAGCTCCTCAAGTGCTTCCTGTGAGATGTGCTGGGGCTGCCCCCGAGCCAGCTCTGGCAGTGGACACGGGAGGCTGCTCCTCTGGATCCTGCGTGGGGCCTGGTGACCACTGCGTTGCCGGGTGCTGGCATTGTGACATGGGGGTGACACAGCCACATATGTGCAGCCCTTTGGAGGAAGCCTTTGGGGTGCTGGCTCCAAATCAGTCCCTGTACCTACAAAATAGGGGAGTAAGCAACCTCATAGAGTCCCTTTTTTGCAAAAAGGCAGTGTGGATTTGTTGCCAGTGCAGCCTTCCTTCCAGTAGCAATACTGCCTGTAGTATCATGTATGGAGGCCTCAGGGCTCGCTCAGGGCTTGTCACGCAGAACTGCAGGCCTGACAGAGCAGAACTGCTCTCCTCTCCTCTCCTCTCCTCTCCTCTACTCTTCTCTCCTGTCCGCCAGTCCAATATCTAAGAGCCTGTTTGCCTGAAAGGACAGAGGGTTTTCAGTTCCAAAATCAATTTCAAGGACACATAACACAATGAATTTTATTTTATTTTGTTGTTAATTTATTAATTTTCTTGATTTTATGTTAATTCATGTTATGTTATTTCATGTCATTTTTTTTCCCTTTGTGACTCTGTTTCAGAAGCCAGGCTCACAAGCATTAGCTCAAGCCCAAGTGTAGCCAGGAGTAGGCTGAGGCATTCTTCAGTTTAGCATGAGAAAAGATCCCTTGCAGGCTGGCAAAGGCAAGTCCCAGAGCTGCAGAGAGCAGCAGCAGGAATAGAGGCCAAGCTGTCTGCGGTTCCTGCAGAGGGAGAACCTTGACAAGGAGTTGTGGGACTGACCATACACAAAAGAGGAAGAAGAAGAAGAAGAAGAAGAAGAAGAAGAAGAAGAAGAAGAAGAAGAAGAAGAAGAAGAAGAAGAAGAGGAAGAAGAGGAAGAAGAGGTGAGTGGTACCGTGGCATCTCTTCCAAAGCGTGACATGTAGCGATGACGAGCAGACTTTTTGCCTTCCACAACTTGTTTGGCTGCTGTGCTTCTTGGCCAGGGATGCATGAGAAGCGCTCGGGTCCCTGCCAGGCGCTTGTGTTAGCTGCAGGGAGAGCTGAGAAGTGGCAGCTGCGGCTGCCAGCATGGTGGAGAATGAGCAGCCGGCTCCCAGGCCAAATGGCCCAAAGAAATGGTGGCAAGGGGCCGTGCTGAGAACTGCAGAGGAAGGCAAAAAACCGCCGGGGACCAGTGCCAATGTGCCCCAGGGGAAAAAGTTCCTTGCTGAGCCCAGTGCTGGCCATGGGCTGTTCCCTGAGCATGTGAGCCAGACCTGGCTCCTTGTCCCACAGGCTGCTCATGCTTCCCAGGAGCTGCCCAAGCCCTATCCTCCCTTGAGCTGGAGCTATCTGGTGGACTTGCCAGAGTGCCCAAGTGCCTCTGAGCTGATAGACCTTGTGGGCAAGAATCCTTGCTGTCCCTGTGTAGGACACCAGTGGGTGTTCCAAAGCACTGCAAGCCCTTGCAAGCCCTTGCAAGCCCTCGACATCCTATATCTTATGGCTCCTGAGCGTTGCTCTGTAGGAGATGAGGATGGTGAGCTGTGCAGTGCTCCTCAAGAAGGAATTGCCTTGGTCTTGCCACTGCTATCCAGTTGAAAAGGATTTGCATCCATGAGCCGAGCTTGGAAGGTGGCCCTGCCAGCAGATTGTCTTGCAGCGGAGAACCTCCAGCAGCCTCATGCAAGGTTTTCTTCCCTCAGCCCCTGGCCTGTGATTCCAGCAGCTCCTCAAGTGCTTCCTGTCAGATATGCTGGGGCTGCCCCCGGGCCAGCTCTGGCAGTGGACACGGGAGGCTGCTCCTCTGGATCCTGCGTGGGGCCTGGTGACCACTGCGTTGCCGGGTGCTGGCATTGTGACATGGGGGTGACACAGCCGCATATGTGCAGCCCTTTGGAGGAAGCCTTTGGGGTGCTGGCTCCAAATCAGTCCCTGTACCTACAAAATAGGGGAGTAAGCAACCTAATAGAGTCCCTTTTTTGCAAAAAGACAGTGTGGATTTGTTGCCAGTGCAGCCTTCCTTCCAGTAGCAATACTGCCTGTAGTATCATGTATGGAGGCCTCAGGGCTCGCTCAGGGCTTGTCACGCAGAACTGCAGGCCTGACAGAGCAGAACTGCTCTCCTCTCCTCTCCTCTCCTCTCCGCTCTCCTCTCCTCTCCTCTCCTCTCCTCTCCTCTTCTCTCCTGTCCGCCAGTCCAATATCTAAGAGACTGTTTGCCTGAAAGGACAGAGGGTTTTCAGTTCCAAAATCAATGTCAAGGACACAGAACACAATGAATTTTATTTTATTTTGTTGTTAATTTATTAATTTTCTTGATTTCATGTTAATTCATGTTATGTTATTTCATGTCATTGTTTTTCCCTTTGTGACTCTGTTTCAGAAGCCAGGCTCACAAGCATTAGCTCAAGCCCAAGTGTAGCCAGGAGTAGGCTGAGGCATTCTTCAGTTTAGCCTGAGAAAAGATCCCTTGCAGGCTGGCAAAGGCAAGTCCCAGAGCTGCAGAGAGCAGCAGCAGGAATAGAGGCCAAGCTGTCCGCGGTTCTTGCAGAAGGAGAACCTTGACAAGGAGTTGAGGGACTGACCATGCACAAAAGAGGAAGAAGAAGAAGAAGAAGAAGAAGAAGAAGAAGAAGAAGAAGAAGAAGAAGAAGAAGAGGAAGAAGAGGCAGAAGAGGTGAGTGGTACCGTGGCATCTCTTCCAAAGCGTGACATGTAGCGATGACGAGCAGACTTTTTGCCTTCCACAACTTGTTTGGCTGCTGTGCTTCTTGGCCAGGGATGCATGAGAAGCGCTCTGGTCCCTGCCAGGCGCTTGTGTTAGCTGCAGGGAGAGCTGAGAAGTGGCAGCTGCGGCTGCCAGCATGGTGGAGCATGAGCAGCTGGCTCCCAGGCCAAATGGCCCAAAGAAATGGTGGCAAGGGGCCGTGCTGAGAAGTGCAGAGGAAGGCAAAAAACCGCCGGGGACCAGTGCCAATGTGCCCCAGGGGAAAAAGTTCCTTGCTGAGCCCAGTGCTGGCCATGGGCTGTTCCCTGAGCATGTGAGCCAGACCTGGCTCCTTGTCCCACAGGCTGCTCATGCTTCCCAGGAGCTGCCCAAGCCCTATCCTCCCTTGAGCTGGAGCTATCTGGTGGACTTGCCAGAGTGCCCAAGTGCCTCTGAGCTGATAGACCTTGTGGGCAAGAATCCTTGCTGTCCCTGTGTAGGACACCAGTGGGTGTTCCAAAGCACTGCAAGCCCTTGCAAGGCCTCGACATCCTATCTCTTACGGCTCCTGAGCGTTGCTCTGTAGGAGATGAGGATGGTGAGCTGTGCAGTGCTCCTCAAGAAGGAATTGCCTTGGTCTTGCCACTGCTATCCAGTTGAAAAGGATTTGCATCCATGAGCCGAGCTTGGAAGGTGGCCCTGCCAGCAGATTGTCTTGCAGCGGAGAACCTCCAGCAGCCTCATGCAAGGTTTTCTTCCCTCAGCCCCTGGCCTGTGATTCCAGCAGCTCCTCAAGTGCTTCCTGTGAGATGTGCTGGGGCTGCCCCCGAGCCAGCTCTGGCAGTGGACACGGGAGGCTGCTCCTCTGGATCCTGCGTGGGGCCTGGTGACCACTGCGTTGCCGGGTGCTGGCATTGTGACATGGGGGTGACACAGCCACATATGTGCAGCCCTTTGGAGGAAGCCTTTGGGGTGCTGGCTCCAAATCAGTCCCTGTACCTACAAAATAGGGGAGTAAGCAACCTCATAGAGTCCCTTTTTTGCAAAAAGGCAGTGTGGATTTGTTGCCAGTGCAGCCTTCCTTCCAGTAGCAATACTGCCTGTAGTATCATGTATGGAGGCCTCAGGGCTCGCTCAGGGCTTGTCACGCAGAACTGCAGGCCTGACAGAGCAGAACTGCTCTCCTCTCCTCTCCTCTCCTCTCCTCTCCTCTCCTCTCCTCTCCTCTCCTCTCCTCTCCTCTCCTCTCCTCTCCTCTCCTCTCCTCTCCTCTTCTCTTCTCTCCTGTCCGCCAGTCCAATATCTAAGAGCCTGTTTGCCTGAAAGGACAGAGGGTTTTCAGTTCCAAAATCAATGTCAAGGACACATAACACAATGAATTTGATTTTATTTTGTTGTTAATTTATTAATTTTCTTGATTTTATGTTAATTCATGTTATGTTATTTCATGTCATTTTTTTTCCCTTTGTGACTCTGTTTCAGAACCCAGGCTCACAAGCATTAGCTCAAGCCCAAGTGTAGCCAGGAGTAGGCTGAGGCATTCTTCAGTTTAGCATGAGAAAAGATCCCTTGCAGGCTGGCAAAGGCAAGTCCCAGAGCTGCAGAGAGCAGCAGCAGGAATAGAGGCCAAGCTGTCTGCGGTTCCTGCAGAGGGAGAACCTTGACAAGGAGTTGTGGGACTGACCATACACAAAAGAGGAAGAAGAAGAAGAAGAAGAAGAAGAAGAAGAAGAAGAAGAAGAAGAAGAAGAAGAAGAAGAGGAAGAAGAGGAAGAAGAGGTGAGTGGTACCGTGGCATCTCTTCCAAAGCGTGACATGTAGCGATGACGAGCAGACTTTTTGCCTTCCACAACTTGTTTGGCTGCTGTGCTTCTTGGCCAGGGATGCATGAGAAGCGCTCGGGTCCCTGCCAGGCACTTGTGTTAGCTGCAGGGAGAGCTGAGAAGTGGCAGCTGCGGCTGCCAGCATGGTGGAGCATGAGCAGCCGGCTCCCAGGCCAAATGGCCCAAAGAAATGGTGGCAAGGGGCCGTGCTGAGAACTGCAGAGGAAGGCAAAAAACCGCCGGGGACCAGTGCCAATGTGCCCCAGGGGAAAAAGTTCCTTGCTGAGCCCAGTGCTGGCCATGGGCTGTTCCCTGAGCATGTGAGCCAGACCTGGCTCCTTGTCCCACAGGCTGCTCATGCTTCCCAGGAGCTGCCCAAGCCCTATCCTCCCTTGAGCTGGAGCTATCTGGTGGACTTGCCAGAGTGCCCAAGTGCCTCTGAGCTGATAGACCTTGTGGGCAAGAATCCTTGCTGTCCCTGTGTAGGACACCAGTGGGTGTTCCAAAGCACTGCAAGCCCTTGCAAGCCCTTGCAAGCCCTCGACATCCTATCTCTTACGGCTCCTGAGCGTTGCTCTGTAGGAGATGAGGATGGTGAGCTGTGCAGTGCTCCTCAAGAAGGAATTGCCTTGGTCTTGCCACTGCTATCCAGTTGAAAAGGATTTGCATCCATGAGCCGAGCTTGGAAGGTGGCCCTGCCAGCAGATTGTCTTGCAGCGGAGAACCTCCAGCAGCCTCATGCAAGGTTTTCTTCCCTCAGCCCCTGGCCTGTGATTCCAGCAGCTCCTCAAGTGCTTCCTGTGAGATGTGCTGGGGCTGCCCCCGGGCCAGCTCTGGCAGTGGACACGGGAGGCTGCTCCTCTGGATCCTGCGTGGGGCCTGGTGACCACTGCGTTGCCGGGTGCTGGCATTGTGACATGGGGGTGACACAGCCACATATGTGCAGCCCTTTGGAGGAAGCCTTTGGGGTGCTGGCTCCAAATCAGTCCCTGTACCTACAAAATAGGGGAGTAAGCAACCTAATAGAGTCCCTTTTTTGCAAAAAGACAGTGTGGATTTGTTGCCAGTGCAGCCTTCCTTCCAGTAGCAATACTGCCTGTAGTATCATGTATGGAGGCCTCAGGGCTCGCTCAGGGCTTGTCACGCAGAACTGCAGGCCTGACAGAGCAGAACTGCTCTCCTCTCCTCTCCTCTCCTCTCCTCTCCTCTCCTCTCCTCTCCTCTCCTCTCCTCTCCTCTCCTCTCCTCTCCTCTTCTCTCCTGTCCGCCAGTCCGATATCTAACAGACTGTTTGCCTGAAAGGACAGAGGGTTTTCAGTTCCAAAATCAATGTCAAGGACACATAACACAATGAATTTTATTTTATTTTGTTGTTAATTTATTAATTTTCTTGATTTTATGTTAATTCATGTTATGTTATTTCATGTCATTTTTTTTCCCTTTGTGACTCTGTTTCAGAAGCCAGGCTCACAAGCATTAGCTCAAGCCCAAGTGTAGCCAGGAGTAGGCTGAGGCATTCTTCAGTTTAGCATGAGAAAAGATCCCTTGAAGGCTGGCAAAGGCAAGTCCCAGAGCTGCAGAGAGCAGCAGCAGGAATAGAGGCCAAGCTGTCCGCGGTTCCTGCAGAGGGAGAACCTTGACAAGGAGTTGTGGGACTGACCATGCACAAAAGAGGAAGAAGAAGATGAAGAAGAAGAAGAAGAAGAAGAAGAGGAAGAAGAGGAAGAAGAGGAAGAAGAGGTGAGTGGTACCGTGGCATCTCTTCCAAAGCGTGACATGTAGCGATGACGAGCAGACTTTTTGCCTTCCACAACTTGTTTGGCTGCTGTGCTTCTTGGCCAGGGATGCATGAGAAGCGCTCTGGTCCCTGCCAGGCGCTTGTGTTAGCTGCAGGGAGAGCTGAGAAGTGGCAGCTGCGGCTGCCAGCATGGTGGAGCATGAACAGCAGGCTCCCAGGCCAAATGGCCCAAAGAAATGGTGGCAAGGGGCCGTGCTGAGAAGTGCAGAGGAAGGCAAAAAACCGCCGGGGACCAGTGCCAACGTGCCCCAGGGGAAAAAGTTCCTTGCTGAGCCCAGTGCTGGCCATGGGCTGTTCCCTGAGCATGTGAGCCAGACCTGGCTCCTTGTCCCACAGGCTGCTCATGCTTCCCAGGAGCTGCGCAAGCCATATCCTCCCTTGAGCTGGAGCTATCTGGCGGACTTGCCAGAGTGCCCAAGTGCCTCTGAGCTGATAGACCTTGTGGGCAAGAATCCTTGCTGTCCCTGTGTAGGACACCAGTGGGTGTTCCAAAGCACTGCAAGCCCTTGCAAGCCCTTGCAAGGCCTCGACATCCTATCTCTTACGGCTCCTGAGCGTTGCTCTGTAGGAGATGAGGATGGTGAGCTGTGCAGTGCTCCTCAAGAAGGAATTGCCTTGGTCTTGCCACTGCTATCCAGTTGAAAAGGATTTGCATCCATGAGCCGAGCTTGGAAGGTGGCCCTGCCAGCAGATTGTCTTGCAGCGGAGAACCTCCAGCAGCCTCATGCAAGGTTTTCTTCCCTCAGCCCCTGGCCTGTGATTCCAGCAGCTCCTCAAGTGCTTCCTGTCAGATGTGCTGGGGCTGCCCCCGGGCCAGCTCTGGCAGTGGACACGGGAGGCTGCTCCTCTGGATCCTGCGTGGGGCCTGGTGACCACTGCGTTGCCGGGTGCTGGCATTGTGACATGGGGGTGACACAGCCGCATATGTGCAGCCCTTTGGAGGAAGCCTTTGGGGTGCTGGCTCCAAATCAGTCCCTGTACCTACAAAATAGGGGAGTAAGCAACCTAATAGAGTCCCTTTTTTGCAAAAAGACAGTGTGGATTTGTTGCCAGTGCAGCCTTCCTTCCAGTAGCAATACTGCCTGTAGGATCATGTATGGAGGCCTCAGGGCTCGCTCAGGGCTTGTCACGCAGAACTGCAGGCCTGACAGAGCAGAACTGCTCTCCTCTCCTCTCCTCTCCTCTCCTCTCCTCTCCTCTCCTCTCCTCTCCTCTCCTCTCCTCTCCTCTCCTCTCCTCTCCTCTCCTCTCCTCTTCTCTCCTGTCCGCCAGTCCAATATCTAAGAGACTGTTTGCCTGAAAGGACAGAGGGTTTTCAGTTCCAAAATCAATGTCAAGGACACAGAACACAATGAATTTGATTTTATTTTGTTGTTAATTTATTCATTTTCTTGATTTTATGTTAATTCATGTTATGTTATTTCATGTCATGTTTTTTCCCTTTGTGACTCTGTTTCAGAACCCAGGCTCACAAGCATTAGCTCAAGCCCAAGTGTAGCCAGGAGTAGGCTGAGGCATTCTTCAGTTTAGCATGAGAAAAGATCCCTTGCAGGCTGGCAAAGGCAAGACCCAGAGCTGCAGAGAGCAGCAGCAGGAATAGAGGCCAAGCTGTCCGCGGTTCCTGCAGAGGGAGAACCTTGACAAGGAGTTGTGGGACTGACCATGCACAAAAGAGGAAGAAGAAGAAGAAGAAGAAGAAGAAGAAGAAGAAGAGGAAGAAGAGGAAGAAGAGGAAGAAGAGGTGAGTGGTACCGTGGCATCTCTTCCAAAGCGTGACATGTAGCGATGACGAGCAGACTTTTTGCCTTCCACAACTTGTTTGGCTGCTGTGCTTCTTGGGCAGGGATGCATGAGAAGCGCTCTGGTCCCTGCCAGGCGCTTGTGTTAGCTGCAGGGAGAGCTGAGAAGTGGCAGCTGCGGCTGCCAGCATGGTGGAGCATGAGCAGCCGGCTCCCAGGCCAAATGGCTCAAAGAAGTGGTGGCAAGGGGCCGTGCTGAGAACTGCAGAGGAAGGCAAAAAACCGCCGGGGACCAGTGCCAATGTGCCCCAGGGGAAAAAGTTCCTTGCTGAGCCCAGTGCTGGCCATGGGCTGTTCCCTGAGCATGTGAGCCAGACCTGGCTCCTTGTCCCACAGGCTGCTCATGCTTCCCAGGAGCTGCCCAAGCCCTATCCTCCCTTGAGCTGGAGCTATCTGGCGGACTTGCCAGAGTGCCCAAGTGCCTCTGAGCTGATAGACCTTGTGGGCAAGAATCCTTGCTGTCCCTGGGTAGGACACCAGTGGGTGTTCCAAAGCACTGCAAGCCCTTGCAAGCCCTTGCAAGCCCTCGACATCCTATCTCTTACGGCTCCTGAGCGTTGCTCTGTAGGAGATGAGGATGGTGAGCTGTGCAGTGCTCCTCAAGAAGGAATTGCCTTGGTCTTGCCACTGCTATCCAGTTGAAAAGGATTTGCATCCATGAGCCGAGCTTGGAAGGTGGCCCTGCCAGCAGATTGTCTTGCAGCGGAGAACCTCCAGCAGCCTCATGCAAGGTTTTCTTACCTCAGCCCTTGGCCTGTGATTCCAGCAGCTCCTCAAGTGCTTCCTGTCAGATGTGCTGGGGCTGCCCCCGGGCCAGCTCTGGCAGTGGACACGGGAGGCTGCTCCTCTGGATCCTGCGTGGGGCCTGGTGACCGCTGCGTTGCCGGGTGCTGGCATTGTGACATGGGGGTGACACAGCCGCATATGTGCAGCCCTTTGGAGGAAGCCTTTGGGGTGCTGGCTCCAAATCAGTCCCTGTACCTACAAAATAGGGGAGTAAGCAACCTCATAGAGTCCCTTTTTTGCAAAAAGGCAGTGTGGATTTGTTGCCAGTGCAGCCTTCCTTCCAGTAGCAATACTGCCTGTAGTATCATGTATGGAGGCCTCAGGGCTCGCTCAGGGCTTGTCACGCAGAACTACAGCCCTGACAGAGCAGAACTGCTCTCCTCTCCTCTCCTCTCCTCTCCTCTCCTCTCCTCTCCTCTCCTCTGTTCTCCTCTCCTCTCCTCTCCTCTCCTCTGTTCTCCTCTCCTCTCCTCTCCTCTCCTCTTCTCTCCTGTCCGCCAGTCCAACATCTAAGAGACTGTTTGCCTGAAAGGACAGAGGGTTTTCAGTTCCAATATCAATGTCAAGGACACATAACACAATGAATTTTATTTTATTTTGTTGTTAATTTATTAATTTTCTTGATTTTATGTTAATTCATGTTATGTTATTTCATGTCATTTTTTTCCCTTTGGTGACTCTGTTTCCAGAAGCCAGGCTCACAAGCACTAGCTCAAGCCCAAGTGTAGCCAGGAGTAGGCTGAGGCATTCTTCAGTTTAGCCTGAGAAAAGATCCCTTGCAGGCTGGCAAAGGCAAGTCCCAGAGGTGCAGAGAGCAGCAGCAGGAATAGAGGCCAAGCTGTCCGCGGTTCCTGCAGAGGGAGAAACCTTGACAAGGAGTTGTGGGACTGACCATGCACAAAAGAGGAAGAAGAAGAAGAAGAAGAAGAAGAAGAAGAGGCAGAAGAGGAAGAAGAGGAAGAAGAGGTGAGTGGTACCGTGGCATCTCTTCCAAAGCGTGACATGTAGCGATGACGAGCAGACTTTTTGCCTTCCACAACTTGTTTGGCTGCTGTGCTTCTTGGGCAGGGATGCATGAGAAGCGCTCTGGTCCCTGCCAGGAGTTTGTGTTACCTGCAGGGAGAACTGAGAAGTGGCAGCTGCGGCTGCCAGCATGGTGGAGCATGAGCAGCCGGCTCCCAGGCCAAATGGCCCAAAGAAATGGTGGCAAGGGCCGTGCTGAGAAGTGCAGAGGAAGGCAAAAAACCGCCGGGGACCAGTGCCAATGTGCCCCAGGGGAAAAAGTTCCTTGCTGAGCCCAGTGCTGGCCATGGGCTGTTCCCTGAGCATGTGAGCCAGACCTGGCTCCTTGTCCCACAGGCTGCTCATGCTTCCCAGGAGCTGCCCAAGCCCTATCCTCCCTTGAGCTGGAGCTATCTGGCGGACTTGCCAGAGTGCCCAAGTGCCTCTGAGCTGATAGACCTTGTGGGCAAGAATCCTTGCTGTCCCTGTGTAGGACACCAGTGGGTGTTCCAAAGCACTGCAAGCCCTTGCAAGCCCTTGCAAGCCCTCGACATCCTATCTCTTACGGCTCCTGACCATTGCTGTGTAGGAGATGAGGATGGTGAGCTGTGCAGTGCTCCTCAAGAAGGAATTGCCTTGGTCTTGCCACTGCTATCCAGTTGAAAAGGATTTGCATCCATGAGCCGAGCTTGGAAGGTGGCCCTGCCAGCAGATTGTCTTGCAGTGGAGAACCTCCAGCAGCCTCCTGCAAGGTTTTCTTCCCTCAGCCCCTGGCCTGTGATTCCAGCAGCTCCTCAAGTGCTTCCTGTCAGATGTGCTGGGGCTGCCCCCGAGCCAGCTCTGGCAGTGGACACGGGAGGCTGCTCCTCTGGATCCTGCGTGGGGCCTGGTGACCACTGCGTTGCCGGGTGCTGGCATTGTGACATGAGGGTGACACAGCCGCATATGTGCAGCCCTTTGGAGGAAGCCTTTGGGGTGCTGGCTCCAAATCAGTCCCTGTACCTACAAAATAGGGGAGTAAGCAACCTAATAGAGTCCCTTTTTTGCAAGAAGACAGTGTGGATTTGTTGCCAGTGCAGCCTTCCTTCCACTAGCAATACTGCCTGTAGTATCATGTATGGAGGCCTCAGGGCTCACTCAGGGCTTGTCACGCAGAACTGCAGGCCTGACAGAGCAGAACTGCTCTTCTCTCCTCTACTCTCCTCTCCTCTCCTCTCCTCTCCTCTCCTCTCCTCTCCTCTCCTCTCCTCTCCTCTCCTCTCCTCTCCTCTCCTCTTCTCTCCTGTCCGCCAGTCCAATATCTAAGAGACTGTTTGCCTGAAAGAACAGAGGGTTTTCAGTTCCAAAATCAATGTCAAGGACACATAACACAATGAATTTGATTTTATTTTGTTGTTAATTTATTAATTTTCTTGATTTTATGTTAATTCATGTTATGTTATTTCATGTCATTTTTTTTCCCTTTGTGACTCTGTTTCAGAAGCCAGGCTCACAAGCATTAGCTCAAGCCCAAGTGTAGCCAGGAGCAGGCCGAGGCATTCTTCAGTTTAGCATGAGAAAAGATCCCTTGCAGGCTGGCAAAGGCAAGTCCCAGAGCTGCAGAGAGCAGCAGCAGGAATAGAGGCCAAGCTGTGCGCGGTTCCTGCAGAGGGAGAACCTTGACAAGGAGTTGTGGGACTGACCATGCACAAAAGAGGAAGAAGAAGAAGAAGAAGAAGAAGAAGAAGAGGCAGAAGAGGAAGAAGAGGTGAGTGGTACCGTGGCATCTCTTCCAAAGCGTGACATGTAGCGATGACGAGCAGACTTTTTGCCTTCCACAACTTGTTTGGCTGCTGTGCTTCTTGGGCAGGGATGCATGAGAAGCGCTCTGGTCCCTGCCAGGCGCTTGTGTTAGCTGCAGGGAGAGCTGAGAAGTGGCAGCTGCGGCTGCCAGCATGGTGGAGCATGAGCAGCCGGCTCCCAGGCCAAATGGCCCAAAGAAATGGTGGCAAGGGGCCGTGCTGAGAACTGCAGAGGAAGGCAAAAAACCGCCGGGGACCAGTGCCAATGTGCCCCAGGGGAAAAAGTTCCTTGCTGAGCCCAGTGCTGGCCATGGGCTGTTCCCTGAGCATGTGAGCCAGACCTGGCTCCTTGTCCCACAGGCTGCTCATGGCTTCCCAGGAGCTGCCCAAGCCCTATCCTCCCTTGAGCTGGAGCTATCTGGCGGACTTGCCAGAGTGCCCAAGTGCCTCTGAGCTGATAGACCTTGTGGGCAAGAATCCTTGCTGTCCCTGTGTAGGACACCAGTGGGTGTTCCAAAGCACTGCAAGCCCTTGCAAGGCCTTGCAAGCCCTCGACATCCTATCTCTTACGGCTCCTGAGCGTTGCTCTGTAGGAGATGAGGATGGTGAGCTGTGCAGTGCTCCTCAAGAAGGAATTGCCTTGGTCTTGCCACTGCTATCCAGTTGAAAAGGATTTGCATCCATGAGCCGAGCTTGGAAGGTGGCCCTGCCAGCAGATTGTCTTGCAGTGGAGAACCTCCAGCAGCCTCATGCAAGGTTTTCTTCCCTCAGCCCCTGGCCTGTGATTCCAGCAGCTCCTCAAGTGCTTCCTGTCAGATGTGCTGGGGCTGCCCCCGGGCCAGCTCTGGCAGTGGACACGGGAGGCTGCTCCTCTGGATCCTGCGTGGGGCCTGGTGACCACTGCGTTGCCGGGTGCTGGCATTGTGCCATGGGGGTGACACAGCCGCATATGTGCAGCCCTTTGGAGGAAGCCTTTGGGGTGCTGGCTCCAAATCAGTCCCTGTACCTACAAAACAGGGTAGTAAGCAACCTAATAGAGTCCCTTTTTTGCAAAAAGACAGTGTGGATTTGTTGCCAGTGCAGCCTTCCTTCCAGTAGCAATACTGCCTGTAGTATCATGTATGGAGGCCTCAGGGCTCGCTCAGGGCTTGTCACGCAGAACTACAGGCCTGACAGAGCAGAACTGCTCTCCTCTCCTCTCCTCTCCTCTCCTCTCCTCTCCTCTCCTCTCCTCTCCTCTCCTCTCCTCTCCTCTCCTCTTCTCTTCTCTCCTGTCCGCCAGTCCAATATCTAAGAGACTGTTTGCCTGAAAGGACAGAGGGGTTTCAGTTCCAAAATCAATTTCAAGGACACATAACACAATGAATTTTATTTTATTTTGTTGTTAATTTAGTAATTTTCTTGATTTTATGTTAATTCATGTGATGTTTCTTCGTGTCATTTTTTTTCCCTTTGTGACTCTGTTTCAGAAGCCAGGCTCACAAGCATTAGCTCAAGCCCAAGTGTAGCCAGGAGTAGGCTGAGGCATTCTTCAGTTTAGCCTGAGAAAAGATCCCTTGCAGGCTGGCAAAGGCAAGTCCCAGAGCTGCAGAGAGCAGCAGCAGGAATAGAGGCCAAGCTGTCCGCGGTTCCTGCAGAGGGAGAACCTTGACAAGGAGTTGTGGGACTGACCATGCACAAAAGAGGAGGAAGAAGAAGAAGAAGAGGAAGAAGAGGAAGAAGAGGTGAGTGGTACCGTGGCATCTCTTCCAAAGCGTGACATGTAGCGATGACGAGCAGACTTTTTGCCTTCCACAACTTGTTTGGCTGCTGTGCTTCTTGGCCAGGGATGCATGAGAAGCGCTCTGGTCCCTGCCAGGCGCTTGTGTTAGCTGCAGGGAGAGCTGAGAAGTGGCAGCTGCGGCTGCCAGCATGGTGGAGCATGAGCAGCCGGCTCCCAGGCCAAATGGCCCAAAGAAATGGTGGCAAGGGGCGGTGCTGAGAAATGCAGAGGAAGGCAAAAAACCGCCGGGGACCAGTGCCAATGTGCCGCGGGGGAAAAAGTTCCTTGCTGAGCCCAGTGCTGGCCATGGGCTGTTCCCTGAGCATGTGAGCCAGACCTGGCTCCTTGTCCCACAGGCTGCTCATGCTTCCCAGGAGCTGCCCAAGCCCTATCCTCCCTTGAGCTGGAGCTATCTGGCGGACTTGCCAGAGTGCCCAACTGCCTCTGAGCTGATGGACCTTGTGGGCAAGAATCCTTGCTGTCCCTGTGTAGGACACCAGTGGGTGTTCCAAAGCACTGCAAGCCCTTGCAAGCCCTTGTAAGCCCTCGACATCCTATCTCTTACGGCTCCTGAGCGTTGCTCTGTAGGAGATGAGGATGGTGAGCTGTGCAGTGCTCCTCAAGAAGGAATTGCCTTGGTCTTGCCACTGCTATCCAGTTGAAAAGGATTTGCATCTATGAGCCGAGCTTGGAAGGTGGCCCTGCCAGCAGATTGTCTTGCAGCGGAGAACCTCCAGCAGCCTCATGCAAGGTTTTCTTCCCTCAGCCCCTGGCCTGTGATTCCAGCAGCTCCTCAAGTGCTTCCTGTCAGATGTGCTGGGGCTGCCCCCGGGCCAGCTCTGGCAGTGGACACGGGAGGCTGCTCCTCTGGATCCTGCGTGGGGCCTGGTGACCACTGCGTTGCCGGGTGCTGGCATTGTGACATGGGGGTGACACAGCCGCATATGTGCAGCCCTTTGGAGGAAGCCTTTGGGGTGCTGGCTCCAAATCAGTCCCTGTACCTACAAAATAGGGGAGTAAGCAACCTAATAGAGCCCATTTTTTGCAAAAAGACAGTGTGGATTTGTTGCCAGTGCAGCCTTCCTTCCAGTAGCAATACTGCCTGTAGTATCATGTATGGAGGCCTCAGGGCTCGCTCAGGGCTTGTCACGCAGAACTGCAGGCCTGACAGAGCAGAACTGCTCTCCTCTCCTCTCCTCTCCTCTCCTCTCCTCTCCTCTCCTCTCCTCTCCTGTTCTCTGCTCTCCTCTCCTCTCCTCTCCTCTCCTCTTCTCTTCTCTCCTGTCCGCCAGTCCAATATCTAAGAGACTGTTTGCCTGAAAGGACAGAGGGTTTTCAGTTCCAAAATCAATTTCAAGGACACATAACACAATGAATTTTATTTTATTTTGTTGTTAATTTAGTAATTTTCTTGATTTTATGTTAATTCATGTGATGTTTCTTTGTGTCATTTTTTTTCCCTTTGTGACTCTGTTTCAGAAGCCAGGCTCACAAGCATTAGCTCAAGCCCAAGTGTAGCCAGGAGTAGGCTGAGGCATTCTTCAGTTTAGCCTGAGAAAAGATCCCTTGCAGGCTGGCAAAGGCAAGTCCCAGAGCTGCAGAGAGCAGCAGCAGGAATAGAGGCCAAGCTGTGCGCGGTTCCTGCAGAGGGAGAACCTTGACAAGGAGTTGTGGGACTGACCATGCACAAAAGAGGAGGAAGAAGAAGAAGAAGAGGAAGAAGAGGAAGAAGAGGTGAGTGGTACCGTGGCATCTCTTCCAAAGCGTGACATGTAGCGATGACGAGCAGACTTTTTGCCTTCCACAACTTGTTTGGCTGCTGTGCTTCTTGGCCAGGGATGCATGAGAAGCGCTCTGGTCCCTGCCAGGCGCTTGTGTTAGCTGCAGGGAGAGCTGAGAAGTGGCAGCTGCGGCTGCCAGCATGGTGGAGCATGAGCAGCCGGCTCCCAGGCCAAATGGCCCAAAGAAATGGTGGCAAGGGCGGTGCTGAGAACTGCAGAGGAAGGCAAAAAACCGCCGGGGACCAGTGCCAATGTGCCCCGGGGGAAAAAGTTCCTTGCTGAGCCCAGTGCTGGCCATGGGCTGTTCCCTGAGCATGTGAGCCAGACCTGGCTCCTTGTCCCACAGGCTGCTCATGCTTCCCAGGAGCTGCCCAAGCCCTATCCTCCCTTGAGCTGGAGCTATCTGGCGGACTTGCCAGAGTGCCCAAGTGCCTCTGAGCTGATAGACCTTGTGGGCAAGAATCCTTGCTGTCCCTGTGTAGGACAGCAGTGGGTGTTCCAAAGCACTGCAAGCCCTTGCAAGGCCTTGCAAGCCCTCGACATCCTATCTCTTACGGCTCCTGAGCGTTGCTGTGTAGGAGATGAGGATGGTGAGCTGTGCAGTGCTCCTCAAGAAGGAATTGCCTTGGTCTTGCCACTGCTATCCAGTTGAAAAGGATTTGCATCCATGAGCCGAGCTTGGAAGGTGGCCCTGCCAGCAGATTGCCTTGCAGCGGAGAACCTCCAGCAGCCTCATGCAAGGTTTTCTTCCCTCAGCCCCTGGCCTGTGATTCCAGCAGCTCCTCAAGTGCTTCCTGTCAGATGTGCTGGGGCTGCCCCCGGGCCAGCTCTGGCAGTGGACACGGGAGGCTGCTCCTCTGGATCCTGCATGGGGCCTGGTGACCACTGCGTTGCCGGGTGCTGGCATTGTGACATGGGGCTGACACAGCCGCATATGTGCAGCCCTTTGGAGGAAGCCTTTGGGGTGCTGGCTCCAAATCAGTCCCTGTAGCTACAAAATAGGGGAGTAAGCAACCTAATAGAGTCCCTTTTTTGCAAAAAGACAGTGTGGATTTGTTGCCAGTGCAGCCTTCCTTCCAGTAGCAATACTGCCTGTAGTATCATGTATGGAGGCCTCAGGGCTCGCTCAGGGCTTGTCACGCAGAACTGCAGGCCTGACAGAGCAGAACTGCTCTCCTCTCCTCTCCTCTCCTCTCCTCTCCTCTCCTCTCCTCTCCGCCAGTATAAATATGTAAGAGACTGTTTGCCTGAAAGGACAGAGGGTTTTCAGTTCCAAAATCAATTTCAAGGACACATAACACAATGAATTTTATTTTATTTTGTTGTTAATTTATTAATTTTCTTGATTTTATGTTAATTCATGTGATGTTTCTTCGTGTCATTTTTTTTCCCTTTGTGACTCTGTTTCAGAAGCCAGGCTCACAAGCATTAGCTCAAGCCCAAGTGTAGCCAGGAGTAGGCTGAGGCGTTCTTCAGTTTAGCCTGAGAAAAGATCCCTTGCAGGCTGGCAAAGGCAAGTCCCAGAGCTGCAGAGAGCAGCAGCAGGAATAGAGGCCACCAGTGGTTACCAGGCCCCACGCAGGATCCAGAGGAGCAGCCTCCCGTGTCCACTGCCAGAGCTGGCCCGGGGGCAGCCCCAGCACATCTGACAGGAAGCACTTGAGGAGCTGCTGGAATCACAGGCCAGGGGCTGAGGGAAGAAAACCTTGCATGAGGCTGCTGGAGGTTCTCCGCTGCAAGACAATGTGCTGGCAGGGCCACCTTCCAAGCTCGGCTCATGGATGCAAATCCTTTTCAACTGGATAGCAGTGGCAAGACCAAGGCAATTCCTTCTTGAGGAGCACTGCACAGCTCACCATCCTCATCTCCTACAGAGCAACGCTCAGGAGCCGTAAGAGATAGGATGTCGAGGGCTTGCAAGGGCTTGCAAGGGCTTGCAGTGCTTTGGAACACCCACTGGTGTCCTACACAGGGACAGCAAGGATTCTTGCCCACAAGGTCTATCAGCTCAGAGGCAGTTGGGCACTCTGGCAAGTCCGCGACCTAGCTCCAGCTCAAGGGAGGATAGGGCTTGGGCAGCTCCTGGGAAGCATGAGCAGCCTGTGGGACAAGGAGCCAGGTCTGGCTCACATGCTCATTGAACAGCCCATGGCCAGCACTGGGCTCAGCAAGGAACTTTTTCCCCCGGGGCACAATGGCACTGGTCCCCGGCGGTTTTTTGCCTTCCTCTGCACTTCTCAGCACCGCCCCTTGCCACCATTTCTTTGGGCCATTTGGCCTGGGAGCCGGCTGCTCATGCTCCACCATGCTGGCAGCCGCAGCTGCCACTTCTCAGCTCTCCCTGCAGCTAACACAAGCGCCTGGCAGGGACCAGAGCGCTTCTCATGCATCCCTGGCCAAGAAGCACAGCAGCCAAACAAGTTGTGGAAGGCAAAAAGTCTGCTCGTCATCGCTACATGTCACGCTTTGGAAGAGATGCCACGGTACCACTCACCTCTTCTTCCTCTTCTTCCTCTTCTTCCTCTTCTTCTTCTTCTTCTTCTTCTTCTTCTTCTTCCTCCTCTTTTGTGCATGGTCAGTCCCACAACTCCTTGTCAAGGTTCTCCCTCTGCAGGAACCGCGGACAGCTTGGCCTCTATTCCTGCTGCTGCTCTCTGCAGCTCTGGGACTTGCCTTTGCCAGCCTGCAAGGGATCTTTTCTCAGGCTAAACTGAAGAATGCCTCAGCCTACTCCTGGCTACACTTGGGCTTGAGCTAATGCTTGTGAGCCTGGGTTCTGAAACAGAGTCACAAAGGGAAAAAAAATGACACGAAGAAACATAACATGAATTAACATCAAATCAAGAAAATTAATAAATTAACAACAAAATAAAATAAAATTCATTGTGTTCTGTGTCCTTGAAATTGATTTTGGAACTGAAACCCCTCTGTCCTTTCAGGCAAACAGTCTCTTAGATATTGGACTGGCGGACAGGAGAGAAGAGGAGAGGAGAGGAGAGGAGAGGAGCGCAGTTCTGCTCTGTCAGGCCTGCAGTTCTGCGTGACAAGCCCTGAGCGAGCCCTGAGGCCTCCATACATGATACTACAGGCAGTATTGCTACTGGAAGTAAGGCTGCACTGGCAACAAATGCACACTGTCTTTTTGCAAAAAAGTGACTCTATTAGGTTGCTTACTCCCCTATTTTGTAGGTACAGGGACTGATTTGGAGCCAGCACCCCAAAGGCTTCCTCCAAAGGGCTGCACATATGCGGCTGTGTCACCCCCATGTCACAATGCCAGCACCCGGCAACGCAGTGGTCACCAGGCCCCACGCAGGATCCAGAGGAGCAGCCTCCCGTGTCCACTGCCAGAGCTGGCCCGGGGGCAGCCCCAGCACATCTGACAGGAAGCACTTGAGGAGCTGCTGGAATCACAGGCCAGGGGCTGAGGGAAGAAAACCTTGCATGAGGCTGCTGGAGGTTCTCCGCTGCAAGACAATCTGCTGGCAGGGCCACCTTCCAAGCTCGGCTCATGGATGCAAATCCTTTTCAACTGGATAGCAGTGGCAAGACCAAGGCAATTCCTTCTTGAGGAGCACTGCAGAGCTCACCATCCTCATCTCCTACACAGCAACGCTCAGGAGCCATAAGAGATAGGATGTCGAGGGCTTGCAAGGGCTTGCAAGGGCTTGCAGTGCTTTGGAACACCCACTGGTGTCCTACACAGGGAGAGCAAGGATTCTTGCCCACAAGGTCTATCAGCTCAGAGGCACTTGGGCACTCTGGCAAGTCCGCCAGATAGCTCCAGCTCAAGGGAGCATAGGGCTTGGGCAGCTCCTGGGAAGCATGAGCAGCCTGTGGGACAAGGAGCCAGGTCTGGCTCACATGCTCAGGGAACAGCCCATGGCCAGCACTGGGCTCAGCAAGGAACTTTTTCCCCCGGGGCACACTGGCACTGGTCCCCGGCGGTTTTTTTGCCTTCCTCTGCAGTTCTCAGCACCGCCCCTTGCCACCATTTCTTTGGGCCATTTGGCCTGGGAGCCGGCTGCTCATGCTCCACCATGCTGGCAGCCGCAGCTGCCACTTCTCAGCTCTCCCTGCAGCTAACACAAGCGACTGGCAGGGACCAGAGCGCTTCTCATGCATGCCTGCCCAAGAAGCACAGCAGCCAAACAAGTTGTGGAAGGCAAAAAGTCTGCTCGTCATCGCTACATGTCACGCTTTGGAAGAGATGCCACGGTACCACTCACCTCTTCTTCCTCTTCTTCCTCTTCTTCCTCTTCTTCTTCTTCTTCTTCTTCTTCTTCTTCTTCCTCCTCTTTTGTGCATGGTCAGTCCCACAACTCCTTGTCAAGGTTCTCCCTCTGCAGGAACCGCGGACAGCTTGGCCTCTATTCCTGCAGCTGCTCTCTGCAGCTCTGGGACTTGCCTTTGCCAGCCTGCAAGGGATCTTTTCTCAGGCTAAACTGAAGAATGCCTCAGCCTACTCCTGGCTACACTTGGGCTTGAGCTAATGCTTGTGAGCCTGGGTTCTGAAACAGAGTCACAAAGGGAAAAAAAATGACACGAAGAAACATAACATGAATTAACATAAAATCAAGAAAATTACTAAATTAACAACAAAATAAAATAAAATTCATTGTGTTATGTGTCCTTGAAATTGATTTTGGAACTGAAACCCCTCTGTCCTTTCAGGCAAACAGTCTCTTAGATGTTGGACTGGCGGACAGGAGAGAAGAGAAGAGAAGAGGAGAGGAGGGAGAGGAGAGGAGAGGAGAGGAGAGGAGAGGAGAGGAGAGGAGAGGAGAGGAGAGGAGAGGAGAGGAGAGGAGAGGAGAGGAGAGGAGAGGAGAGGAGAGCAGTTCTGCTCTGTCAGGCCTGCAGTTCTGCGTGACAAGCCCTGAGCGAGCCCTGAGGCCTCCATACATGATACTACAGGCAGTATTGCTACTGGAAGGAAGGCTGCACTGGCAACAAATCCACACTGTCTTTTTGCAAAAAAGGGACTCTATTAGGTTGCTTACTCCCCTATTTTGTAGCTACAGGGACTGATTTGGAGCCAGCACCCCAAAGGCTTCCTCCAAAGGGCTGCACATATGCGGCTGTGTCACCCCCATGTCACAATGCCAGCACCCGGCAACGCAGTGGTCACCAGGCCCCACGCAGGATCCAGAGGAGCAGCCTCCCGTGTCCACTGCCAGAGCTGGCCCGGGGGCAGCCCCAGCACATCTGACAGGAAGCACTTGAGGAGCTGCTGGAATCACAGGCCAGGGGCTGAGGGAAGAAAACCTTGCATGAGGCTGCTGGAGGTTCTCCGCTGCAAGACAATCTGCTGGCAGGGCCACCTTCCAAGCTCGGCTCATGGATGCAAATCCTTTTCAACTGGATAGCAGTGGCAAGACCAAGGCAATTCCTTCTTGAGGAGCACTGCAGAGCTCACCATCCTCATCTCCCACAGAGCAATGCTCAGGAGCCGTAAGAGATAGGATGTCAAGGGCTTGCAAGGGCTTGCAGTGCTTTGGAACACCCACTGGTGTCCTACACAGGGACAGCAAGGATTCTTGCCCACAAGGTCTATCAGCTCAGAGGCACTTGGGCACTCTGGCAAGTCCGCGACCTAGCTGCAGCTCAAGGGAGGATAGGGCTTGGGCAGCTCCTGGGAAGCATGAGCAGCCTGTGGGACAAGGAGCCAGGTCTGGCTCACATGCTCAGGGAACAGCCCATGGCCAGCACTGGGCTCAGCAAGGAACTTTTTCCCCCGGGGCACATTGGCACTGGTCCCCGGCCGTTTTTTGCCTTCCTCTGCAGTTCTCAGCACCGCCCCTTGCCACCATTTCTTTGGGCCATTTGGCCTGGGAGCCGGCTGCTCATGCTCCACCATGCTGGCAGCCGCAGCTGCCACTTCTCAGCTCTCCCTGCAGGTAACACAAGCGCCTGGCAGGGACCAGAGCGCTTCTCATGCATCCCTGCCCAAGAAGCACAGCAGCCAAACAAGTTGTGGAAGGCAAAAAGTCTGCTCGTCATCGCTACATGTCACGCTTTGGAAGAGATGCCACGGTACCACTCACCTCTTCTTCCTCTTCTTCCTCTTCTTCTTCTTCTTCTTCTTCTTCCTCCTCTTTTGTGCATGGTCAGTCCCACAACTCCTTGTCAAGGTTCTCCCTCTGCAGGAACCGCGCACAGCTTGGCCTCTATTCCTGCTGCTGCTCTCTGCAGCTCTGGGACTTGCCTTTGCCAGCCTGCAAGGGATCTTTTCTCAGGCTAAACTGAAGAATGCCTCAGCCTACTCCTGGCTACACTTGGGCTTGAGCTAATGCTTGTGAGCCTGGGTTCTGAAACAGAGTCACAAAGGGAAGAAAAATGACACGAAGAAACATAACATGAATTAACATAAAATCAAGAAAATTAATAAATTAACAACAAAATAAAATAAAATTCATTGTGTTATGTCTCCTTGACATTGATTTTGGAACTGAAGCCCCTCTGTCCTTTCAGGCAAACAGTCAGATATTGGACTGGCGGACAGGAGAGAAGAGGAGAGGAGAGGAGAGGAGAGGAGCGCAGTTCTGCTCTGTCAGGCCTGCAGTTCTGCGTGACAAGCCCTGAGCGAGCCCTGAGGCCTCCATACATGATACTACAGGCAGTATTGCTACTGGAAGGAAGGCTGCACTGGCACCAAATCCACACTGTCTTTTTGCAAAAAAGGGACTCTATTAGGTTGCTTACTCCCCTATGTTGTAGGTACAGGGACTGATTTGGAGCCAGCACCCCAAAGGCTTCCTCCAAAGGGCTGCACATATGCGGCTGTGTCACCCCCATGTCACAATGCCAGCACCCGGCAACGCAGTGCTCACCAGGCCCCACGCAGGATCCAGAGGAGCAGCCTCCCGTGTCCACTGCCAGAGCTGGCCCGGGGGCAGCCCCAGCACATCTGACAGGAAGCACTTGAGGAGCTGCTGGAATCACAGGCCAGGGGCTGAGGGAAGAAAACCTTGCATGAGGCTGCTGGAGGTTCTCCGCTGCAAGACAATCTGCTGGCAGGGCCACCTTCCAAGCTCGGCTCATGGATGCAAATCCTTTTCAACTGGATAGCAGTGGCAAGACCAAGGCAATTCCTTCTTGAGGAGCACTGCACAGCTCACCATCCTCATCTCCTACACAGCAACGCTCAGGAGCCGTAAGAGATAGGATGTCGAGGCCTTGCAAGGGCTTGCAAGGGCTTGCAGTGCTTTGGAACACCCACTGCTGTCCTACACAGGGACAGCAAGGATTCTTGCCCACAAGGTCTATCAGCTCAGAGGCAGTTGGGCACTCTGGCAAGTCCGCGACCTAGCTCCAGCTCAAGGGAGGATAGGGCTTGGGCAGCTCCTGGGAAGCATGAGCAGCCTGTGGGACAAGGAGCCAGGTCTGGCTCACATGCTCAGGGAACAGCCCATGGCCAGCACCGGGCTCAGCAAGGAACTTTTTCCCCCGGGGCACATTGGCACTGGTCCCCGGCGGTTTTTTGCCTTCCTCTGCAGTTCTCAGCACCGCCCCTTGCCACCATTTCTTTGGGCCATTTGGCCTGGGAGCCGGCTGCTCATGCTCCACCATGCTGCCAGCCGCAGCTGCCACTTCTCAGCTCACCCTGCAGCTAACACAAGCGCCTGGCAGGGACCAGAGCGCTTCTCATGCATCCCTGCCCAAGAAGCACAGCAGCCAAACAAGTTGTGCAAGGCAAAAAGTCTGCTCGTCATCGCTACATGTCACGCTTTGGAAGAGATGCCACGGTACCACTCACCTCTTCTTCCTCTTCTTCCTCTTCTTCTTCTTCTTCTTCTTCTTCTTCTTCTTCTTCTTCCTCCTCTTTTGTGCATGGTCAGTCCCACAACACCTTGTCAAGGTTCTCCCTCTGCAGGAACCGCGGACAGCTTGGCCTCTATTCCTGCTGCTGCTCTCTGCAGCTCTGGGACTTGCCTTTGCCAGCCTGCAAGGGATCTTTTCTCAGGCTAAACTGAAGAATGCCTCAGCCTACTCCTGGCTACACTTGGGCTTGAGCTAATGCTTGTCAGCCTGGGTTCTGAAACAGAGTCACAAAGGGAAAAAAAATGACACCAAGAAACATAACATGAATTAACATCAAATCAAGAAAATTAATAAATTAACAACAAAATAAAATAAAATTCATTGTGTTATGTGTCCTTGAAATTGATTTTGGAACTGAAACCCCTCTGTCCTTTCAGGCAAACAGTCTCTTAGATATTGGACTGGCGGACAGGAGAGAAGAGGAGAGGAGAGGAGAGGAGAGGAGAGGAGAGGAGAGCAGTTCTGCTCTGTCAGGCCTGCAGTTCTGCGTGACAAGCCCTGAGCGAGCCCTGAGGCCTCCATACATGATACTACAGGCAGTATTGCTACTGGAAGTAAGGCTGCACTGGCAACAAATGCACACTGTCTTTTTGCAAAAAAGGGACTCTATTAGGTTGCTTACTCCCCTACTTTGTAGGTATAGGGACTGATTTGGAGCCAGCACCCCAAAGGCTTCCTCCAAAGGGCTGCACATATGCGGCTGTGTCACCCCCATGTCACAATGCCAGCACCCGGCAACGCAGTGGTCACCAGGCCCCACGCAGGATCCAGAGGAGCAGCCTCCCGTGTCCACTGCCAGAGCTGGCCCGGGGGCAGCCCCAGCACATCTGACAGGAAGCACTTGAGGAGCTGCTGGAATCACAGGCCAGGGCCTGAGGGAAGAAAACCTTGCATGAGGCTGCTGGAGGTTCTCCGCTGCAAGACAATCTGCTGGCAGGGCCACCTTCCAAGCTCGGCTCATGGATGCAAATCCTTTTCAACTGGATAGCAGTGGCAAGACCAAGGCAATTCCTTCTTGAGGAGCACTGCACAGCTCACCATCCTCATCTCCTACACAGCAACGCTCAGGAGCCGTAAGAGATAGGATGTCGAGGGCTTGCAAGGGCTTGCAAGGGCTTGCAGTGCTTTGGAACACCCACTGGTGTCCTACACAGGGACAGCAAGGATTCTTGCCCACAAGGTCTATCAGCTCAGAGGCAGTTGGGCACTCTGGCAAGTCCGCGACCTAGCTCCAGCTCAAGGGAGGATAGGGCTTGGGCAGCTCCTGGGAAGCATGAGCAGCCTGTGGGACAAGGAGCCAGGTCTGGCTCACATGCTCAGGGAACAGCCCATGGCCAGCACTGGGCTCAGCAAGGAACTTTTTTCCCCGGGGCACATTGGCACTGGTCCCCGGCGGTTTTTTGCCTTCCTCTGCACTTCTCAGCACCGCCCCTTGCCACCATTTCTTTGGGCCATTTGGCCTGGGAGCCGGCTGCTCATGCTCCACCATGCTGGCAGCCGCAGCTGCCACTTCTCAGCTCTCCCTGCAGCTAACACAAGCGCCTGACAGGGACCAGAGCGCTTCTCATGCATCCCTGCCCAAGAAGCACAGCAGCCAAACAAGTTGTGGAAGGGAAGAAGTCTGCTCGTCATCGCTACATGTCACGCTTTGGAAGAGATGCCACGGTACCACTCACCTCTTCTTCCTCTTCTTCTTCTTCTTCTTCTTCTTCTTCGTCTTCCTCCTCTTTTGTGCATGGTCAGTCCCACAAGTCCTTGTCAAGGTTCTCCCTCTGCAGGAACCGCGGACAGCTTGGCCTCTATTCCTGCTGCTGCTCTCTGCAGCTCTGGGACTTGCCTTTGCCAGCCTGCAAGGGATCTTTTCTCAGGCTAAACTGAAGAATGCCTCAGCCTACTCCTGGCTAAACTTGGGCTTGAGCTAATGCTTGTCAGCCTGGGTTCTGAAACAGAGTCACAAAGGGAAGAAAAATGACACGAAGAAACATAACATGAATTAACATCAAATCAAGAAAATTAATAAATTAACAACAAAATAAAAAAAAATTCATTGTGTTATGTGTCCTTGAAATTGATTTTGGAACTGAAACCCCTCTGTCCTTTCAGGCAAACAGTCTCTTAGATATTGGACTGGCGGACAGGAGAGAAGAGGAGAGGAGAGGAGAGGAGCGCAGTTCTGCTCTGTCAGGCCTGCAGTTCTGCGTGACAAGCCCTGAGCGAGCCCTGAGGCCTCCATACATGATACTACAGGCAGTATTGCTACTGGAAGTAAGGCTGCACTGGGAACAAATCCACACTGTCTTTTTGCAAAAAAGGGACTCTATTAGGTTGCTTACTCCCCTACTTTGTAGCTACAGGGACTGATTTGGAGCCAGCACCCCAAAGGCTTCCTCCAAAGGGCTGCACATATGCGGCTGTGTCACCCCCATGTCACAATGCCAGCACCCGGCAACGCAGTGGTCACCAGGCCCCACGCAGGATCCAGAGGAGCAGCCTCCCGTGTCCACTGCCAGAGCTGGCCCGGGGGCAGCCCCAGCACATCTGACAGGAAGCACTTGAGGAGCTGCTGGAATCACAGGCCAGGGGCTGAGGGAAGAAAACCTTGCATGAGGCTGCTGGAGGTTCTCCGCTGCAAGACAATCTGCTGGCAGGGCCACCTTCCAAGCTCGGCTCATGGATGCAAATCCTTTTCAACTGGATAGCAGTGGCAAGACCAAGGCAATTCCTTCTTGAGGAGCACTGCACAGCTCACCATCCTCATCTCCTACACAGCAACGCTCAGGAGCCGTAAGAGATAGGATGTCGAGGCCTTGCAAGGGCTTGCAAGGGCTTGCAGTGCTTTGGAACACCCACTGGTGTCCTACACAGGGACAGCAAGGATTCTTGCCCACAAGGTCTATCAGCTCAGAGGCACTTGGGCACTCTGGCAAGTCCGCGACCTAGCTCCAGCTCAAGGGAGGATAGGGCTTGGGCAGCTCCTGGGAAGCATGAGCAGCCTGTGGGACAAGGAGCCAGGTCTGGCTCACATGCTCAGGGAACAGCCCATGGCCAGCACTGGGCTCAGCAAGGAACTTTTTTCCCCGGGGCACATTGGCACTGGTCCCCGGCGGTTTTTTGCCTTCCTCTGCAGTTCTCAGCACCGCCCCTTGCCACCCTTTCTTTGGGCCATTTGGCCTGGGAGCCGGCTGCTCATGCTCCACCATGCTGGCAGCCGCAGCTGCCACTTCTCAGCTCTCCCTGCAGCTAACACAAGCGCCTGACAGGGACCAGAGCGCTTCTCATGCATCCCTGCCCAAGAAGCACAGCAGCCAAACAAGTTGTGGAAGGCAAGAAGTCTGCTCGTCATCGCTACATGTCACGCTTTGGAAGAGATGCCACGGTACCACTCACCTCTTCTTCCTCTTCTTCTTCTTCTTCTTCTTCTTCTTCGTCTTCCTCCTCTTTTGTGCATGGTCAGTCCCACAAGTCCTTGTCAAGGTTCTCCCTCTGCAGGAACCGCGGACAGCTTGGCCTCTATTCCTGCTGCTGCTCTCTGCAGCTCTGGGACTTGCCTTTGCCAGCCTGCAAGGGATCTTTTCTCAGGCTAAACTGAAGAATGCCTCAGCCTACTCCTGGCTACACTTGGGCTTGAGCTAATGCTTGTGAGCCTGGGTTCTGAAACAGAGTCACAAAGGGAAGAAAAATGACACGAAGAAACATAACATGAATTAACATAAAATCAAGAAAATTAATAAATTAACAACAAAATAAAATAAAATTCATTGTGTTATGTGTCCTTGAAATTGATTTTGGAACTGAAACCCCTCTGTCCTTTCAGGCAAACAGTCTCTTAGATATTGGACTGGCGGACAGGAGAGAAGAGGAGAGGAGAGGAGAGGAGAGGAGAGGAGAGGAGAGGAGAGCAGTTCTGCTCTGTCAGGCCTGCAGTTCTGCGTGACAAGCCCTGAGCGAGCCCTGAGGCCTCCATACATGATACTACAGGCATTATTGCTACTGGAAGTAAGGCTGCACTGGCAACAAATGCACACTGTCTTTTTGCAAAAAAGGGACTCTATTAGGTTGCTTACTCCCCTATTTTGTAGCTACAGGGACTGATTTGGAGCCAGCACCCCAAAGGCTTCCTCCAAAGGGCTGCACATATGCGGCTGTGTCACCCCCATGTCACAATGCCAGCACCCGGCAACACAGTGGTCACCAGGCCCCACGCAGGATCCAGAGGAGCAGCCTCCCGTGTCCACTGCCAGAGCTGGCCCGGGGGCAGCCCCAGCACATCTGACAGGAAGCACTTGAGGAGCTGCTGGAATCACAGGACAGGGGCTGAGGGAAGAAAACCTTGCATGAGGCTGCTGGAGGTTCTCCGCTGCAAGACAATCTGCTGGCAGGGCCACCTTCCAAGCTCGGCTCATGGATGCAAATCCTTTTCAACTGGATAGCAGAGGCAAGACCAAGGCAATTCCTTCTTGAGGAGCACTGCACAGCTCACCATCCTCATCTCCTACAGAGCAACGCTCAGGAGCCGTAAGAGATAGGATGTCGAGGCCTTGCAAGGGCTTGCAAGGGCTTGCAGTGCTTTGGAACACCCACTGGTGTCCTACACAGGGACAGCAAGGATTCTTGCCCACAAGGTCTATCAGCTCAGAGGCACTTGGGCACTCTGGCAAGTCCGCCAGATAGCTCCAGCTCAAGGGAGGATAGGGCTTGGGCAGCTCCTGGGAAGCATGAGCAGCCTGTGGGACAAGGAGCCAGGTCTGGCTCACATGCTCAGGGAACAGCCCATGGCCAGCACTGGGCTCAGCAAGGAACTTTTTCCCCCGGGGCACATTGGCACTGGTCCCCGGCCGTTTTTTGCCTTCCTCTGCACTTCTCAGCACCGCCCCTTGCCACCATTTCTTTGGGCCATTTGGCCTGGCAGCCGGCTGCTCATGCTCCACCATGCTGGCAGCCGCAGCTGCCACTTCTCAGCTCTCCCTGCAGGTAACACAAGCGCCTGACAGGGACCAGAGCGCTTCTCATGCATCCCTGCCCAAGAAGCACAGCAGCCAAACAAGTTGTGGAAGGCAAAAAGTCTGCTCGTCATCGCTACATGTCACGCTTTGGAAGAGATGCCACGGTACCACTCACCTCTTCTTCCTCTTCTTCCTCTTCTTCTTCTTCTTCTTCTTCTTCTTCTTCCTCCTCTTTTGTGCATGGTCAGTCCCACAAGTCCTTGTCAAGGTTCTCCCTCTGCAGGAACCACGGACAGCTTGGCCTCTATTCCTGCTGCTGCTCTCTGCAGCTCTGGGACTTGCCTTTGCCAGCCTGCAAGGGATCTTTTCTCAGGCTAAACTGAAGAATGCCTCAGCCTACTCCTGGCTAAACTTGGGCTTGAGCTAATGCTTGTCAGCCTGGGTTCTGAAACAGAGTCACAAAGGGAAGAAAAATGACACGAAGAAACATAACATGAATTAACATCAAATCAAGAAAATTAATAAATTAACAACAAAATAAAAAAAAATTCATTGTGTTATGTGTCCTTGAAATTGATTTTGGAACTGAAACCCCTCTGTCCTTTCAGGCAAACAGTCTCTTAGATATTGGACTGGCGGACAGGAGAGAAGAGGAGAGGAGAGGAGAGGAGAGGAGAGGAGTGGACAGGAGAGGAGAGGAGAGGAGAGGAGAGGAGAGGAGAGGAGAGGAGAGGACAGGAGAGGAGAGGAGAGGAGAGGAGAGGAGAGGAGAGCAGTTCTGCTCTGTCAGGCCTGCAGTTCTGCGTGACAAGCCCTGAGCGAGCCCTGAGGCCTCCATACATGATACTACAGGCAGTATTGCTACTGGAAGTAAGGCTGCACTGGCAACAAATCCACACTGTCTTTTTGCAAAAAAGGGACTCTATTAGGTTGCTTACTCCCCTACTTTGTAGCTACAGGGACTGATTTGGAGCCAGCACCCCAAAGGCTTCCTCCAAAGGGCTGCACATATGCGGCTGTGTCACCCCCATGTCACAATGCCAGCACCCGGCAACGCAGTGGTCACCAGGCCCCACGCAGGATCCAGAGGAGCAGCCTCCCGTGTCCACTGCCAGAGCTGGCCCGGGGGCAGCCCCAGCACATCTCACAGGAAGCACTTGAGGAGCTGCTGGAATCACAGGCCAGGGGCTGAGGGAAGAAAACCTTGCATGAGGCTGCTGGAGGTTCTCCGCTGCAAGACAATCTGCTGGCAGGGCCACCTTCCAAGCTCGGCTCATGGATGCAAATCCTTTTCAACTGGATAGCAGTGGCAAGACCAAGGCAATTCCTTCTTGAGGAGCACTGCACAGCTCACCATCCTCATCTCCTACACAGCAACGCTCAGGAGCCGTAAGAGATAGGATGTCGAGGCCTTGCAAGGGCTTGCAAGGGCTTGCAGTGCTTTGGAACACCCACTGCTGTCCTACACAGGGACAGCAAGGATTCTTGCCCACAAGGTCTATCAGCTCAGAGGCAGTTGGGCACTCTGGCAAGTCCGCGACCTAGCTCCAGCTCAAGGGAGGATAGGGCTTGGGCAGCTCCTGGGAAGCATGAGCAGCCTGTGGGACAAGGAGCCAGGTCTGGCTCACATGCTCAGGGAACAGCCCATGGCCAGCACTGGGCTCAGCAAGGAACTTTTTTCCCCGGGGCACATTGGCACTGGTCCCCGGCGGTTTTTTGCCTTCCTCTGCAGTTCTCAGCACCGCCCCTTGCCACCCTTTCTTTGGGCCATTTGGCCTGGGAGCCGGCTGCTCATGCTCCACCATGCTGGCAGCCGCAGCTGCCACTTCTCAGCTCTTCCTGCAGCTAACACAAGCGCCTGGCAGGGACCAGAGCGCTTCTCATGCATCCCTGCCCAAGAAGCACAGCAGCCAAACAAGTTGTGGAAGGCAAAAAGTCTGCTCGTCATCGCTACATGTCACGCTTTGGAAGAGATGCCACGGTACCACTCACCTCTTCTTCCTCTTCTTCTTCTTCTTCTTCTTCTTCTTCGTCTTCCTCCTCTTTTGTGCATGGTCAGTCCCACAAGTCCTTGTCAAGGTTCTCCCTCTGCAGGAACCGCGGACAGCTTGGCCTCTATTCCTGCTGCTGCTCTCTGCAGCTCTGGGACTTGCCTTTGCCAGCCTGCAAGGGATCTTTTCTCAGGCTAAACTGAAGAATGCCTCAGCCTACTCCTGGCTACACTTGGGCTTGAGCTAATGCTTGTGAGCCTGGGTTCTGAAACAGAGTCACAAAGGGAAGAAAAATGACACGAAGAAACATAACATGAATTAACATAAAATCAAGAAAATTAATAAATTAACAACAAAATAAAAAAAAATTCATTGTGTTATGTGTCCTTGAAATTGATTTTGGAACTGAAACCCCTCTGTCCTTTCAGGCAAACAGTCTCTTAGATATTGGACTGGCGGACAGGAGAGAAGAGGAGAGGAGAGGAGAGGAGAGGAGAGGAGAGGAGAGGAGAGCAGTTCTGCTCTGTCAGGCCTGCAGTTCTGCGTGACAAGCCCTGAGCGAGCCCTGAGGCCTCCATACATGATACTACAGGCATTATTGCTACTGGAAGTAAGGCTGCACTGGCAACAAATGCACACTGTCTTTTTGCAAAAAAGGGACTCTATTAGGTTGCTTACTCCCCTATTTTGTAGCTACAGGGACTGATTTGGAGCCAGCACCCCAAAGGCTTCCTCCAAAGGGCTGCACATATGCGGCTGTGTCACCCCCATGTCACAATGCCAGCACCCGGCAACACAGTGGTCACCAGGCCCCACGCAGGATCCAGAGGAGCAGCCTCCCGTGTCCACTGCCAGAGCTGGCCCGGGGGCAGCCCCAGCACATCTGACAGGAAGCACTTGAGGAGCTGCTGGAATCACAGGCCAGGGGCTGAGGGAAGAAAACCTTGCATGAGGCTGCTGGAGGTTCTCCGCTGCAAGACAATCTGCTGGCAGGGCCACCTTCCAAGCTCGGCTCATGGATGCAAATCCTTTTCAACTGGATAGCAGAGGCAAGACCAAGGCAATTCCTTCTTGAGGAGCACTGCACAGCTCACCATCCTCATCTCCTACAGAGCAACGCTCAGGAGCCGTAAGAGATAGGATGTCGAGGCCTTGCAAGGGCTTGCAAGGGCTTGCAGTGCTTTGGAACACCCACTGGTGTCCTACACAGGGACAGCAAGGATTCTTGCCCACAAGGTCTATCAGCTCAGAGGCACTTGGGCACTCTGGCAAGTCCGCCAGATAGCTCCAGCTCAAGGGAGGATAGGGCTTGGGCAGCTCCTGGGAAGCATGAGCAGCCTGTGGGACAAGGAGCCAGGTCTGGCTCACATGCTCAGGGAACAGCCCATGGCCAGCACTGGGCTCAGCAAGGAACTTTTTCCCCCGGGGCACATTGGCACTGGTCCCCGGCGGTTTTTTGCCTTCCTCTGCACTTCTCAGCACCGCCCCTTGCCACCATTTCTTTGGGCCATTTGGCCTGGCAGCCGGCTGCTCATGCTCCACCATGCTGGCAGCCGCAGCTGCCACTTCTCAGCTCTCCCTGCAGGTAACACAAGCGCCTGACAGGGACCAGAGCGCTTCTCATGCATCCCTGCCCAAGAAGCACAGCAGCCAAACAAGTTGTGGAAGGCAAAAAGTCTGCTCGTCATCGCTACATGTCACGCTTTGGAAGAGATGCCACGGTACCACTCACCTCTTCTTCCTCTTCTTCCTCTTCTTCTTCTTCTTCTTCTTCTTCTTCTTCCTCCTCTTTTGTGCATGGTCAGTCCCACAAGTCCTTGTCAAGGTTCTCCCTCTGCAGGAACCACGGACAGCTTGGCCTCTATTCCTGCTGCTGCTCTCTGCAGCTCTGGGACTTGCCTTTGCCAGCCTGCAAGGGATCTTTTCTCAGGCTAAACTGAAGAATGCCTCAGCCTACTCCTGGCTAAACTTGGGCTTGAGCTAATGCTTGTCAGCCTGGGTTCTGAAACAGAGTCACAAAGGGAAGAAAAATGACACGAAGAAACATAACATGAATTAACATCAAATCAAGAAAATTAATAAATTAACAACAAAATAAAAAAAAATTCATTGTGTTATGTGTCCTTGAAATTGATTTTGGAACTGAAACCCCTCTGTCCTTTCAGGCAAACAGTCTCTTAGATATTGGACTGGCGGACAGGAGAGAAGAGGAGAGGAGAGGAGAGGAGAGGAGAGGAGAGGAGTGGACAGGAGAGGAGAGGAGAGGAGAGGAGAGGAGAGGAGAGGAGAGGAGAGGACAGGAGAGGAGAGGAGAGGAGAGGAGAGGAGAGGAGAGCAGTTCTGCTCTGTCAGGCCTGCAGTTCTGCGTGACAAGCCCTGAGCGAGCCCTGAGGCCTCCATACATGATACTACAGGCAGTATTGCTACTGGAAGTAAGGCTGCACTGGCAACAAATCCACACTGTCTTTTTGCAAAAAAGGGACTCTATTAGGTTGCTTACTCCCCTACTTTGTAGCTACAGGGACTGATTTGGAGCCAGCACCCCAAAGGCTTCCTCCAAAGGGCTGCACATATGCGGCTGTGTCACCCCCATGTCACAATGCCAGCACCCGGCAACGCAGTGGTCACCAGGCCCCACGCAGGATCCAGAGGAGCAGCCTCCCGTGTCCACTGCCAGAGCTGGCCCGGGGGCAGCCCCAGCACATCTCACAGGAAGCACTTGAGGAGCTGCTGGAATCACAGGCCAGGGGCTGAGGGAAGAAAACCTTGCATGAGGCTGCTGGAGGTTCTCCGCTGCAAGACAATCTGCTGGCAGGGCCACCTTCCAAGCTCGGCTCATGGATGCAAATCCTTTTCAACTGGATAGCAGTGGCAAGACCAAGGCAATTCCTTCTTGAGGAGCACTGCACAGCTCACCATCCTCATCTCCTACACAGCAACGCTCAGGAGCCGTAAGAGATAGGATGTCGAGGCCTTGCAAGGGCTTGCAAGGGCTTGCAGTGCTTTGGAACACCCACTGCTGTCCTACACAGGGACAGCAAGGATTCTTGCCCACAAGGTCTATCAGCTCAGAGGCAGTTGGGCACTCTGGCAAGTCCGCGACCTAGCTCCAGCTCAAGGGAGGATAGGGCTTGGGCAGCTCCTGGGAAGCATGAGCAGCCTGTGGGACAAGGAGCCAGGTCTGGCTCACATGCTCAGGGAACAGCCCATGGCCAGCACTGGGCTCAGCAAGGAACTTTTTTCCCCGGGGCACATTGGCACTGGTCCCCGGCGGTTTTTTGCCTTCCTCTGCAGTTCTCAGCACCGCCCCTTGCCACCCTTTCTTTGGGCCATTTGGCCTGGGAGCCGGCTGCTCATGCTCCACCATGCTGGCAGCCGCAGCTGCCACTTCTCAGCTCTTCCTGCAGCTAACACAAGCGCCTGGCAGGGACCAGAGCGCTTCTCATGCATCCCTGCCCAAGAAGCACAGCAGCCAAACAAGTTGTGGAAGGCAAAAAGTCTGCTCGTCATCGCTACATGTCACGCTTTGGAAGAGATGCCACGGTACCACTCACCTCTTCTTCCTCTTCTTCTTCTTCTTCTTCTTCTTCTTCTTCGTCTTCCTCCTCTTTTGTGCATGGTCAGTCCCACAAGTCCTTGTCAAGGTTCTCCCTCTGCAGGAACCGCGGACAGCTTGGCCTCTATTCCTGCTGCTGCTCTCTGCAGCTCTGGGACTTGCCTTTGCCAGCCTGCAAGGGATCTTTTCTCAGGCTAAACTGAAGAATGCCTCAGCCTACTCCTGGCTACACTTGGGCTTGAGCTAATGCTTGTGAGCCTGGGTTCTGAAACAGAGTCACAAAGGGAAGAAAAATGACACGAAGAAACATAACATGAATTAACATAAAATCAAGAAAATTAATAAATTAACAACAAAATAAAATAAAATTCATTGTGTTATGTGTCCTTGAAATTGATTTTGGAACTGAAACCCCTCTGTCCTTTCAGGCAAACAGTCTCTTAGATATTGGACTGGCGGACAGGAGAGAAGAGGAGAGGAGAGGAGAGGAGAGGAGAGGAGAGGAGAGGAGAGGAGAGGAGAGGAGAGGAGAGGAGAGGAGAGGAGAGGAGAGCAGAGGAGCGCAGTTCTGCTCTGTCAGGCCTGCAGTTCTGCGTGACAAGCCCTGAGCGAGCCCTGAGGCCTCCATACATGATACTACAGGCAGTATTGCTACTGGAAGTAAGGCTGCACTGGGAACAAATCCACACTGTCTTTTTGCAAAAAAGGGACTCTATTAGGTTGCTTACTCCCCTACTTTGTAGCTACAGGGACTGATTTGGAGCCAGCACCCCAAAGGCTTCCTCCAAAGGGCTGCACATATGCGGCTGTGTCACCCCCATGTCACAATGCCAGCACCCGGCAACGCAGTGGTCACCAGGCCCCACGCAGGATCCAGAGGAGCAGCCTCCCGTGTCCACTGCCAGAGCTGGCCCGGGGGCAGCCCCAGCACATCTGACAGGAAGCACTTGAGGAGCTGCTGGAATCACAGGCCAGGGGCTGAGGGAAGAAAACCTTGCATGAGGCTGCTGGAGGTTCTCCGCTGCAAGACAATCTGCTGGCAGGGCCACCTTCCAAGCTCGGCTCATGGATGCAAATCCTTTTCAACTGGATAGCAGTGGCAAGACCAAGGCAATTCCTTCTTGAGGAGCACTGCACAGCTCACCATCCTCATCTCCTACACAGCAACGCTCAGGAGCCGTAAGAGATAGGATGTCGAGGCCTTGCAAGGGCTTGCAAGGGCTTGCAGTGCTTTGGAACACCCACTGGTGTCCTACACAGGGACAGCAAGGATTCTTGCCCACAAGGTCTATCAGCTCAGAGGCAGTTGGGCACTCTGGCAAGTCCGCGACCTAGCTCCAGCTCAAGGGAGGATAGGGCTTGGGCAGCTCCTGGGAAGCATGAGCAGCCTGTGGGACAAGGAGCCAGGTCTGGCTCACATGCTCAGGGAACAGCCCATGGCCAGCACTGGGCTCAGCAAGGAACTTTTTTCCCCGGGGCACATTGGCACTGGTCCCCGGCGGTTTTTTGCCTTCCTCTGCAGTTCTCAGCACCGCCCCTTGCCACCCTTTCTTTGGGCCATTTGGCCTGGGAGCCGGCTGCTCATGCTCCACCATGCTGGCAGCCGCAGCTGCCACTTCTCAGCTCTCCCTGCAGCTAACACAAGCGCCTGACAGGGACCAGAGCGCTTCTCATGCATCCCTGCCCAAGAAGCACAGCAGCCAAACAAGTTGTGGAAGGCAAGAAGTCTGCTCGTCATCGCTACATGTCACGCTTTGGAAGAGATGCCACGGTACCACTCACCTCTTCTTCCTCTTCTTCTTCTTCTTCTTCTTCTTCTTCGTCTTCCTCCTCTTTTGTGCATGGTCAGTCCCACAAGTCCTTGTCAAGGTTCTCCCTCTGCAGGAACCGCGGACAGCTTGGCCTCTATTCCTGCTGCTGCTCTCTGCAGCTCTGGGACTTGCCTTTGCCAGCCTGCAAGGGATCTTTTCTCAGGCTAAACTGAAGAATGCCTCAGCCTACTCCTGGCTACACTTGGGCTTGAGCTAATGCTTGTGAGCCTGGGTTCTGAAACAGAGTCACAAAGGGAAGAAAAATGACACGAAGAAACATAACATGAATTAACATCAAATCAAGAAAATTAATAAATTAACAACAAAATAAAAAAAAATTCATTGTGTTATGTGTCCTTGAAATTGATTTTGGAACTGAAACCCCTCTGTCCTTTCAGGCAAACAGTCTCTTAGATATTGGACTGGCGGACAGGAGAGAAGAGGAGAGGAGAGGAGAGGAGAGGAGAGGAGAGGAGAGGAGTGGACAGGAGAGGAGAGGAGAGGAGAGGAGAGGAGAGGAGAGGAGAGGAGAGGAGAGGACAGGAGAGGAGAGGAGAGGAGAGGAGAGGAGAGGAGAGCAGTTCTGCTCTGTCAGGCCTGCAGTTCTGCGTGACAAGCCCTGAGCGAGCCCTGAGGCCTCCATACATGATACTACAGGCAGTATTGCTACTGGAAGTAAGGCTGCACTGGCAACAAATCCACACTGTCTTTTTGCAAAAAAGGGACTCTATTAGGTTGCTTACTCCCCTACTTTGTAGCTACAGGGACTGATTTGGAGCCAGCACCCCAAAGGCTTCCTCCAAAGGGCTGCACATATGCGGCTGTGTCACCCCCATGTCACAATGCCAGCACCCGGCAACGCAGTGGTCACCAGGCCCCACGCAGGATCCAGAGGAGCAGCCTCCCGTGTCCACTGCCAGAGCTGGCCCGGGGGCAGCCCCAGCACATCTCACAGGAAGCACTTGAGGAGCTGCTGGAATCACAGGCCAGGGGCTGAGGGAAGAAAACCTTGCATGAGGCTGCTGGAGGTTCTCCGCTGCAAGACAATCTGCTGGCAGGGCCACCTTCCAAGCTCGGCTCATGGATGCAAATCCTTTTCAACTGGATAGCAGTGGCAAGACCAAGGCAATTCCTTCTTGAGGAGCACTGCACAGCTCACCATCCTCATCTCCTACACAGCAACGCTCAGGAGCCGTAAGAGATAGGATGTCGAGGCCTTGCAAGGGCTTGCAAGGGCTTGCAGTGCTTTGGAACACCCACTGCTGTCCTACACAGGGACAGCAAGGATTCTTGCCCACAAGGTCTATCAGCTCAGAGGCAGTTGGGCACTCTGGCAAGTCCGCGACCTAGCTCCAGCTCAAGGGAGGATAGGGCTTGGGCAGCTCCTGGGAAGCATGAGCAGCCTGTGGGACAAGGAGCCAGGTCTGGCTCACATGCTCAGGGAACAGCCCATGGCCAGCACTGGGCTCAGCAAGGAACTTTTTTCCCCGGGGCACATTGGCACTGGTCCCCGGCCGTTTTTTGCCTTCCTCTGCAGTTCTCAGCACCGCCCCTTGCCACCCTTTCTTTGGGCCATTTGGCCTGGGAGCCGGCTGCTCATGCTCCACCATGCTGGCAGCCGCAGCTGCCACTTCTCAGCTCTTCCTGCAGCTAACACAAGCGCCTGGCAGGGACCAGAGCGCTTCTCATGCATCCCTGCCCAAGAAGCACAGCAGCCAAACAAGTTGTGGAAGGCAAAAAGTCTGCTCGTCATCGCTACATGTCACGCTTTGGAAGAGATGCCACGGTACCACTCACCTCTTCTTCCTCTTCTTCTTCTTCTTCTTCTTCTTCTTCTTCGTCTTCCTCCTCTTTTGTGCATGGTCAGTCCCACAAGTCCTTGTCAAGGTTCTCCCTCTGCAGGAACCGCGGACAGCTTGGCCTCTATTCCTGCTGCTGCTCTCTGCAGCTCTGGGACTTGCCTTTGCCAGCCTGCAAGGGATCTTTTCTCAGGCTAAACTGAAGAATGCCTCAGCCTACTCCTGGCTACACTTGGGCTTGAGCTAATGCTTGTGAGCCTGGGTTCTGAAACAGAGTCACAAAGGGAAGAAAAATGACACAAAGAAACATAACATGAATTAACATAAAATCAAGAAAATTAATAAATTAACAACAAAATAAAATAAAATTCATTGTGTTATGTGTCCTTGAAATTGATTTTGGAACTGAAACCCCTCTGTCCTTTCAGGCAAACAGTCTCTTAGATATTGGACTGGCGGACAGGAGAGAAGAGGAGAGGAGAGGAGAGGAGAGGAGCGCAGTTCTGCTCTGTCAGGCCTGCAGTTCTGCGTGACAAGCCCTGAGCGAGCCCTGAGGCCTCCATACATGATACTACAGGCATTATTGCTACTGGAAGTAAGGCTGCACTGGCAACAAATGCACACTGTCTTTTTGCAAAAAAGGGACTCTATTAGGTTGCTTACTCCCCTACTTTGTAGGTATAGGGACTGATTTGGAGCCAGCACCCCAAAGGCTTCCTCCAAAGGGCTGCACATATGCGGCTGTGTCACCCCCATGTCACAATGCCAGCACCCGGCAACGCAGTAGTCACCAGGCCCCACGCAGGATCCAGAGGAGCAGCCTCCCGTGTCCACTGCCAGAGCTGGCCCGGGGGCAGCCCCAGCACATCTGACAGGAAGCACTTGAGGAGCTGCTGGAATCACAGGCCAGGGGCTGAGGGAAGAAAACCTTGCATGAGGCTGCTGGAGGTTCTCCGCTGCAAGACAATCTGCTGGCAGGGCCACCTTGCAAGCTCGGCTCATGGATGCAAATCCTTTTCAACTGGATAGCAGTGGCAAGACCAAGGCAATTCCTTCTTGAGGAGCACTGCACAGCTCACCATCCTCATCTCCTACACAGCAACGCTCAGGAGCCGTAAGAGATAGGATGTCGAGGCCTTGCAAGGGCTTGCAAGGGCTTGCAGTGCTTTGGAACACCCACTGGTGTCCTACACAGGGACAGCAAGGATTCTTGCCCACAAGGTCTATCAGCTCAGAGGCAGTTGGGCACTCTGGCAAGTCCGCGACCTAGCTCCAGCTCAAGGGAGGATAGGGCTTGGGCAGCTCCTGGGAAGCATGAGCAGCCTGTGGGACAAGGAGCCAGGTCTGGCTCACATGCTCAGGGAACAGCCCATGGCCAGCACTGGGCTCAGCAAGGAACTTTTTTCCCCGGGGCACATTGGCACTGGTCCCCGGCGGTTTTTTGCCTTCCTCTGCAGTTCTCAGCACCGCCCCTTGCCACCCTTTCTTTGGGCCATTTGGCCTGGGAGCCGGCTGCTCATGCTCCACCATGCTGGCAGCCGCAGCTGCCACTTCTCAGCTCTTCCTGCAGCTAACACAAGCGCCTGGCAGGGACCAGAGCGCTTCTCATGCATCCCTGCCCAAGAAGCACAGCAGCCAAACAAGTTGTGGAAGGCAAAAAGTCTGCTCGTCATCGCTACATGTCACGCTTTGGAAGAGATGCCACGGTACCACTCACCTCTTCTTCCTCTTCTTCTTCTTCTTCTTCTTCTTCTTCTTCGTCTTCCTCCTCTTTTGTGCATGGTCAGTCCCACAACTCCTTGTCAAGGTTCTCCCTCTGCAGGAACCGCGGACAGCTTGGCCTCTATTCCTGCTGCTGCTCTCTGCAGCTCTGGGACTTGCCTTTGCCAGCCTGCAAGGGATCTTTTCTCAGGCTAAACTGAAGAATGCCTCAGCCTACTCCTGGCTACACTTGGGCTTGAGCTAATGCTTGTGAGCCTGGGTTCTGAAACAGAGTCACAAAGGGAAGAAAAATGACACGAAGAAACATAACATGAATTAACATAAAATCAAGAAAATTAATAAATTAACAACAAAATAAAAAAAAATTCATTGTGTTATGTGTCCTTGAAATTGATTTTGGAACTGAAACCCCTCTGTCCTTTCAGGCAAACAGTCTCTTAGATATTGGACTGGCGGACAGGAGAGAAGAGGAGAGGAGAGGAGAGGAGAGGAGAGGAGAGGAGAGGAGAGGAGAGGAGAGGAGAGGAGAGGAGAGCAGTTCTGCTCTGTCAGGCCTGCAGTTCTGCGTGACAAGCCCTGAGCGAGCCCTGAGGCCTCCATACATGATACTACAGGCATTATTGCTACTGGAAGTAAGGCTGCACTGGCAACAAATGCACACTGTCTTTTTGCAAAAAAGGGACTCTATTAGGTTGCTTACTCCCCTATTTTGTAGCTACAGGGACTGATTTGGAGCCAGCACCCCAAAGGCTTCCTCCAAAGGGCTGCACATATGCGGCTGTGTCACCCCCATGTCACAATGCCAGCACCCGGCAACACAGTGGTCACCAGGCCCCACGCAGGATCCAGAGGAGCAGCCTCCCGTGTCCACTGCCAGAGCTGGCCCGGGGGCAGCCCCAGCACATCTGACAGGAAGCACTTGAGGAGCTGCTGGAATCACAGGCCAGGGGCTGAGGGAAGAAAACCTTGCATGAGGCTGCTGGAGGTTCTCCGCTGCAAGACAATCTGCTGGCAGGGCCACCTTCCAAGCTCGGCTCATGGATGCAAATCCTTTTCAACTGGATAGCAGAGGCAAGACCAAGGCAATTCCTTCTTGAGGAGCACTGCACAGCTCACCATCCTCATCTCCTACAGAGCAACGCTCAGGAGCCGTAAGAGATAGGATGTCGAGGCCTTGCAAGGGCTTGCAAGGGCTTGCAGTGCTTTGGAACACCCACTGCTGTCCTACACAGGGACAGCAAGGATTCTTGCCCACAAGGTCTATCAGCTCAGAGGCACTTGGGCACTCTGGCAAGTCCGCCAGATAGCTCCAGCTCAAGGGAGGATAGGGCTTGGGCAGCTCCTGGGAAGCATGAGCAGCCTGTGGGACAAGGAGCCAGGTCTGGCTCACATGCTCAGGGAACAGCCCATGGCCAGCACTGGGCTCAGCAAGGAACTTTTTTCCCCGGGGCACATTGGCACTGGTCCCCGGCGGTTTTTTGCCTTCCTCTGCAGTTCTCAGCACCGCCCCTTGCCACCCTTTCTTTGGGCCATTTGGCCTGGGAGCCGGCTGCTCATGCTCCACCATGCTGGCAGCCGCAGCTGCCACTTCTCAGCTCTTCCTGCAGCTAACACAAGCGCCTGGCAGGGACCAGAGCGCTTCTCATGCATCCCTGCCCAAGAAGCACAGCAGCCAAACAAGTTGTGGAAGGCAAAAAGTCTGCTCGTCATCGCTACATGTCACGCTTTGGAAGAGATGCCACGGTACCACTCACCTCTTCTTCCTCTTCTTCTTCTTCTTCTTCTTCTTCTTCTTCGTCTTCCTCCTCTTTTGTGCATGGTCAGTCCCACAAGTCCTTGTCAAGGTTCTCCCTCTGCAGGAACCGCGGACAGCTTGGCCTCTATTCCTGCTGCTGCTCTCTGCAGCTCTGGGACTTGCCTTTGCCAGCCTGCAAGGGATCTTTTCTCAGGCTAAACTGAAGAATGCCTCAGCCTACTCCTGGCTACACTTGGGCTTGAGCTAATGCTTGTGAGCCTGGGTTCTGAAACAGAGTCACAAAGGGAAGAAAAATGACACGAAGAAACATAACATGAATTAACATCAAATCAAGAAAATTAATAAATTAACAACAAAATAAAAAAAAATTCATTGTGTTATGTGTCCTTGAAATTGATTTTGGAACTGAAACCCCTCTGTCCTTTCAGGCAAACAGTCTCTTAGATATTGGACTGGCGGACAGGAGAGAAGAGGAGAGGAGAGGAGAGGAGAGGAGAGGAGAGGAGAGGAGTGGACAGGAGAGGAGAGGAGAGGAGAGGAGAGGAGAGGAGAGGAGAGGAGAGGAGAGGACAGGAGAGGAGAGGAGAGGAGAGGAGAGGAGAGGAGAGCAGTTCTGCTCTGTCAGGCCTGCAGTTCTGCGTGACAAGCCCTGAGCGAGCCCTGAGGCCTCCATACATGATACTACAGGCAGTATTGCTACTGGAAGTAAGGCTGCACTGGCAACAAATCCACACTGTCTTTTTGCAAAAAAGGGACTCTATTAGGTTGCTTACTCCCCTACTTTGTAGCTACAGGGACTGATTTGGAGCCAGCACCCCAAAGGCTTCCTCCAAAGGGCTGCACATATGCGGCTGTGTCACCCCCATGTCACAATGCCAGCACCCGGCAACGCAGTGGTCACCAGGCCCCACGCAGGATCCAGAGGAGCAGCCTCCCGTGTCCACTGCCAGAGCTGGCCCGGGGGCAGCCCCAGCACATCTCACAGGAAGCACTTGAGGAGCTGCTGGAATCACAGGCCAGGGGCTGAGGGAAGAAAACCTTGCATGAGGCTGCTGGAGGTTCTCCGCTGCAAGACAATCTGCTGGCAGGGCCACCTTCCAAGCTCGGCTCATGGATGCAAATCCTTTTCAACTGGATAGCAGTGGCAAGACCAAGGCAATTCCTTCTTGAGGAGCACTGCACAGCTCACCATCCTCATCTCCTACACAGCAACGCTCAGGAGCCGTAAGAGATAGGATGTCGAGGCCTTGCAAGGGCTTGCAAGGGCTTGCAGTGCTTTGGAACACCCACTGCTGTCCTACACAGGGACAGCAAGGATTCTTGCCCACAAGGTCTATCAGCTCAGAGGCAGTTGGGCACTCTGGCAAGTCCGCGACCTAGCTCCAGCTCAAGGGAGGATAGGGCTTGGGCAGCTCCTGGGAAGCATGAGCAGCCTGTGGGACAAGGAGCCAGGTCTGGCTCACATGCTCAGGGAACAGCCCATGGCCAGCACTGGGCTCAGCAAGGAACTTTTTTCCCCGGGGCACATTGGCACTGGTCCCCGGCCGTTTTTTGCCTTCCTCTGCAGTTCTCAGCACCGCCCCTTGCCACCCTTTCTTTGGGCCATTTGGCCTGGGAGCCGGCTGCTCATGCTCCACCATGCTGGCAGCCGCAGCTGCCACTTCTCAGCTCTCCCTGCAGGTAACACAAGCGCCTGGCAGGGACCAGAGCGCTTCTCATGCATCCCTGGCCAAGAAGCACAGCAGCCAAACAAGTTGTGGAAGGCAAAAAGTCTGCTCGTCATCGCTACATGTCACGCTTTGGAAGAGATGCCACGGTACCACTCACCTCTTCTTCCTCTTCTTCTTCTTCTTCTTCTTCTTCTTCTTCGTCTTCCTCCTCTTTTGTGCATGGTCAGTCCCACAAGTCCTTGTCAAGGTTCTCCCTCTGCAGGAACCGCGGACAGCTTGGCCTCTATTCCTGCTGCTGCTCTCTGCAGCTCTGGGACTTGCCTTTGCCAGCCTGCAAGGGATCTTTTCTCAGGCTAAACTGAAGAATGCCTCAGCCTACTCCTGGCTACACTTGGGCTTGAGCTAATGCTTGTGAGCCTGGGTTCTGAAACAGAGTCACAAAGGGAAGAAAAATGACACAAAGAAACATAACATGAATTAACATAAAATCAAGAAAATTAATAAATTAACAACAAAATAAAATAAAATTCATTGTGTTATGTGTCCTTGAAATTGATTTTGGAACTGAAACCCCTCTGTCCTTTCAGGCAAACAGTCTCTTAGATATTGGACTGGCGGACAGGAGAGAAGAGGAGAGGAGAGGAGAGGAGAGGAGCGCAGTTCTGCTCTGTCAGGCCTGCAGTTCTGCGTGACAAGCCCTGAGCGAGCCCTGAGGCCTCCATACATGATACTACAGGCATTATTGCTACTGGAAGTAAGGCTGCACTGGCAACAAATGCACACTGTCTTTTTGCAAAAAAGGGACTCTATTAGGTTGCTTACTCCCCTACTTTGTAGGTATAGGGACTGATTTGGAGCCAGCACCCCAAAGGCTTCCTCCAAAGGGCTGCACATATGCGGCTGTGTCACCCCCATGTCACAATGCCAGCACCCGGCAACGCAGTAGTCACCAGGCCCCACGCAGGATCCAGAGGAGCAGCCTCCCGTGTCCACTGCCAGAGCTGGCCCGGGGGCAGCCCCAGCACATCTGACAGGAAGCACTTGAGGAGCTGCTGGAATCACAGGCCAGGGGCTGAGGGAAGAAAACCTTGCATGAGGCTGCTGGAGGTTCTCCGCTGCAAGACAATCTGCTGGCAGGGCCACCTTGCAAGCTCGGCTCATGGATGCAAATCCTTTTCAACTGGATAGCAGTGGCAAGACCAAGGCAATTCCTTCTTGAGGAGCACTGCACAGCTCACCATCCTCATCTCCTACACAGCAACGCTCAGGAGCCGTAAGAGATAGGATGTCGAGGGCTTGCAAGGGCTTGCAAGGGCTTGCAGTGCTTTGGAACACCCACTGGTGTCCTACACAGGGACAGCAAGGATTCTTGCCCACAAGGTCTATCAGCTCAGAGGCAGTTGGGCACTCTGGCAAGTCCGCGACCTAGCTCCAGCTCAAGGGAGGATAGGGCTTGGGCAGCTCCTGGGAAGCATGAGCAGCCTGTGGGACAAGGAGCCAGGTCTGGCTCACATGCTCAGGGAACAGCCCATGGCCAGCACTGGGCTCAGCAAGGAACTTTTTCCCCCGGGGCACATTGGCACTGGTCCCCGGCGGTTTTTTGCCTTCCTCTGCAGTTCTCAGCACGGCCCCTTGCCACCATTTCTTTGGGCCATTTGGCCTGGGAGCCGGCTGCTCATGCTCCACCATGCTGGCAGCCGCAGCTGCCACTTCTCAGCTCTCCCTGCAGGTAACACAAGCGCCTGGCAGGGACCAGAGCGCTTCTCATGCATCCCTGGCCAAGAAGCACAGCAGCCAAACAAGTTGTGGAAGGCAAAAAGTCTGCTCGTCATCGCTACATGTCACGCTTTGGAAGAGATGCCACGGTACCACTCACCTCTTCTTCCTCTTCTTCTTCTTCTTCTTCTTCTTCGTCTTCCTCCTCTTTTGTGCATGGTCAGTCCCACAACTCCTTGTCAAGGTTCTCCCTCTGCAGGAACCGCGGACAGCTTGGCCTCTATTCCTGCTGCTGCTCTCTGCAGCTCTGGGACTTGCCTTTGCCAGCCTGCAAGGGATCTTTTCTCAGGCTAAACTGAAGAATGCCTCAGCCTACTCCTGGCTACACTTGGGCTTGAGCTAATGCTTGTGAGCCTGGGTTCTGAAACAGAGTCACAAAGGGAAGAAAAATGACACGAAGAAACATAACATGAATTAACATAAAATCAAGAAAATTAATAAATTAACAACAAAATAAAAAAAAATTCATTGTGTTATGTGTCCTTGAAATTGATTTTGGAACTGAAACCCCTCTGTCCTTTCAGGCAAACAGTCTCTTAGATATTGGACTGGCGGACAGGAGAGAAGAGGAGAGGAGAGGAGAGGAGAGGAGAGGAGAGGAGAGCAGTTCTGCTCTGTCAGGCCTGCAGTTCTGCGTGACAAGCCCTGAGCGAGCCCTGAGGCCTCCATACATGATACTACAGGCATTATTGCTACTGGAAGTAAGGCTGCACTGGCAACAAATGCACACTGTCTTTTTGCAAAAAAGGGACTCTATTAGGTTGCTTACTCCCCTATTTTGTAGCTACAGGGACTGATTTGGAGCCAGCACCCCAAAGGCTTCCTCCAAAGGGCTGCACATATGCGGCTGTGTCACCCCCATGTCACAATGCCAGCACCCGGCAACACAGTGGTCACCAGGCCCCACGCAGGATCCAGAGGAGCAGCCTCCCGTGTCCACTGCCAGAGCTGGCCCGGGGGCAGCCCCAGCACATCTGACAGGAAGCACTTGAGGAGCTGCTGGAATCACAGGCCAGGGGCTGAGGGAAGAAAACCTTGCATGAGGCTGCTGGAGGTTCTCCGCTGCAAGACAATCTGCTGGCAGGGCCACCTTCCAAGCTCGGCTCATGGATGCAAATCCTTTTCAACTGGATAGCAGAGGCAAGACCAAGGCAATTCCTTCTTGAGGAGCACTGCACAGCTCACCATCCTCATCTCCTACAGAGCAACGCTCAGGAGCCGTAAGAGATAGGATGTCGAGGCCTTGCAAGGGCTTGCAAGGGCTTGCAGTGCTTTGGAACACCCACTGCTGTCCTACACAGGGACAGCAAGGATTCTTGCCCACAAGGTCTATCAGCTCAGAGGCACTTGGGCACTCTGGCAAGTCCGCCAGATAGCTCCAGCTCAAGGGAGGATAGGGCTTGGGCAGCTCCTGGGAAGCATGAGCAGCCTGTGGGACAAGGAGCCAGGTCTGGCTCACATGCTCAGGGAACAGCCCATGGCCAGCACTGGGCTCAGCAAGGAACTTTTTCCCCCGGGGCACATTGGCACTGGTCCCCGGCCGTTTTTTGCCTTCCTCTGCACTTCTCAGCACCGCCCCTTGCCACCATTTCTTTGGGCCATTTGGCCTGGGAGCCGGCTGCTCATGCTCCACCATGCTGGCAGTCGCAGCTGCCACTTCTCAGCTCTCCCGGCAGCTAACACAAGCGCCTGGCAGGGACCAGAGCGCTTCTCATGCATCCCTGCCCAAGAAGCACAGCAGCCAAACAAGTTGTGGAAGGCAAAAAATCTGCTCGTCATCGCTACATGTCACGCTTTGGAAGAGATGCCACGGTACCACTCACCTCTTCTTCCTCTTCTTCCTCTTCTTCCTCTTCCTCTTCTTCTTCTTCTTCTTCTTCTTCTTCTTCTTCCTCCTCTTTTGTGCATGGTCAGTCCCACAACACCTTGTCAAGGTTCTCCCTCTGCAGGAACCGCGGAAACCTTTGCCTCTATTCCTGCTGCTGCTCTCTGCAGCTCTGGGACTTGCCTTTGCCAGCCTGCAAGGGATCTTTTCTCAGGCTAAACTGAAGAATGCCTCAGCCTACTCCTGGCTACACTTGGGCTTGAGCTAATGCTTGTGAGCCTGGGTTCTGAAACAGAGTCACAAAGGGAAAAAAAATGACACGAAGAAACATAACATGAATTAACATGAAATCAAGAAAATTAATAAATTAACAACAAAATAAAATAAAATTCATTGTGTTATGTGTCCTTGAAATTGATTTTGGAACTGAAACCCCTCTGTCCTTTCAGGCAAACAGTCTCTTAGATATTGGACTGGCGGACAGGAGAGAAGAGAAGAGGAGAGGAGAGGAGAGGAGAGGAGAGGAGAGGAGAGGAGAGGAGAGAACAGGAGAGGAGAGGAGAGGAGAGGAGAGGAGAGGAGAGGAGAGGAGAGGAGAGGAGAGCAGTTCTGCTCTGTCAGGCCTGCAGTTCTGCGTGACAAGCCCTGAGCGAGCCCTGAGGCCTCCATACATGATACTACAGGCAGTATTGCTACTGGAAGTAAGGCTGCACTGGCAACAAATCCACACTGTCTTTTTGCAAAAAAGGGACTCTATTAGGTTGCTTACTCCCCTATGTTGTAGCTACAGGGACTGATTTGGAGCCAGCACCCCAAAGGCTTCCTCCAAAGGGCTGCACATATGCGGCTGTGTCACCCCCATGTCACAATGCCAGCACCCGGCAACGCAGTGGTCACCAGGCCCCACGCAGGATCCAGAGGAGCAGCCTCCCGTGTCCACTGCCAGAGCTGGCCCGGGGGCAGCCCCAGCACATCTCACAGGAAGCACTTGAGGAGCTGCTGGAATCACAGGCCAGGGGCTGAGGGAAGAAAACCTTGCATGAGGCTGCTGGAGGTTCTCCGCTGCAAGACAATCTGCTGGCAGGGCCACCTTCCAAGCTCGGCTCATGGATGCAAATCCTTTTCAACTGGATAGCAGTGGCAAGACCAAGGCAATTCCTTCTTGAGGAGCACTGCACAGCTCACCATCCTCATCTCCTACACAGCAACGCTCAGGAGCCATAAGAGATAGGATGTCGAGGGCTTGCAAGGGCTTGCAGTGCTTTGGAACACACACTGGTGTCCTACACAGGGACAGCAAGGATTCTTGCCCACAAGGTCTATCAGCTCAGAGGCACTTGGGCACTCTGGCAAGTCCGCCAGATAGCTTCAGCTCAAGGGAGGATAGGGCTTGGGCAGCTCCTGGGAAGCATGAGCAGCCTGTGGGACAAGGAGCCAGGTCTGGCTCACATGCTCAGGGAACAGCCCATGGCCAGCACTGGGCTCAGCAAGGAACTTTTTCCCCCGGGGCACATTGGCACTGGTCCCCGGCCGTTTTTTGCCTTCCTCTGCAGTTCTCAGCACCGCCCCTTGCCACCATTTCTTTGGGCCATTTGGCCTGGGAGCCGGCTGCTCATGCTCCACCATGCTGGCAGCCGCAGCTGCCACTTCTCAGCTCTCCCGGCAGCTAACACAAGCGCCTGGCAGGGACCAGAGCGCTTCTCATGCATCCCTGCCCAAGAAGCACAGCAGCCAAACAAGTTGTGGAAGGCAAAAAGTCTGCTCGTCATCGCTACATGTCACGCTTTGGAAGAGATGCCACGGTACCACTCACCTCTTCTTCCTCTTCTTCCTCTTCTTCCTCTTCCTCTTCTTCTTCTTCTTCTTCTTCTTCTTCTTCTTCCTCCTCTTTTGTGCATGGTCAGTCCCACAACACCTTGTCAAGGTTCTCCCTCTGCAGGAACCGCGGAAACCTTTGCCTCTATTCCTGCTGCTGCTCTCTGCAGCTCTGGGACTTGCCTTTGCCAGCCTGCAAGGGATCTTTTCTCAGGCTAAACTGAAGAATGCCTCAGCCTACTCCTGGCTACACTTGGGCTTGATCTCATGCTTGTGAGCCTGGGTTCTGAAACAGAGTCACAAAGGGAAAAAAAATGACACGAAGAAACATAACATGAATTAACATGAAATCAAGAAAATTAATAAATTAACAACAAAATAAAATAAAATTCATTGTGTTATGTGTCCTTGAAATTGATTTTGGAACTGAAACCCCTCTGTCCTTTCAGGCAAACAGTCTCTTAGATATTGGACTGGCGGACAGGAGAGAAGAGAAGAGGAGAGGAGAGGAGAGGAGAGGAGAGGAGAGGAGAGGAGAGGAGAGGAGAGGAGAGGACAGGAGAGAACAGGAGAGGAGAGGAGAGGAGAGGAGAGGAGAGGAGAGAACAGGAGAGGAGAGGAGAGGAGAGGAGAGCAGTTCTGCTCTGTCAGGCCTGCAGTTCTGCGTGACAAGCCCTGAGCGAGCCCTGAGGCCTCCATACATGATACTACAGGCAGTATTGCTACTGGAAGTAAGGCTGCACTGGCAACAAATCCACACTGTCTTTTTGCAAAAAAGGGACTCTATTAGGTTGCTTACTCCCCTATTTTGTAGGTACAGGGACTGATTTGGAGCCAGCACCCCAAAGGCTTCCTCCAAAGGGCTGCACATATGCGGCTGTGTCACCCCCATGTCACAATGCCAGCACCCGGCAACGCAGCGGTCACCAGGCCCCACGCAGGATCCAGAGGAGCAGCCTCCCGTGTCCACTGCCAGAGCTGGCCCGGGGGCAGCCCCAGCACATCTGACAGGAAGCACTTGAGGAGCTGCTGGAATCACAGGCCAGGGGCTGAGGGAAGAAAACCTTGCAGGAGGCTGCTGGAGGTTCTCCGCTGCAAGACAATCTGCTGGCAGGGCCACCTTCCAAGCTCGGCTCATGGATGCAAATCCGTTTCAACTGGATAGCAGTGGCAAGACCAAGGCAATTCCTTCTTGAGGAGCACTGCACAGCTCACCATCCTCATCTCCTACAGAGCAACGCTCAGGAGCCGTAAGACATAGGATGTCGAGGGCTTGCAAGGGCTTGCAAGGGCTTGCAGTGCTTTGGAACACCCACTGGTGTCCTACACAGGGACAGCAAGGATTCTTGCCCACAAGGTCTATCATCTCAGAGGCACTTGGGCACTCTGGCAAGTCCGCGACATAGCTCCAGCTCAAGGGAGAATAGGGCTTGGGCAGCTCCTGGGAAGCACGAGCAGCCTGTGGGACAAGGAGCCAGGTCTGGCTCACATGCTCAGGAAACAGCCCATGGCCAGCACTGGGCTCAGCAAGGAACTTTTTCCCCCGGGGCACATTGGCACTGGTCCCCGGCCATTTTTTGCCTTCCTCTGCAGTTCTCAGCACCGCCCCTTGCCACCCTTTCTTTGGGCCATTTGGCCTGGGAGCCGGCTGCTCATGCTCCACCATGCTGGCAGCCGCAGCTGCCACTTCTCAGCTCTCCCTGCAGGTAACACAAGCGCCTGGCAGGGCCCAGAGCGCTTCTCATGCATCCCTGCCCAAGAAGCACAGCAGCCAAACAAGTTGTGGAAGGCAAAAAGTCTGCTCGTCATCGCTACATGTCACGCTTTGGAAGAGATGCCACGGTACCACTCACCTCTTCTTCCTCTTCTTCTTCTTCTTCCTCTTCTTCTTCTTCCTCCTCTTTTGTGCATGGTCAGTCCCACAACTCCTTGTCAAGGTTCTCCCTCTGCAGGAACCGCGGACAGCTTGGCCTCTATTCCTGCTGCTGCTCTCTGCAGCTCTGGGACTTGCCTTTGCCAGCCTGCAAGGGATCTTTTCTCAGGCTAAACTGAAGAATGCCTCAGCCTACTCCTGGCTACACTTGGGCTTGAGCTCATGCTTGTGAGCCTGGGTTCTGAAACAGAGTCACAAAGGGAAAAAAAATGACACGAAGAAACATAACATGAATTAACATGAAATCAAGAAAATTAATAAATTAACAACAAAATAAAATAAAATTCTTTGTGTTATGTGTCCTTGAAATTGATTTTGGAACTGAAACCCCTCTGTCCTTTCAGGCAAACAGTCTCATAGATATTGGACTGGCGGACAGGAGAGAAGAGAAGAGGAGAGGAGAGGAGAGGAGAGGAGAGGAGAGGACAGAAGAGGAGAGGAGAGGAGAGGAGAGGAGAGGAGAGGAGAGGAGAGGAGAGGAGAGCAGTTCTGCTCTGTCAGGCCTGCAGTTCTGCGTGACAAGCCCTGAGCGAGCCCTGAGGCCTCCATACATGATACTACAGGCAGTACTGCTACTGGAAGGAAGGCTGCACTGGCAACAAATCCACACTGTCTTTTTGCAAAAAAGGGACTCTCTTAGATTGCTTACTCCCCTATGTTGTAGGTACAGGGACTGATTTGGAGCCAGCACCCCAAAGGCTTCCTCCAAAGGGCTGCACATATGCGGCTGTGTCACCCCCATGTCACAATGCCAGCACCCGGCAACGCAGTGGTCACCAGGCCCCACGCAGGATCCAGAGGAGCAGCCTCCCGTGTCCACTGCCAGAGCTGGCCCGGGGGCAGCCCCAGCACATCTGACAGGAAGCACTTGAGGAGCTGCTGGAATCACAGGCCAGGGGCTGAGGGAAGAAAACCTTGCATGAGGCTGCTGGAGGTTCTCCGCTGCAAGACAATCTGCTGGCAGGGCCACCTTCCAAGCTCGGCTCATGGATGCAAATCCTTTTCAACTGGATAGCAGTGGCAAGACCAAGGCAATTCCTTCTTGAGGAGCACTGCACAGCTCACCATCCTCATCTCCTACACAGCAACGCTCAGGAGCCGTAAGAGATAGGATGTCGAGGCCTTGCAAGGGCTTGCAGTGCTTTGGAACACCCACTGCTGTCCTACAAAGGGACAGCAAGGATTCTTGCCCACAAGGTCTATCAGCTCAGAGGCACTTGGGCACTCTGGCAAGTCCGCAACATAGCTCCAGCTCAAGGGAGGATAGGGCTTGGGCAGCTCCTGGGAAGCATGAGCAGCCTGTGGGACAAGGAGCCAGGTCTGGCTCACATGCTCAGGGAACAGCCCATGGCCAGCACTGGGCTCAGCAAGGAACTTTTTCCCCCGGGGCACATTGGCACTGGTCCCCGGCCGTTTTTTGCCTTCCTCTGCAGTTCTCAGCACCGCCCCTTGCCACCCTTTCTTTGGGCCAATTGGCCTGGGAGCCGGCTGCTCATGCTCCACCATGCTGGCAGCCGCAGCTGCCACTTCTCAGCTCTCCCTGCAGCTAACACAAGCGCCTGGCAGGGACCAGAGTGCTTCTCATGCATCCCTGCCCAAGAAGCACAGCAGCCAAACAAGTTGTGCAAGGCAAAAAGTCTGCTCGTCATCGCTACATGTCACGCTTTGGAAGAGATGCCACGGTACCACTCACCTCTTCTTCCTCTTCTTCCTCTTCTTCTTCTTCTTCTTCTTCTTCTTCTTCCTCTTCTTCTTCCTACTCTTCTGTGCATGGTCAGTCCCACAACTCCTTGTCAAGGTTCTCCCTCTGCAGGAACCGCGGACAGCTTGGCCTCTATTCCTGCTGCTGCTCTCTGCAGCTCTGGGACTTGCCTTTGCCAGCCTGCAAGGGATCTTTTCTCAGGCTAAACTGAAGAATGCCTCAGCCTACTCCTGGCTACACTTGGGCTTGAGCTAATGCTTGTGAGCCTGGGTTCTGAAACAGAGTCACAAAGGGAAAAAAAATGACACGAAGAAACATAACATGAATTAACATAAAATCAAGAAAATTAATAAATTAACAACAAAATAAAAGAAAATTCATTGTGTTATGTGTCCTTGAAATTGATTTTGGAAATGAAAACCCTCTGTCCTTTCAGGCAAACAGTCTCTTAGATATTGGACTGGCGGACAGGAGAGAAGAGAAGAGAAGCGGAGAGGAGAGGAGAGGAGAGGAGAGGAGAGGAGAGGAGAGGAGAGGAGAGGAGAGGAGAGCAGTTCTGCTCTGTCAGGCCTGCAGTTCTGCGTGACAAGCCCTGAGCGAGCCCTGAGGCCTCCATACATGATACTACAGGCAGTACTGCTACTGGAAGTAAGGCTGCACTGGCAACAAATGCACACTGTCTTTTTGCAAAAAAGAGACTCTATTAGGTTGCTTACTCCCCTATTTTGTAGGTACAGGGACTGATTTGGAGCCAGCACCCCAAAGGCTTCCTCCAAAGGGCTGCACATATGCGGCTGTGTCACCCCCATGTCACAATGCCAGCACCCGGCAACGCAGTGGTCACCAGGCCCCACGCAGGATCCAGAGGAGCAGCCTCCCGTGTCCACTGCCAGAGCTGGCCCGGGGGCAGCCCCAGCACATCTGACAGGAAGCACTTGAGGAGCTGCTGGAATCACAGGCCAGGGGCTGAGGGAAGAAAACCTTGCATGAGGCTGCTGGAGGTTCTCCGCTGCAAGACAATCTGCTGGCAGGGCCACCTTCCAAGCTCGGCTCATGGATGCAAATCCTTTTCAACTGGATAGCAGTGGCAAGACCAAGGCAATTCCTTCTTGAGGAGCACTGCACAGCTCACCATCCTCATCTCCTACAGAGCAACGCTCAGGAGCCGTAAGAGATAGGATGTCGAGGGCTTGCAAGGGCTTGCAGTGCTTTGGAACACCCACTGGTGTCCTACACAGGGACAGCAAGGATTCTTGCCCACAAGGTCTATCAGCTCAGAGGCACTTGGGCACTCTGGCAAGTCCGCCAGATAGCTCCAGCTCAAGGGAGGATAGGGCTTGGGCAGCTCCTGGGAAGCACGAGCAGCCTGTGGGACAAGGAGCCAGGTCTGGCTCACATGCTCAGGGAACAGCCCATGGCCAGCACTGGGCTCAGCAAGGAACTTTTTCCCCCGGGGCACATTGGCACTGGTCCCCGGCCGTTTTTTGCCTTCCTCTGCAGTTCTCAGCACCGCCCCTTGCCACCATTTCTTTGGGCCATTTGGCCTGGGAGCCGGCTGCTCATGCTCCACCATGCTGGCAGCCGCAGCTGCCACTTCTCAGCTCTCCCTGCAGCTAACACAAGCGCCTGGCAGGGACCAGAGCGCTTCTCATGCATCCCTGGCCAAGAAGCACAGCAGCCAAACAAGTTGTGGAAGGCAAAAAGTCTGCTCGTCATCGCTACATGTCACGCTTTGGAGGAGATGCCACGGTACCACTCACCTCTTCTTCCTCTTCTTCCTCTTCTTCTTCTTCTTCCTCTTCTTCCTCTTCTTCTTCTCCTTCTTCCTCCTCTTTTGTGCATTGTGAGTCACACAACTCCTTGTCAAGGTTCTCCCTCTGCAGGAACCGCGGACAGCTTGGCCTCTATTCCTGCTGCTGCTCTCTGCAGCTCTGGGACTTGCTTTTGCCAGCCTGCAAGGGATCTTTTCTCAGGCTAAACTGAAGAATGCCTCAGCCTACTCCTGGCTACACTTGGGCTTGAGCTAATGCTTGTGAGCCTGGGTTCTGAAACAGAGTCACAAAGGGAAAAAAAATGACACGAAGAAACATAACATGAATTAACATCAAATCAAGAAAATTAATAGATTAACAACAAAATAAGATAAAATTCTTTGTGTTATGTGTCCTTGAAATTGATTTTGGAACTGAAAACCCTCTGTCCTTTCAGGCAAACAGTCTCTTATATATTGGACTGGCGGGCAGGAGAGAAGAGAAGAGGAGAGGAGAGGAGAGGAGAGGAGAGGAGAGGAGAGGAAAGGAGAGGAGAGGAGAGGAGAGGAGAGGAGAGGAGAGGAGAGCAGTTCTGCTCTGTCAGGCCTGCAGTTCTGCGTGACAAGCCCTGAGCGAGCCCTGAGGCCTCCATACATGATACTACAGGCAGTATTGCTACTGGAAGTAAGGCTGCACTGGCAACAAATCCACACTGTCTTTTTGCAAAAAAGGGACTCTGTTAGGTTGCTTACTCCCCTATTTTGTAGGTACAGGGACTGATTTGGAGCCAGCACCCCAAAGGCTTCCTCCAAAGGGCTGCACATATGCGGCTGTGTCACCCCCATGTCACAATGCCAGCACCCGGCAACGCAGTGGTCACCAGGCCCCACGCAGGATCCAGAGGAGCAGCCTCCCGTGTCCACTGCCAGAGCTGGCCCGGAGGCAGCCCCAGCACATCTGACAGGAAGCACTTGAGGAGCTGCTGGAATCACAGGCCAGGGGCTGAGGGAAGAAAACCTTGCATGAGGCTGCTGGAGGTTCTCCGCTGCAAGACAATCTGCTGGCAGGGCCACCTTCCAAGCTCGGCTCATGGATGCAAATCCTTTTCAACTGGATAGCAGTGGCAAGACCAAGGCAATTCCTTCTTGAGGAGCACTGCACAGCTCACCATCCTCATCTCCTACACAGCAACGCTCAGGAGCCGTAAGAGATAGGATGTCGAGGGCTTGCAAGGGCTTGCAGTGCTTTGGAACACCCACTGGTGTCGTACACAGGGACAGCAAGGATTCTTGCCCACAAGGTCTATCAGCTCAGAGGCACTTGGGCACTCTGGCAAGTCCGCGACATAGCTCCAGCTCAAGGGAGGATAGGGCTTGGGCAGCTCCTGGGAAGCATGAGCAGCCTGTGGGACAAGGAGCCAGGTCTGGCTCACATGCTCAGGGAACAGCCCATGGCCAGCACTGGGCTCAGCAAGGAACTTTTTCCCCCGGGGCACATTGGCACTGGTCCCCGGCCGTTTTTTGTCTTCCTCTGCAGTTCTCAGCACCGCCCCTTGCCACCATTTCTTTGGGCCATTTGGCCTGGGAGCCGGCTGCTCATGCTCCACCATGCTGGCAGCCGCAGCTGCCACTTCTCAGCTCTCCCTGCAGGTAACACAAGCGCCTGGCAGGGCCCAGAGCGCTTCTCATGCATCCCTGCCCAAGAAGCACAGCAGCCAAACAAGTTGTGGAAGGCAAAAAGTCTGCTCGTCATCGCTACATGTCACACTTTGGAAGAGATGCCACAGTACCACTCACCTCTTCTTCCTCTTCTTCTTCTTCTTCTTCTTCTTCTTCTTCTTCTTCTTCCTCCTCTTTTGTGCATGGTCAGTCCCACAAGTCCTTGTCAAGGTTCTCCCTCTGCAGGAACCGCGGACAGCTTGGCCTCTATTCCTGCTGCTGCTCTCTGCAGCTCTGGGACTTGCCTTTGCCAGCCTGCAAGGGATCTTTTCTCAGGCTAAACTGAAGAATGCCTCAGCCTACTCCTGGCTACACTTGGGCTTGAGCTAATGCTTGTGAGCCTGGGTTCTGAAACAGAGTCACAAAGGGAAAAAAAATGACACGAAGAAACATAACATGAATTAACATCAAATCAAGAAAATTAATAAATTAACAACAAAATAAAATAAAATTCTTTGTGTTATGTGTCCTTGAAATTGATTTTGGAACTGAAAACCCTCTGTCCTTTCAGGCAAACAGTCTCTTAGATATTGGACTGGCGGACAGGAGAGAAGAGAAGAGGAGAGGAGAGGAGAGGAGAGGAGAGGAGAGGAGAGGAGAGGAGAGGAGAGGAGAGGAGACGAGAGGAGAGGAGAGGAGAGGAGAGGAGAGGAGAGGAGAGCAGTTCTGCTCTGTCAGGCCTGCAGTTCTGCGTGACAAGCCCTGAGCGAGCCCTGAGGCCTCCATACATGATACTACAGGCAGTATTGCTACTGGAAGGAAGGCTGCACTGGCAACAAATCCACACTGTCTTTTTGCAAAAAAGGGACTCTATTAGGTTGCTTACTCCCCTATTTTGTAGCTACAGGGACTGATTTGGAGCCAGCACCCCAAAGGCTTCCTCCAAAGGGCTGCACATATGCGGCTGTGTCACCCCCATGTCACAATGCCAGCACCCGGCAACGCTTTGGTCACCAGGCCCCACGCAGGATCCAGAGGAGCAGCCTCCCGTGTCCACTGCCAGAGCTGGCCCGGGGGCAGCCCCAGCACATCTGACAGGAAGCACTTGAGGAGCTGCTGGAATCACAGGCCAGGGGCTGAGGGAAGAAAACCTTGCATGAGGCTGCTGGAGGTTCTCCGCTGCAAGACAATCTGCTGGCAGGGCCACCTTCCAAGCTCGGCTCATGGATGCAAATCCTTTGCAACTGGATAGCAGTGGCAAGACCAAGGCAATTCCTTCTTGAGGAGCACTGCACAGCTCACCATCCTCATCTCCTACAGAGCAACGCTCAGGAGCCGTAAGAGATAGGATGTCGAGGGCTTGCAAGGGCTTGCAGTGCTTTGGAACACCCACTGGTGTCGTACACAGGGACAGCAAGGATTCTTGCCCACAAGGTCTATCAGCTCAGAGGCACTTGGGCACTCTGGCAAGTCCGCCAGATAGCTCCAGCTCAAGGGAGGATAGGGCTTGGGCAGCTCCTGGGAAGCATGAGCAGCCTGTGGGACAAGGAGCCAGGTCTGGCTCACATGCTCAGGGAACAGCCCATGGCCAGCACTGGGCTCAGCAAGGAACTTTTTCCCCCGGGGCACATTGGCACTGGTCCCCAGCGGTTTTTTGCCTTCCTCTGCAGTTCTCAGCACCGCCCCTTGCCACCATTTCTTTGGGCCATTTGGCCTGGGAGCCGGCTGCTCATGCTCCACCATGCTGGCAGCCGCAGCTGCCACTTCTCAGCTCTCCCTGCAGCTAACACAAGCGCCTGGCAGGGACCAGAGCGCTTCTCATGCATCCCTGCCCAAGAAGCACAGCAGCCAAACAAGTTGTGGAAGGCAAAAAGTCTGCTCGTCATCGCTACATGTCACGCTTTGGAGGAGATGCCACAGTACCACTCACCTCTTCTTCCTCTTCTTCCTCTTCTTCTTCTTCTTCTTCTTCTTCTTCTTCTTCTTCTTCCTCCTCTTTTGTGCATGGTCAATCCCACAAGTCCTTGTCAAGGTTCTCCCTCTGCAGGAACCGCGGACAGCTTGGCCTCTATTCCTGCTGCTGCTCTCTGCAGCTCTGGGACTTGCCTTTGCCAGCCTGCAAGGGATCTTTTCTCAGGCTAAACTGAAGAATGCCTCAGCCTACTCCTGGCTACACTTGGGCTTGAGCTAATGCTTGTGAGCCTGGGTTCTGAAACAGAGTCACAAAGGGAAAAAAAATGACACGAAGAAACATAACATGAATTAACATAAAATCAAGAAAATTAATAAATTAACAACAAAATAAAATAAAATTCTTTGTGTTATGTGCCCTTGAAATTGATTTTGGAACTGAAAACCCTCTGTCCTTTCAGGCAAACAGTCTCTTAGATATTGGACTGGCGGACAGGAGAGAAGAGAAGAGAGGAGAGGAGAGTAGAGGAGAGGAGAGGAGAGGAGAGGAGAGGAGAAGAGAGAACAGGAGAGGAGTGGAGAGGAGAGGAGAGGAGAGGAGAGGAGAGGAGAGGAGAGGAGAGGAGAGGAGAGCAGTTCTGCTCTGTCAGGCCTGCAGTTCTGCGTGACAAGCCCTGAGCTAGCCCTGAGGCCTCCATACATGATACTACAGGCAGTATTGCTACTGGAAGGAAGGCTGCACTGGCAACAAATCCACACTGTCTTTTTGCAAAAAAGGGACTCTATTAGGTTGCTTACTCCCCTATTTTGTAGCTACAGGGACTGATTTGGAGCCAGCACCCCAAAGGCTTCCTCCAAAGGGCTGCACATATGCGGCTGTGTCACCCCCATGTCACAATGCCAGCACCCGGCAACGCTTTGGTCACCAGGCCCCACGCAGGATCCAGAGGAGCAGCCTCCCGTGTCCACTGCCAGAGCTGGCCCGGGGGCAGCCCCAGCACATCTGACAGGAAGCACTTGAGGAGCTGCTGGAATCACAGGCCAGGGGCTGAGGGAAGAAAACCTTGCATGAGGCTGCTGGAGGTTCTCCGCTGCAAGACAATCTGCTGGCAGGGCCACCTTCCAAGCTCGGCTCATGGATGCAAATCCTTTGCAACTGGATAGCAGTGGCAAGACCAAGGCAATTCCTTCTTGAGGAGCACTGCACAGCTCACCATCCTCATCTCCTACACAGCAACGCTCAGGAGCCGTAAGAGATAGGATGTCGAGGGCTTGCAAGGGCTTGCAGTGCTTTGGAACACCCACTGCTGTCCTACACAGGGACAGCAAGGATTCTTGCCCACAAGGTCTATCAGCTCAGAGGCACTTGGGCACTCTGGCAAGTCCGCGACATAGCTCCAGCTCAAGGGAGGATAGGGCTTGGGCAGCTCCTGGGAAGCATGAGCAGCCTGTGGGACAAGGAGCCAGGTCTGGCTCACATGCTCAGGGAACAGCCCATGGCCAGCACTGGGCTCAGCAAGGAACTTTTTCCCCCGGGGCACATTGGCACTGGTCCCCGGCCGTTTTTTGCCTTCCTCTGCAGTTCTCAGCACCGCCCCTTGCCACCATTTCTTTGGGCCATTTGGCCTGGGAGCCGGCTGCTCATGCTCCACCATGCTGGCAGCCGCAGCTGCCACTTCTCAGCTCTCCCTGCAGCTAACACAAGCGCCTGGCAGGGACCAGAGCGCTTCTCATGCATCCCTGGCCAAGAAGCACAGCAGCCAAACAAGTTGTGGAAGGCAAAAAGTCTGCTCGTCATCGCTACATGTCACGCTTTGGATGAGATGCCACAGTACCACTCACCTCTTCTTCCTCTTCTTCCTCTTCTTCTTCTTCTTCTTCTTCTTCTTCTTCTTCTTCTTCCTCCTCTTTTGTGCATGGTCAATCCCACAAGTCCTTGTCAAGGTTCTCCCTCTGCAGGAACCGCGGACAGCTTGGCCTCTATTCCTGCTGCTGCTCTCTGCAGCTCTGGGACTTGCCTTTGCCAGCCTGCAAGGGATCTTTTCTCAGGCTAAACTGAAGAATGCCTCAGCCTACTCCTGGCTACACTTGGGCTTGAGCTCATGCTTGTGAGCCTGGGTTCTGAAACAGAGTCACAAAGGGAAAAAAAATGACACGAAGAAACATAACATGAATTAACATAAAATCAAGAAAATTAATAAATTAACAACAAAATAAAATAAAATTCTTTGTGTTATGTGCCCTTGAAATTGATTTTGGAACTGAAAACCCTCTGTCCTTTCAGGCAAACAGTCTCTTAGATATTGGACTGGCGGACAGGAGAGAAGAGAAGAGAGGAGAGGAGAGTAGAGGAGAGGAGAGGAGAGGAGAGGAGAGGAGAGGAGAGGAGAGGAGAGGAGAGGAGAGGAGAGGAGAGGAGAGGAGAGGAGAGGAGAGGAGAGGAGAGCAGTTCTGCTCTGTCAGGCCTGCAGTTTTGCGTGACAAGCCCTGAGCGAGCCCTGAGGCCTCCATACATGATACTACAGGCAGTATTGCTACTGGAAGGAAGGCTGCACTGGCAACAAATCCACACTGTCTTTTTGCAAAAAAGGGACTCTATTAGGTTGCTTACTCCCCTATTTTGTAGCTACAGGGACTGATTTGGAGCCAGCACCCCAAAGGCTTCCTCCAAAGGGCTGCACATATGCGGCTGTGTCACCCCCATGTCACAATGCCAGCACCCGGCAACGCAGTGGTCACCAGGCCCCACGCAGGATCCAGAGGAGCAGCCTCCCGTGTCCACTGCCAGAGCTGGCCCGGGGACAGCCCCAGCACATCTGACAGGAAGCACTTGAGGAGCTGCTGGAATCACAGGCCAGGGGCTGAGGGAAGAAAACCTTGCATGAGGCTGCTGGAGGTTCTCCGCTGCAAGACAATCTGCTGGCAGGGCCACCTTCCAAGCTCGGCTCATGGATGCAAATCCTTTGCAACTGGATAGCAGTGGCAAGACCAAGGCAATTCCTTCTTGAGGAGCACTGCACAGCTCACCATCCTCATCTCCTACACAGCAACGCTCAGGAGCCGTAAGAGATAGGATGTCGAGGGCTTGCAAGGGCTTGCAGTGCTTTGGAACACCCACTGGTGTCCTACACAGGGACAGCAAGGATTCTTGCCCACAAGGTCTATCAGCTCAGAGGCACTTGGGCACTCTGGCAAGTCCGCGACATAGCTCCAGCTCAAGGGAGGATAGGGCTTGGGCAGCTCCTGGGAAGCATGAGCAGCCTGTGGGACAAGGAGCCAGGTCTGGCTCACATGCTCAGGGAACAGCCCATGGCCAGCACTGGGCTCAGCAAGGAACTTCTTCCCCCGGGGCACATTGGCACTGGTCCCCGGCCGTTTTTTGCCTTCCTCTGCAGTTCTCAGCACCGCCCCTTGCCACCATTTCTTTGGGCCATTTGGCCTGGGAGCCGGCTGCTCATGCTCCACCATGCTGGCAGCCGCAGCTGCCACTTCTCAGCTCTCCCTGCAGCTAACACAAGCGCCTGGCAGGGACCAGAGCGCTTCTCATGCATCCCTGCCCAAGAAGCACAGCAGCAAAGAAGTTGTGGAAGGCAAAAAGTCTGCTCGTCATCGCTACATGTCACGCTTTGGAAGAGATGCCACGGTACCACTCACCCCTTCTTCCTCTTCTTCCTCTTCTTCTTCTTCTTCCTCTTCTTCTTCCTCCTCTTTTGTGCATGGTCAGTCCCACAACTCCTTGTCAAGGTTCTCCCTCTGCAGGAACCGCGGACAGCTTGGCCTCTATTCCTGCTGCTGCTCTCTGCAGCTCTGGGACTTGCCTTTGCCAGCCTGCAAGGGATCTTTTCTCAGGCTAAACTGAAGAATGCCTCAGCCTACTCCTGGCTACACTTGGGCTTGAGCTAATGCTTGTGAGCCTGGGTTCTGAAACAGAGTCACAAAGGGAAAAAAAATGACACGAAGAAACATAACATGAATTAACATAAAATCAAGAAAATTAATAAATTAACAACAAAATAAAATAAAATTCTTTGTGTTATGTGCCCTTGAAATTGATTTTGGAACTGAAACCCCTCTGTCCTTTCAGGCAAACAGTCTCTTAGATATTGGACTGGCGGACAGGAGAGAAGAGAAGAGGAGAGGAGAGGAGAGGAGAGGAGAGGAGAGGAGAGGAGAGGAGAGGAGAGGAGAGGAGAGGAGAGGAGAGGAGAGGAGAGGAGAGCAGTTCTGCTCTGTCAGGCCTGCAGTTCTGCGTGACAAGCCCTGAGCGAGCCCTGAGGCCTCCATACATGATACTACAGGCAGTATTGCTACTGGAGTAAGGCTGCACTGGCAACAAATGCACACTGTCTTTTTGCAAAAAAGGGACTCTATTAGGTTGCTTACTCCCCTATTTTGTAGGTACAGGGACTGATTTGGAGCCAGCACCCCAAAGGCTTCCTCCAAAGGGCTGCACATATGCGGCTGTGTCACCCCCATGTCACAATGCCAGCACCCGGCAACGCAGTGGTCACCAGGCCCCACGCAGGATCCAGAGGAGCAGCCTCCCGTGTCCACTGCCAGAGCTGGCCCGGGGGCAGCCCCAGCACATCTGACAGGAAGCACTTGAGGAGCTGCTGGAATCACAGGCCAGGGGCTGAGGGAAGAAAACCTTGCATGAGGCTGCTGGAGGTTCTCCGCTGCAAGACAATCTGCTGGCAGGGCCACCTTCCAAGCTCGGCTCATGGATGCAAATCCTTTTCAACTGGATAGCAGTGGCAAGACCAAGGCAATTCCTTCTTGAGGAGCACTGCACAGCTCACCATCCTCATCTCCTACACAGCAACGCTCAGGAGCCGTAAGAGATAGGATGTCGAGGGCTTGCAAGGGCTTGCAGTGCTTTGGAACACCCACTGGTGTCGTACACAGGGACAGCAAGGATTCTTGCCCACAAGGTCTATCAGCTCAGAGGCACTTGGGCACTCTGGCAAGTCCGCGACATAGCTCCAGCTCAAGGGAGGATAGGGCTTGGGCAGCTCCTGGGAAGCATGAGCAGCCTGTGGGACAAGGAGCCAGGTCTGGCTCACATGCTCAGGGAACAGCCCATGGCCAGCACTGGGCTCAGCAAGGAACTTTTTCCCCCGGGGCACATTGGCACTGGTCCCCAGCGGTTTTTTGCCTTCCTCTGCAGTTCTCAGCACCGCCCCTTGCCACCATTTCTTTGGGCCATTTGGCCTGGGAGCCGGCTGCTCATGCTCCACCATGCTGGCAGCCGCAGCTGCCACTTCTCAGCTCTCCCTGCAGCTAACACAAGCGCCTGGCAGGGACCAGAGCGCTTCTCATGCATCCCTGGCCAAGAAGCACAGCAGCCAAACAAGTTGTGGAAGGCAAAAAGTCTGCTCGTCATCGCTACATGTCACGCTTTGGAGGAGATGCCACAGTACCACTCACCTCTTCTTCCTCTTCTTCCTCTTCTTCTTCTTCTTCTTCTTCTTCTTCTTCTTCTTCTTCTTCCTCCTCTTTTGTGCATGGTCAATCCCACAAGTCCTTGTCAAGGTTCTCCCTCTGCAGGAACCGCGGACAGCTTGGCCTCTATTCCTGCTGCTGCTCTCTGCAGCTCTGGGACTTGCCTTTGCCAGCCTGCAAGGGATCTTTTCTCAGGCTAAACTGAAGAATGCCTCAGCCTACTCCTGGCTACACTTGGGCTTGAGCTAATGCTTGTGAGCCTGGGTTCTGAAACAGAGTCACAAAGGGAAAAAAAATGACACGAAGAAACATAACATGAATTAACATAAAATCAAGAAAATTAATAAATTAACAACAAAATAAAATAAAATTCTTTGTGTTATGTGCCCTTGAAATTGATTTTGGAACTGAAAACCCTCTGTCCTTTCAGGCAAACAGTCTCTTAGATATTGGACTGGCGGACAGGAGAGAAGAGAAGAGGAGAGGAGAGGAGAGGAGAGGAGAGGAGAGGAGAAGAGAGAACAGGAGAGGAGTGGAGAGGAGAGGAGAGGAGAGGAGAGGAGAGGAGAGGAGAGGAGAGCAGTTCTGCTCTGTCAGGCCTGCAGTTCTGCGTGACAAGCCCTGAGCTAGCCCTGAGGCCTCCATACATGATACTACAGGCAGTATTGCTACTGGAAGGAAGGCTGCACTGGCAACAAATCCACACTGTCTTTTTGCAAAAAAGGGACTCTATTAGGTTGCTTACTCCCCTATTTTGTAGCTACAGGGACTGATTTGGAGCCAGCACCCCAAAGGCTTCCTCCAAAGGGCTGCACATATGCCGCTGTGTCACCCCCATGTCACAATGCCAGCACCCGGCAACGCTTTGGTCACCAGGCCCCACGCAGGATCCAGAGGAGCAGCCTCCCGTGTCCACTGCCAGAGCTGGCCCGGGGGCAGCCCCAGCACATCTGACAGGAAGCACTTGAGGAGCTGCTGGAATCACAGGCCAGGGGCTGAGGGAAGAAAACCTTGCATGAGGCTGCTGGAGGTTCTCCGCTGCAAGACAATCTGCTGGCAGGGCCACCTTCCAAGCTCGGCTCATGGATGCAAATCCTTTTCAACTGGATAGCAATGGCAAGACCAAGGCAATTCCTTCTTGAGGAGCACTGCAGAGCTCACCATCCTCATCTCCCACAGAGCAACGCTCAGGAGCCGTAAGAGATAGGATGTCGAGGGCTTGCAAGGGCTTGCAGTGCTTTGGAACACCCACTGGTGTCCTACACAGGGACAGCAAGGATTCCTGCCCACAAGGTCTATCAGCTCAGAGGCACTTGGGCACTCTGGCAAGTCCGCGACATAGCTCCAGCTCAAGGGAGGATAGGGCTTGGGCAGCTCCTGGGAAGCATGAGCAGCCTGTGGGACAAGGAGCCAGGTCTGGCTCACATGCTCAGGGAACAGCCCATGGCCAGCACTGGGCTCAGCAAGGAACTTTTTCCCCCGGGGCACATTGGCACTGGTCCCCGGCGGTTTTTTGCCTTCCTCTGCAGTTCTCAGCACCGCCCCTTGCCACCATTTCTTTGGGCCATTTGGCCTGGGAGCCGGCTGCTCATGCTCCACCATGCTGGCAGCCGCAGCTGCCACTTCTCAGCTCTCCCTGCAGCTAACACAAGCGCCTGGCAGGGACCAGAGCGCTTCTCATGCATCCCTGCCCAAGAAGCACAGCAGCAAAGAAGTTGTGGAAGGCAAAAAGTCTGCTCGTCATCGCTACATGTCACGCTTTGGAAGAGATGCCACGGTACCACTCACCCCTTCTTCCTCTTCTTCCTCTTCTTCTTCTTCTTCCTCTTCTTCTTCCTCCTCTTTTGTGCATGGTCAGTCCCACAACTCCTTGTCAAGGTTCTCCCTCTGCAGGAACCGCGGGCAGCTTGGCCTCTATTCCTGCTGCTGCTCTCTGCAGCTCTGGGACTTGCCTTTGCCAGCCTGCAAGGGATCTTTTCTCAGGCTAAACTGAAGAATGCCTCAGCCTACTCCTGGCTACACTTGGGCTTGAGCTAATGCTTGTGAGCCTGGGTTCTGAAACAGAGTCACAAAGGGAAAAAAAATGACACGAAGAAACATAACATGAATTAACATAAAATCAAGAAAATTAATAAATTAACAACAAAATAAAATAAAATTCTTTGTGTTATGTGTCCTTGAAATTGATTTTGGAACTGAAAACCCTCTGTCCTTTCAGGCAAACAGTCTCTTAGATATTGGACTGGCGGACAGGAGAGAAGAGAAGAGGAGAGGAGAGGAGAGGAGAGGAGAGGAGAGGAGACGAGAGGAGAGGAGAGGAGAGGAGAGGAGAGGAGAGGAGAGGAGAGGAGAGCAGTTCTGCTCTGTCAGGCCTGCAGTTCTGCGTGACAAGCCCTGAGCGAGCCCTGAGGCCTCCATACATGATACTACAGGCAGTATTGCTACTGGAGTAAGGCTGCACTGGCAACAAATCCACACTGTCTTTTTGCAAAAAAGGGACTCTATTAGGTTGCTTACTCCCCTATTTTGTAGGTACAGGGACTGATTTGGAGCCAGCACCCCAAAGGCTTCCTCCAAAGGGCTGCACATATGCGGCTGTGTCACCCCCATGTCACAATGCCAGCACCCGGCAACGCAGTGGTCACCAGGCCCCACGCAGGATCCAGAGGAGCAGCCTCCCGTGTCCACTGCCAGAGCTGGCCCGGGGGCAGCCCCAGCACATCTGACAGGAAGCACTTGAGGAGCTGCTGGAATCACAGGCCAGGGGCTGAGGGAAGAAAACCTTGCATGAGGCTGCTGGAGGTTCTCCGCTGCAAGACAATCTGCTGGCAGGGCCACCTTCCAAGCTCGGCTCATGGATGCAAATCCTTTTCAACTGGATAGCAGTGGCAAGACCAAGGCAATTCCTTCTTGAGGAGCACTGCACAGCTCACCATCCTCATCTCCTACAGAGCAACGCTCAGGAGCCGTAAGAGATAGGATGTCGAGGGCTTGCAAGGGCTTGCAGTGCTTTGGAACACCCACTGGTGTCGTACACAGGGACAGCAAGGATTCTTGCCCACAAGGTCTATCAGCTCAGAGGCACTTGGGCACTCTGGCAAGTCCGCGACATAGCTCCAGCTCAAGGGAGGATAGGGCTTGGGCAGCTCCTGGGAAGCATGAGCAGCCTGTGGGACAAGGAGCCAGGTCTGGCTCACATGCTCAGGGAACAGCCCATGGCCAGCACTGGGCTCAGCAAGGAACTTTTTCCCCCGGGGCACATTGGCACTGGTCCCCAGCGGTTTTTTGCCTTCCTCTGCAGTTCTCAGCACCGCCCCTTGCCACCATTTCTTTGGGCCATTTGGCCTGGGAGCCGGCTGCTCATGCTCCACCATGCTGGCAGCCGCAGCTGCCACTTCTCAGCTCTCCCTGCAGCTAACACAAGCGCCTGGCAGGGACCAGAGCGCTTCTCATGCATCCCTGCCCAAGAAGCACAGCAGCCAAACAAGTTGTGGAAGGCAAAAAGTCTGCTCGTCATCGCTACATGTCACGCTTTGGAGGAGATGCCACAGTACCACTCACCTCTTCTTCCTCTTCTTCCTCTTCTTCTTCTTCTTCTTCTTCTTCTTCTTCTTCTTCTTCTTCCTCCTCTTTTGTGCATGGTCAGTCCCACAAGTCCTTGTCAAGGTTCTCCCTCTGCAGGAACCGCGGACAGCTTGGCCTCTATTCCTGCAGCTGCTCTCTGCAGCTCTGGGACTTGCCTTTGCCAGCCTGCAAGGGATCTTTTCTCAGGCTAAACTGAAGAATGCCTCAGCCTACTCCTGGCTACACTTGGGCTTGAGCTAATGCTTGTGAGCCTGGGTTCTGAAACAGAGTCACAAAGGGAAAAAAAATGACACGAAGAAACATAACATGAATTAACATAAAATCAAGAAAATTAATAAATTAACAACAAAATAAAATAAAATTCTTTGTGTTATGTGCCCTTGAAATTGATTTTGGAACTGAAAACCCTCTGTCCTTTCAGGCAAACAGTCTCTTAGATATTGGACTGGCGGACAGGAGAGAAGAGAAGAGAGGAGAGGAGAGTAGAGGAGAGGAGAGGAGAGGAGAGGAGAGGAGAGGAGAAGAGAGAACAGGAGAGGAGTGGAGAGGAGAGGAGAGGAGAGGAGAGGAGAGGAGAGCAGTTCTGCTCTGTCAGGCCTGCAGTTCTGCGTGACAAGCCCTGAGCTAGCCCTGAGGCCTCCATACATGATACTACAGGCAGTATTGCTACTGGAAGGAAGGCTGCACTGGCAACAAATCCACACTGTCTTTTTGCAAAAAAGGGACTCTATTAGGTTGCTTACTCCCCTATTTTGTAGCTACAGGGACTGATTTGGAGCCAGCACCCCAAAGGCTTCCTCCAAAGGGCTGCACATATGCGGCTGTGTCACCCCCATGTCACAATGCCAGCACCCGGCAACGCTTTGGTCACCAGGCCCCACGCAGGATCCAGAGGAGCAGCCTCCCGTGTCCACTGCCAGAGCTGGCCCGGGGGCAGCCCCAGCACATCTGACAGGAAGCACTTGAGGAGCTGCTGGAATCACAGGCCAGGGGCTGAGGGAAGAAAACCTTGCATGAGGCTGCTGGAGGTTCTCCGCTGCAAGACAATCTGCTGGCAGGGCCACCTTCCAAGCTCGGCTCATGGATGCAAATCCTTTTCAACTGGATAGCAATGGCAAGACCAAGGCAATTCCTTCTTGAGGAGCACTGCAGAGCTCACCATCCTCATCTCCCACAGAGCAACGCTCAGGAGCCGTAAGAGATAGGATGTCGAGGGCTTGCAAGGGCTTGCAGTGCTTTGGAACACCCACTGGTGTCCTACACAGGGACAGCAAGGATTCCTGCCCACAAGGTCTATCAGCTCAGAGGCACTTGGGCACTCTGGCAAGTCCGCGACATAGCTCCAGCTCAAGGGAGGATAGGGCTTGGGCAGCTCCTGGGAAGCATGAGCAGCCTGTGGGACAAGGAGCCAGGTCTGGCTCACATGCTCAGGGAACAGCCCATGGCCAGCACTGGGCTCAGCAAGGAACTTTTTCCCCTGGGGCACATTGGCACTGGTCCCCGGCCGTTTTTTGCCTTCCTCTGCAGTTCTCAGCACCGCCCCTTGCCACCATTTCTTTGGGCCATTTGGCCTGGGAGCCGGCTGCTCATGCTCCACCATGCTGGCAGCCGCAGCTGCCACTTCTCAGCTCTCCCTGCAGCTAACACAAGCGCCTGGCAGGGACCAGAGCGCTTCTCATGCATCCCTGGCCAAGAAGCACAGCAGCCAAACAAGTTGTGGAAGGCAAAAAGTCTGCTCGTCATCGCTACATGTCACGCTTTGGAAGAGATGCCACGGTACCACTCACCTCTTCTTCCTCTTCTTCCTCTTCTTCTTCTTCTTCTTCTTCTTCTTCTTCCTGCTCTTTTGTGCATGGTCAGTCCCACAACTCCTTGTCAAGGTTCTCCCTCTGCAGGAACCGCGGACAGCTTGGCCTCTATTCCTGCTGCTGCTCTCTGCAGCTCTGGGACTTGCCTTTGCCAGCCTGCAAGGGATCTTTTCTCAGGCTAAACTGAAGAATGCCTCAGCCTACTCCTGGCTACACTTGGGCTTGAGCTCATGCTTGTGAGCCTGGGTTCTGAAACAGAGTCACAAAGGGAAAAAAAATGACACGAAGAAACATAACATGAATTAACATAAAATCAAGAAAATTAATAAATTAACAACAAAATAAAATAAAATTCATTGTGTTATGTGTCCTTGAAATTGATTTTGGAACTGAAACCCCTCTGTCCTTTCAGGCAAACAGTCTCTTAGATATTGGACTGGCGGACAGGAGAGAAGAGGAGAGGAGAGGAGAGGAGAGGAGAGGAGAGGAGAGGAGAGGAGAGGAGAGGAGAGCAGTTCTGCTCTGTCAGGCCTGCAGTTCTGCGTGACAAGCCCTGAGCGAGCCCTGAGGCCTCCATACATGATACTACAGGCAGTATTGCTACTGGAAGGAAGGCTGCACTGGCAACAAATCCACACTGTCTTTTTGCAAAAAAGGGACTCTATTAGGTTGCTTACTCCCCTATTTTGTAGCTACAGGGACTGATTTGGAGCCAGCACCCCAAAGGCTTCCTCCAAAGGGCTGCACATATGCGGCTGTGTCACCCCCATGTCACAATGCCAGCACCCGGCAACGCTTTGGTCACCAGGCCCCACGCAGGATCCAGAGGAGCAGCCTCCCGTGTCCACTGCCAGAGCTGGCCCGGGGGCAGCCCCAGCACATCTGACAGGAAGCACTTGAGGAGCTGCTGGAATCACAGGCCAGGGGCTGAGGGAAGAAAACCTTGCATGAGGCTGCTGGAGGTTCTCCGCTGCAAGACAATCTGCTGGCAGGGCCACCTTCCAAGCTCGGCTCATGGATGCAAATCCTTTTCAACTGGATAGCAATGGCAAGACCAAGGCAATTCCTTCTTGAGGAGCACTGCAGAGCTCACCATCCTCATCTCCCACAGAGCAACGCTCAGGAGCCGTAAGAGATAGGATGTCGAGGGCTTGCAAGGGCTTGCAGTGCTTTGGAACACCCACTGGTGTCCTACACAGGGACAGCAAGGATTCCTGCCCACAAGGTCTATCAGCTCAGAGGCACTTGGGCACTCTGGCAAGTCCGCGACATAGCTCCAGCTCAAGGGAGGATAGGGCTTGGGCAGCTCCTGGGAAGCATGAGCAGCCTGTGGGACAAGGAGCCAGGTCTGGCTCACATGCTCAGGGAACAGCCCATGGCCAGCACTGGGCTCAGCAAGGAACTTTTTCCCCTGGGGCACATTGGCACTGGTCCCCGGCCGTTTTTTGCCTTCCTCTGCAGTTCTCAGCACCGCCCCTTGCCACCATTTCTTTGGGCCATTTGGCCTGGGAGCCGGCTGCTCATGCTCCACCATGCTGGCAGCCGCAGCTGCCACTTCTCAGCTCTCCCTGCAGCTAACACAAGCGCCTGGCAGGGACCAGAGCGCTTCTCATGCATCCCTGGCCAAGAAGCACAGCAGCCAAACAAGTTGTGGAAGGCAAAAAGTCTGCTCGTCATCGCTACATGTCACGCTTTGGAAGAGATGCCACGGTACCACTCACCTCTTCTTCCTCTTCTTCCTCTTCTTCTTCTTCTTCTTCTTCTTCTTCTTCTTCTTCTTCTTCCTCCTCTTTTGTGCATGGTCAGTCCCACAACTCCTTGTCAAGGTTCTCCCTCTGCAGGAACCGCGGACAGCTTGGCCTCTATTCCTGCTGCTGCTCTCTGCAGCTCTGGGACTTGCCTTTGCCAGCCTGCAAGGGATCTTTTCTGAGGCTAAACTGAAGAATGCCTCAGCCTACTCCTGGCTACACTTGGGCTTGAGCTCATGCTTGTGAGCCTGGGTTCTGAAACAGAGTCACAAAGGGAAAAAAAATGACACGAAGAAACATAACATGAATTAACATAAAATCAAGAAAATTAATAAATTAACAACAAAATAAAATAAAATTCATTGTGTTATGTGTCCTTGAAATTGATTTTGGAACTGAAACCCCTCTGTCCTTTCAGGCAAACAGTCTCTTAGATATTGGACTGGCGGACAGGAGAGAAGAGGAGAGGAGAGGAGAGGAGAGGAGAGGAGAGGAGAGGAGAGGAGAGGAGAGGAGAGCAGTTCTGCTCTGTCAGGCCTGCAGTTCTGCGTGACAAGCCCTGAGCGAGCCCTGAGGCCTCCATACATGATACTACAGGCAGTATTGCTACTGGAAGGAAGGCTGCACTGGCTACAAATGCACACTGTCTTTTTGCAAAAAAGGGACTCTATTAGGTTGCTTACTCCCCTATTTTGTAGCTACAGGGACTGATTTGGAGCCAGCACCCCAAAGGCTTCCTCCAAAGGGCTGCACATATATGGCTGTGTCAGCCCCATGTCACAATGGCAGCACCCGGCAACGCAGTGGTCACCAGGCCCCACGCAGGATCCAGAGGAGCAGCCTCCCGTGTCCACTGCCAGAGCTGGCCCGGGGGCAGCCCCAGCACATCTGACAGGAAGCACTTGAGGAGCTGCTGGAATCACAGGCCAGGGGCTGAGGGAAGAAAACCTTGCATGAGGCTGCTGGAGGTTCTCCGCTGCAAGACAATCTGCTGGCAGGGCCACCTTCCAAGCTCGGCTCATGGATGCAAATCCTTTTCAACTGGATAGCAGAGGCAAGACCAAGGCAATTCCTTCTTGAGGAGCACTGCACAGCTCACCATCCTCATCTCCTACAGAGCAACGCTCAGGAGCCGTAAGAGATAGGATGTCGAGGGCTTGCAAGGGCTTGCAGTGCTTTGGAACACCCACTGGTGTCCTACACAGGGACAGCAAAGATTCCTGCCCACAAGGTCTATCAGCTCAGAGGCACTTGGGCACTCTGGCAAGTCCGTGACATAGCTCCAGCTCAAGGGAGGATAGGGCTTGGGCAGCTCCTGGGAAGCATGAGCAGCCTGTGGGACAAGGAGCCAGGTCTGGCTCACATGCTCAGGGAACAGCCCATGGCCAGCACTGGGCTCAGAAAGGAACTTTTTCCCCCGGGGCACATTGGCACTGGTCCCCGGTGGTTTTTTGCCTTCCTCTGCACTTCTCAGCACCGCCCCTTGCCACCATTTCTTTGGGCCATTTGGCCTGGGAGCCGGCTGCTCATGCTCCACCATGCTGGCAGCCGCAGCTGCCACTTCTCAGCTCTCCCTGCAGCTAACACAAGCGCCTGGCAGGGACCAGAGCGCTTCTCATGCATCCCTGCCCAAGAAGCACAGCAGCCAAACAAGTTGTGGAAGGCAAAAAGTCTGCTCGTCATCGCTACATGTCACGCTTTGGAAGAGATGCCACGGTACCACTCACCTCTTCTTCCTCTTCTTCCCCTTCTTCTTCTTCTTCTTCCTCTTCTTCTTCTTCTTCTTCTTCTTCTTCTTCTTCTTCTTCCTCCTCTTTTGTGCATGGTCAGTCCCACAAGTCCTTGTCAAGGTTCTCCCTCTGCAGGAACTGCGGACAGCTTGGCCTCTATTCCTGCTGCTGCTCTCTGCAGCTCTGGGACTTGCCTTTGCCAGCCTGCAAGGGATCTTTTCTCAGGCTAAACTGAAGAATGCCTCAGCCTACTCCTGGCTACACTTGGGCTTGAGCTAATGCTTGTGAGCCTGGGTTCTGAAACAGAGTCACAAAGGGAAAAAAAATGACACGAAGAAACATAACATGAATTAACATAAAATCAAGAAAATTAATAAATTAACAACAAAATAAAATCATATTCATTGTGTTCTGTGTCCTTGAAACTGACTTTGGAACTGAAAACCCTCTGTCCTTTCAGGCAAACAGTCTCTTAGATATTGGACTGGCGGACAGGAGAGAAGAGAAGACGAGAGGAGAGGAGAGGAGAGGAGAGGAGAGGAGAGGAGAGCAGTTCTGCTCTGTCAGGCCTGCAGTTCTGCGTGACAAGCCCTGAGCTAGCCCTGAGGCCTCCATACATGATACTACAGGCAGTATTGCTACTGGAAGGAAGGCTGCACTGGCAACAAATCCACACTGTCTTTTTGCAAAAAAGGGACTCTATTAGGTTGCTTACTCCCCTATTTTGTAGCTACAGGGACTGATTTGGAGCCAGCACCCCAAAGGCTTCCTCCAAAGGGCTGCACATATGCGGCTGTGTCACCCCCATGTCACAATGCCAGCACCCGGCAACGCAGTGGTCACCAGGCCCCACGCAGGATCCAGAGGAGCAGCCTCCCGTGTCCACTGCCAGAGCTGGCCCGGGGGCAGCCCCAGCACATCTGACAGGAAGCACTTGAGGAGCTGCTGGAATCACAGGCCAGGGGCTGAGGGAAGAAAACCTTGCATGAGGCTGCTGGAGGTTCTCCGCTGCAAGACAATCTGCTGGCAGGGCCACCTTCCAAGCTCGGCTCATGGATGCAAATCCTTTTCAACTGGATAGCAGAGGCAAGACCAAGGCAATTCCTTCTTGAGGAGCACTGCACAGCTCACCATCCTCATCTCCTACACAGCAACGCTCAGGAGCCGTAAGAGATAGGATGTCGAGGGCTTGCAAGGGCTTGCAGTGCTTTGGAACACCCACTGGTGTCCTACACATGGACAGCAAGGATTCTTGCCCACAAGGTCTATCAGCTCAGAGGCACTTGGGCACTCTGGCAAGTCCGCGACATAGCTCCAGCTCAAGGGAGGATAGGGCTTGGGCAGCTCCTGGGAAGCATGAGCAGCCTGTGGGACAAGGAGCCAGGTCTGGCTCACATGCTCAGGGAACAGCCCATGGCCAGCACTGGGCTCAGCAAGGAACTTTTTCCCCCGGGGCACATTGGCACTGGTCCCCGGCGGTTTTTTGCCTTCCTCTGCAGTTCTCAGCACCGCCCCTTGCCACCATTTCTTTGGGCCATTTGGCCTGGGAGCCGGCTGCTCATGCTCCACCATGCTGGCAGCCGCAGCTGCCACTTCTCAGCTCTCCCTGCAGGTAACACAAGCACCTGGCAGGGACCAGAGCGCTTCTCATGCATCCCTGCCCAAGAAGCACAGCAGCCAAACAAGTTGTGGAAGGCAAAAAGTCTGCTCGTCATCGCTACATGTCACGCTTTGGAAGAGATGCCACGGTACCACTCACCTCTTCTTCCTCTTCTTCCTCTTCTTCTTCTTCTTCTTCTTCTTCTTCTTCTTCTTCCTCCTCTTTTGTGCATGGTCAGTCCCACAAGTCCTTGTCAAGGTTCTCCCTCTGCAGGAAGCGCGGACAGCTTGGCCTCTATTCCTGCAGCTGCTCTCTGCAGCTCTGGGACTTGCCTTTGCCAGCCTGCAAGGGATCTTTTCTCAGGCTAAACTGAAGAATGCCTCAGCCTACTCCTGGCTACACTTGGGCTTGAGCTAATGCTTGTGAGCCTGGGTTCTGAAACAGAGTCACAAAGGGAAAAAAAATGACACAAAGAAACATAACATGAATTAACATAAAATCAAGAAAATTAATAAATTAACAACAAAATAAAATCATATTCATTGTGTTCTATGTCCTTGAAATTGATTTTGGAACTGAAAACCCTCTGTCCTTTCAGGCAAACAGTCTCTTAGATATTGGACTGGCGGACAGGAGAGAAGAGAAGACGAGAGGAGAGGAGAGGAGAGGAGAGGAGAGGAGAGCAGTTCTGCTCTGTCAGGCCTGCAGTTCTGCGTGACAAGCCCTGAGCGAGCCCTGAGGCCTCCATACATGATACTACAGGCAGTATTGCTACTGGAAGGAAGGCTGCACTGGCTACAAATGCACACTGTCTTTTTGCAAAAAAGGGACTCTATTAGGTTGCTTACTCCCCTATTTTGTAGGTACAGGGACTGATTTGGAGCCAGCACCCCAAAGGCTTCCTCCAAAGGGCTGCACATATGCGGCTGTGTCACCCCCATGTCACAATGCCAGCACCCGGCAACGCAGTGGTCACCAGGCCCCACGCAGGATCCAGAGGAGCAGCCTCCCGTGTCCACTGCCAGAGCTGGCCCGGGGGCAGCCCCAGCACATCTGACAGGAAGCACTTGAGGAGCTGCTGGAATCACAGGCCAGGGGCTGAGGGAAGAAAACCTTGCATGAGGCTGCTGGAGGTTCTCCGCTGCAAGACAATCTGCTGGCAGGGCCACCTTCCAAGCTCGGCTCATGGATGCAAATCCTTTTCAACTGGATAGCAGTGGCAAGACCAAGGCAATTCCTTCTTGAGGAGCACTGCAGAGCTCACCATCCTCATCTCCCACAGAGCAACGCTCAGGAGCCGTAAGAGATAGGATGTCGAGGGCTTGCAAGGGCTTGCAGTGCTTTGGAACACCCACTGGTGTCCTACACAGGGACAGCAAGGATTCTTGCCCACAAGGTCTATCAGCTCAGAGGCACTTGGGCACTCTGGCAAGTCCGCGACATAGCTCCAGCTCAAGGGAGGATAGGGCTTGGGCAGCTCCTGGGAAGCATGAGCAGCCTGTGGGACAAGGAGCCAGGTCTGGCTCACATGCTCAGGGAACAGCCCATGGCCAGCACTGGGCTCAGCAAGGAACTTTTTCCCCCGGGGCACATTGGCACTGGTCCCCGGCGGTTTTTTGCCTTCCTCTGCAGTTCTCAGCACCGCCCCTTGCCACCATTTCTTTGGGCCATTTGGCCTGGGAGCCGGCTGCTCATGCTCCACCATGCTGGCAGCCGCAGCTGCCACTTCTCAGCTCTCCCTGCAGGTAACACAAGCGCCTGGCAGGGACCAGAGCGCTTCTCATGCATCCCTGGCCAAGAAGCACAGCAGCCAAACAAGTTGTGGAAGGCAAAAAGTCTGCTCGTCATCGCTACATGTCACGCTTTGGAAGAGATGCCACAGTACCACTCACCTCTTCTTCCTCTTCTTCCTCTTCTTCCTCTTCTTCTTCTTCTTCTTCTTCTTCTTCTTCTTCTTCTTCTTCCTCCTCTTTTGTGCATGGTCAGTCCCACAACTCCTTGTCAAGGTTCTCCCTCTGCAGGAACCGCGGACGGCTTGGCCTCTATTCCTGCTGCTGCTCTCTGCAGCTCTGGGACTTGCCTTTGCCAGCCTGCAAGGGATCTTTTCTCAGGCTAAACTGAAGAATGCCTCAGCCTACTCCTGGCTACACTTGGGCTTGAGCTAATGCTTGTGAGCCTGGGTTCTGAAACAGAGTCACAAAGGGAAAAAAAATGACACGAAGAAACATAACATGAATTAACATAAAATCAAGAAAATTAATAAATTAACAACAAAATAAAATAAAATCCATTGTGTTATGTGTCCTTGAAATTGATTTTGGAACTGAAACCCCTCTGTCCTTTCAGGCAAACAGTCTCTTAGATATTGGACTGGCGGACAGGAGAGAAGAGAAGACGAGAGGAGAGGAGAGGAGAGGAGAGGAGAGGAGAGGAGAGCAGTTCTGCTCTGTCAGGCCTGCAGTTCTGCGTGACAAGCCCTGAGCTAGCCCTGAGGCCTCCATACATGATACTACAGGCAGTATTGCTACTGGAAGGAAGGCTGCACTGGCAACAAATCCACACTGTCTTTTTGCAAAAAAGGGACTCTATTAGGTTGCTTACTCCCCTATTTTGTAGCTACAGGGACTGATTTGGAGCCAGCACCCCAAAGGCTTCCTCCAAAGGGCTGCACATATGCGGCTGTGTCACCCCCATGTCACAATGCCAGCACCCGGCAACGCAGTGGTCACCAGGCCCCACGCAGGATCCAGAGGAGCAGCCTCCCGTGTCCACTGCCAGAGCTGGCCCGGGGGCAGCCCCAGCACATCTGACAGGAAGCACTTGAGGAGCTGCTGGAATCACAGGCCAGGGGCTGAGGGAAGAAAACCTTGCATGAGGCTGCTGGAGGTTCTCCGCTGCAAGACAATCTGCTGGCAGGGCCACCTTCCAAGCTCGGCTCATGGATGCAAATCCTTTTCAACTGGATAGCAGAGGCAAGACCAAGGCAATTCCTTCTTGAGGAGCACTGCACAGCTCACCATCCTCATCTCCTACACAGCAACGCTCAGGAGCCGTAAGAGATAGGATGTCGAGGGCTTGCAAGGGCTTGCAGTGCTTTGGAACACCCACTGGTGTCCTACACATGGACAGCAAGGATTCTTGCCCACAAGGTCTATCAGCTCAGAGGCACTTGGGCACTCTGGCAAGTCCGCGACATAGCTCCAGCTCAAGGGAGGATAGGGCTTGGGCAGCTCCTGGGAAGCATGAGCAGCCTGTGGGACAAGGAGCCAGGTCTGGCTCACATGCTCAGGGAACAGCCCATGGCCAGCACTGGGCTCAGCAAGGAACTTTTTCCCCCGGGGCACATTGGCACTGGTCCCCGGCGGTTTTTTGCCTTCCTCTGCAGTTCTCAGCACCGCCCCTTGCCACCATTTCTTTGGGCCATTTGGCCTGGGAGCCGGCTGCTCATGCTCCACCATGCTGGCAGCCGCAGCTGCCACTTCTCAGCTCTCCCTGCAGGTAACACAAGCACCTGGCAGGGACCAGAGCGCTTCTCATGCATCCCTGCCCAAGAAGCACAGCAGCCAAACAAGTTGTGGAAGGCAAAAAGTCTGCTCGTCATCGCTACATGTCACGCTTTGGAAGAGATGCCACGGTACCACTCACCTCTTCTTCCTCTTCTTCCTCTTCTTCTTCTTCTTCTTCTTCTTCTTCTTCTTCTTCCTCCTCTTTTGTGCATGGTCAGTCCCACAAGTCCTTGTCAAGGTTCTCCCTCTGCAGGAAGCGCGGACAGCTTGGCCTCTATTCCTGCAGCTGCTCTCTGCAGCTCTGGGACTTGCCTTTGCCAGCCTGCAAGGGATCTTTTCTCAGGCTAAACTGAAGAATGCCTCAGCCTACTCCTGGCTACACTTGGGCTTGAGCTAATGCTTGTGAGCCTGGGTTCTGAAACAGAGTCACAAAGGGAAAAAAAATGACACAAAGAAACATAACATGAATTAACATAAAATCAAGAAAATTAATAAATTAACAACAAAATAAAATCATATTCATTGTGTTCTATGTCCTTGAAATTGATTTTGGAACTGAAAACCCTCTGTCCTTTCAGGCAAACAGTCTCTTAGATATTGGACTGGCGGACAGGAGAGAAGAGAAGACGAGAGGAGAGGAGAGGAGAGGAGAGGAGAGCAGTTCTGCTCTGTCAGGCCTGCAGTTCTGCGTGACAAGCCCTGAGCGAGCCCTGAGGCCTCCATACATGATACTACAGGCAGTATTGCTACTGGAAGGAAGGCTGCACTGGCTACAAATGCACACTGTATTTTGCAAAAAAGGGACTCTATTAGGTTGCTTACTCCCCTATTTTGTAGCTACAGGGACTGATTTGGAGCCAGCACCCCAAAGGCTTCCTCCAAAGGGCTGCACATATGCGGCTGTGTCACCCCCATGTCACAATGCCAGCACCCGGCAACGCAGTGGTCACCAGGCCCCACGCAGGATCCAGAGGAGCAGCCTCCCGTGTCCACTGCCAGAGCTGGCCCGGGGGCAGCCCCAGCACATCTGACAGGAAGCACTTGAGGAGCTGCTGGAATCACAGGCCAGGGGCCGAGGGAAGAAAACCTTGCATGAGGCTGCTGGAGGTTCTCCGCTGCAAGACAATCTGCTGGCAGGGCCACCTTCCAAGCTCGGCTCATGGATGCAAATCCTTTTCAACTGGATAGCAATGGCAAGACCAAGGCAATTCCTTCTTGAGGAGCACTGCAGAGCTCACCATCCTCATCTCCCACAGAGCAACGCTCAGGAGCCGTAAGAGATAGGATGTCGAGGCCTTGCAAGGGCTTGCAAGGGCTTGCAGTGCTTTGGAACACCCACTGGTGTCCTACACAGGGACAGCAAGGATTCTTGCCCACAAGGTCTATCAGCTCAGAGGCACTTGGGCACTCTGGCAAGTCCGCGACATAGCTCCAGCTCAAGGGAGGATAGGGCTTGGGCAGCTCCTGGGAAGCATGAGCAGCCTGTGGGACAAGGAGCCAGGTCTGGCTCACATGCTCAGGGAACAGCCCATGGCCAGCACTGGGCTCAGCAAGGAACTTTTTCCCCCGGGGCACATTGGCACTGGTCCCCGGCGGTTTTTTGCCTTCCTCTGCAGTTCTCAGCACCGCCCCTTGCCACCATTTCTTTGGGCCATTTGGCCTGGGAGCCGGCTGCTCATGCTCCACCATGCTGGCAGCCGCAGCTGCCACTTCTCAGCTCTCCCTGCAGGTAACACAAGCACCTGGCAGGGACCAGAGCGCTTCTCATGCATCCCTGGCCAAGAAGCACAGCAGCCAAACAAGTTGTGGAAGGCAAAAAGTCTGCTCGTCATCGCTACATGTGACGCTTTGGAAGAGATGCCACGGTACCACTCACCTCTTCTTCCTCTTCTTCCTCTTCTTCTTCTTCTTCTTCTTCTTCCTCCTCTTTTGTGCATGGTCAGTCCCACAACTCCTTGTCAAGGTTCTCCCTCTGCAGGAACCGCGGACAGCTTGGCCTCTATTCCTGCTGCTGCTCTCTGCAGCTCTGGGACTTGCCTTTGCCAGCCTGCAAGGGATCTTTTCTCAGGCTAAACTGAAGAATGCCTCAGCCTACTCCTGGCTACACTTGGGCTTGAGCTAATGCTTGTGAGCCTGGGTTCTGAAACAGAGTCACAAAGGGAAAAAAAATGACACGAAGAAACATAACATGAATTAACATCAAATCAAGAAAATTAATAAATTAACAACAAAATAAAATCATATTCATTGTGTTCTGTGTCCTTGAAACTGATTTTGGAACTGAAAACCCTCTGTCCTTTCAGGCAAACAGTCTCTTAGATATTGGACTGGCGGACAGGAGAGAAGAGAAGACGAGAGGAGAGGAGAGGAGAGGAGAGCAGTTCTGCTCTGTCAGGCCTGCAGTTCTGCGTGACAAGCCCTGAGCTAGCCCTGAGGCCTCCATACATGATACTACAGGCAGTATTGCTACTGGAAGTAAGGCTGCACTGGCAACAAATGCACACTGTCTTTTTGCAAAAAAGGGACTCTATTAGGTTGCTTACTCCCCTATTTTGTAGGTACAGGGACTGATTTGGAGCCAGCACCCCAAAGGCTTCCTCCAAAGGGCTGCACATATGCGGCTGTGTCACCCCCATGTCACAATGCCAGCACCCGGCAACGCAGTGGTCACCAGGCCCCACGCAGGATCCAGAGGAGCAGCCTCCTGTGTCCACTGCCAGAGCTGGCCCGGGGGCAGCCCCAGCACATCTGACAGGAAGCACTTGAGGAGCTGCTGGAATCACAGGCCAGGGGCTGAGGGAAGAAAACCTTGCATGAGGCTGCTGGAGGTTCTCCGCTGCAAGACAATCTGCTGGCAGGGCCACCTTCCAAGCTCGGCTCATGGATGCAAATCCTTTGCAACTGGATAGCAGTGGCAAGACCAAGGCAATTCCTTCTTGAGGAGCACTGCACAGCTCACCATCCTCATCTCCTACACAGCAACGCTCAGGAGCCGTAAGAGATAGGATGTCGAGGCCTTGCAAGGGCTTGCAAGGCCTTGCAGTGCTTTGGAACACCCACTGGTGTCCTACACAGGGACAGCAAGGATTCTTGCCCACAAGCTCCATCAGCTCAGAGGCACTTGGGCACTCTGGCAAGTCCGCGACATAGCTCCAGCTCAAGGGAGGATAGGGCTTGGGCAGCTCCTGGGAAGCATGAGCAGCCTGTGGGACAAGGAGCCAGGTCTGGCTCACATGCTCAGGGAACAGCCCATGGCCAGCACTGGGCTCAGCAAGGAACTTTTTCCCCCGGGGCACATTGGCACTGGTCCCTGGCGGTTTTTTGCCTTCCTCTGCAGTTCTCAGCACGGCGCCTTGCCACCATTTCTTTGGGCCATTTGGCCTGGGAGCCGGCTGCTCATGCTCCACCATGCTGGCAGCCGCAGCTGCCACTTCTCAGCTCTCCCTGCAGCTAACACAAGCGCCTGGCAGGGACCAGAGCGCTTCTCATGCATCCCTGGCCAAGAAGCACAGCAGCCAAACAAGTTGTGGAAGGCAAAAAGTCTGCTCGTCATCGCTACATGTCACGCTTTGGAAGAGATGCCACGGTACCACTCACCTCTTCTTCCTCTTCTTCCTCTTCTTCTTCTTCTTCTTCTTCTTCTTCTTCTTCTTCCTCCTCTTTTGTGCATGGTCAGTCCCACAAGTCCTTGTCAAGGTTCTCCCTCTGCAGGAAGCGCGGACAGCTTGGCCTCTATTCCTGCTGCTGCTCTCTGCAGCTCTGGGACTTGCCTTTGCCAGCCTGCAAGGGATCTTTTCTCAGGCTAAACTGAAGAATGCCTCAGCCTACTCCTGGCTACACTTGGGCTTGAGCTAATGCTTGTGAGCCTGGGTTCTGAAACAGAGTCACAAAGGGAAAAAAAATGACACAAAGAAACATAACATGAATTAACATAAAATCAAGAAAATTAATAAATTAACAACAAAATAAAATCATATTCATTGTGTTCTATGTCCTTGAAATTGATTTTGGAACTGAAAACCCTCTGTCCTTTCAGGCAAACAGTCTCTTAGATATTGGACTGGCGGACAGGAGAGAAGAGAAGACGAGAGGAGAGGAGAGGAGAGGAGAGGAGAGGAGAGCAGTTCTGCTCTGTCAGGCCTGCAGTTCTGCGTGACAAGCCCTGAGCGAGCCCTGAGGCCTCCATACATGATACTACAGGCAGTATTGCTACTGGAAGGAAGGCTGCACTGGCTACAAATGCACACTGTCTTTTTGCAAAAAAGGGACTCTATTAGGTTGCTTACTCCCCTATTTTGTAGGTACAGGGACTGATTTGGAGCCAGCACCCCAAAGGCTTCCTCCAAAGGGCTGCACATATGCGGCTGTGTCACCCCCATGTCACAATGCCAGCACCCGGCAACGCAGTGGTCACCAGGCCCCACGCAGGATCCAGAGGAGCAGCCTCCCGTGTCCACTGCCAGAGCTGGCCCGGGGGCAGCCCCAGCACATCTGACAGGAAGCACTTGAGGAGCTGCTGGAATCACAGGCCAGGGGCTGAGGGAAGAAAACCTTGCATGAGGCTGCTGGAGGTTCTCCGCTGCAAGACAATCTGCTGGCAGGGCCACCTTCCAAGCTCGGCTCATGGATGCAAATCCTTTTCAACTGGATAGCAGTGGCAAGACCAAGGCAATTCCTTCTTGAGGAGCACTGCAGAGCTCACCATCCTCATCTCCCACAGAGCAACGCTCAGGAGCCGTAAGAGATAGGATGTCGAGGGCTTGCAAGGGCTTGCAGTGCTTTGGAACACCCACTGGTGTCCTACACAGGGACAGCAAGGATTCTTGCCCACAAGGTCTATCAGCTCAGAGGCACTTGGGCACTCTGGCAAGTCCGCGACATAGCTCCAGCTCAAGGGAGGATAGGGCTTGGGCAGCTCCTGGGAAGCATGAGCAGCCTGTGGGACAAGGAGCCAGGTCTGGCTCACATGCTCAGGGAACAGCCCATGGCCAGCACTGGGCTCAGCAAGGAACTTTTTCCCCCGGGGCACATTGGCACTGGTCCCCGGCGGTTTTTTGCCTTCCTCTGCAGTTCTCAGCACCGCCCCTTGCCACCATTTCTTTGGGCCATTTGGCCTGGGAGCCGGCTGCTCATGCTCCACCATGCTGGCAGCCGCAGCTGCCACTTCTCAGCTCTCCCTGCAGGTAACACAAGCGCCTGGCAGGGACCAGAGCGCTTCTCATGCATCCCTGGCCAAGAAGCACAGCAGCCAAACAAGTTGTGGAAGGCAAAAAGTCTGCTCGTCATCGCTACATGTCACGCTTTGGAAGAGATGCCACAGTACCACTCACCTCTTCTTCCTCTTCTTCCTCTTCTTCCTCTTCTTCTTCTTCTTCTTCTTCTTCTTCTTCTTCTTCTTCTTCCTCCTCTTTTGTGCATGGTCAGTCCCACAACTCCTTGTCAAGGTTCTCCCTCTGCAGGAACCGCGGACGGCTTGGCCTCTATTCCTGCTGCTGCTCTCTGCAGCTCTGGGACTTGCCTTTGCCAGCCTGCAAGGGATCTTTTCTCAGGCTAAACTGAAGAATGCCTCAGCCTACTCCTGGCTACACTTGGGCTTGAGCTAATGCTTGTGAGCCTGGGTTCTGAAACAGAGTCACAAAGGGAAAAAAAATGACACGAAGAAACATAACATGAATTAACATAAAATCAAGAAAATTAATAAATTAACAACAAAATAAAATAAAATCCATTGTGTTATGTGTCCTTGAAATTGATTTTGGAACTGAAACCCCTCTGTCCTTTCAGGCAAACAGTCTCTTAGATATTGGACTGGCGGACAGGAGAGAAGAGGAGAGGAGAGGAGAGGAGAGGAGAGGAGAGGAGAGGAGAGCAGTTCTGCTCTGTCAGGCCTGCAGTTCTGCGTGACAAGCCCTGAGCGAGCCCTGAGGCCTCCATACATGATACTACAGGCAGTATTGCTACTGGAAGTAAGGCTGCACTGGCAACAAATCCACACTGTATTTTGCAAAAAAGGGACTCTATTAGGTTGCTTACTCCCCTATTTTGTAGCTACAGGGACTGATTTGGAGCCAGCACCCCAAAGGCTTCCTCCAAAGGGCTGCACATATGCGGCTGTGTCACCCCCATGTCACAATGCCAGCACCCGGCAACGCAGTGGTCACCAGGCCCCACGCAGGATCCAGAGGAGCAGCCTCCCGTGTCCACTGCCAGAGCTGGCCCGGGGGCAGCCCCAGCACATCTGACAGGAAGCACTTGAGGAGCTGCTGGAATCACAGGCCAGGGGCCGAGGGAAGAAAACCTTGCATGAGGCTGCTGGAGGTTCTCCGCTGCAAGACAATCTGCTGGCAGGGCCACCTTCCAAGCTCGGCTCATGGATGCAAATCCTTTTCAACTGGATAGCAATGGCAAGACCAAGGCAATTCCTTCTTGAGGAGCACTGCAGAGCTCACCATCCTCATCTCCCACAGAGCAACGCTCAGGAGCCGTAAGAGATAGGATGTCGAGGCCTTGCAAGGGCTTGCAAGGGCTTGCAGTGCTTTGGAACACCCACTGGTTTTCTACACAGGGACAGCAAGGATTCTTGCCCACAAGGTCTATCAGCTCAGAGGCACTTGGGCACTCTGGCAAGTCCGCGACATAGCTCCAGCTCAAGGGAGGATAGGGCTTGGGCAGCTCCTGGGAAGCATGAGCAGCCTGTGGGACAAGGAGCCAGGTCTGGCTCACATGCTCAGGGAACAGCCCATGGCCAGCACTGGGCTCAGCAAGGAACTTTTTCCCCCGGGGCACATTGGCACTGGTCCCCGGCGGTTTTTTGCCTTCCTCTGCAGTTCTCAGCACCGCCCCTTGCCACCATTTCTTTGGGCCATTTGGCCTGGGAGCCGGCTGCTCATGCTCCACCATGCTGGCAGCCGCAGCTGCCACTTCTCAGCTCTCCCTGCAGGTAACACAAGCGCCTGGCAGGGACCAGAGCGCTTCTCATGCATCCCTGGCCAAGAAGCACAGCAGCCAAACAAGTTGTGGAAGGCAAAAAGTCTGCTCGTCATCGCTACATGTCACGCTTTGGAAGAGATGCCACAGTACCACTCACCTCTTCTTCCTCTTCTTCCTCTTCTTCCTCTTCTTCTTCTTCTTCTTCTTCTTCTTCTTCTTCTTCTTCTTCCTCCTCTTTTGTGCATGGTCAGTCCCACAACTCCTTGTCAAGGTTCTCCCTCTGCAGGAACCGCGGACGGCTTGGCCTCTATTCCTGCTGCTGCTCTCTGCAGCTCTGGGACTTGCCTTTGCCAGCCTGCAAGGGATCTTTTCTCAGGCTAAACTGAAGAATGCCTCAGCCTACTCCTGGCTACACTTGGGCTTGAGCTAATGCTTGTGAGCCTGGGTTCTGAAACAGAGTCACAAAGGGAAAAAAAATGACACGAAGAAACATAACATGAATTATCATAAAATCAAGAAAATTAATAAATTAACAACAAAATAAAATAAAATCCATTGTGTTATGTGTCCTTGAAATTGATTTTGGAACTGAAACCCCTCTGTCCTTTCAGGCAAACAGTCTCTTAGATATTGGACTGGCGGACAGGAGAGAAGAGGAGAGGAGAGGAGAGGAGAGGAGAGGAGAGCAGTTCTGCTCTGTCAGGCCTGCAGTTCTGCGTGACAAGCCCTGAGCGAGCCCTGAGGCTTCCATACATGATACTACAGGCAGTATTGCTACTGGAAGTAAGGCTGCACTGGCAACAAATCCACACTGTATTTTGCAAAAAAGGGACTCTATTAGGTTGCTTACTCCCCTATTTTGTAGCTACAGGGACTGATTTGGAGCCAGCACCCCAAAGGCTTCCTCCAAAGGGCTGCACATATGCGGCTGTGTCACCCCCATGTCACAATGCCAGCACCCGGCAACGCAGTGGTCACCAGGCCCCACGCAGGATCCAGAGGAGCAGCCTCCCGTGTCCACTGCCAGAGCTGGCCCGGGGGCAGCCCCAGCACATCTGACAGGAAGCACTTGAGGAGCTGCTGGAATCACAGGCCAGGGGCCGAGGGAAGAAAACCTTGCATGAGGCTGCTGGAGGTTCTCCGCTGCAAGACAATCTGCTGGCAGGGCCACCTTCCAAGCTCGGCTCATGGATGCAAATCCTTTTCAACTGGATAGCAATGGCAAGACCAAGGCAATTCCTTCTTGAGGAGCACTGCAGAGCTCACCATCCTCATCTCCCACAGAGCAACGCTCAGGAGCCGTAAGAGATAGGATGTCGAGGCCTTGCAAGGGCTTGCAAGGGCTTGCAGTGCTTTGGAACACCCACTGGTTTTCTACACAGGGACAGCAAGGATTCTTGCCCACAAGGTCTATCAGCTCAGAGGCACTTGGGCACTCTGGCAAGTCCGCGACATAGCTCCAGCTCAAGGGAGGATAGGGCTTGGGCAGCTCCTGGGAAGCATGAGCAGCCTGTGGGACAAGGAGCCAGGTCTGGCTCACATGCTCAGGGAACAGCCCATGGCCAGCACTGGGCTCAGCAAGGAACTTTTTCCCCCGGGGCACATTGGCACTGGTCCCCGGCGGTTTTTTGCCTTCCTCTGCAGTTCTCAGCACCGCCCCTTGCCACCATTTCTTTGGGCCATTTGGCCTGGGAGCCGGCTGCTCATGCTCCACCATGCTGGCAGCCGCAGCTGCCACTTCTCAGCTCTCCCTGCAGGTAACACAAGCACCTGGCAGGGACCAGAGCGCTTCTCATGCATCCCTGGCCAAGAAGCACAGCAGCCAAACAAGTTGTGGAAGGCAAAAAGTCTGCTCGTCATCGCTACATGTCACGCTTTGGAAGAGATGCCACGGTACCACTCACCTCTTCTTCCTCTTCTTCCTCTTCTTCTTCTTCTTCTTCTTCTTCCTCCTCTTTTGTGCATGGTCAGTCCCACAACTCCTTGTCAAGGTTCTCCCTCTGCAGGAACCGCGGACAGCTTGGCCTCTATTCCTGCTGCTGCTCTCTGCAGCTCTGGGACTTGCCTTTGCCAGCCTGCAAGGGATCTTTTCTCAGGCTAAACTGAAGAATGCCTCAGCCTACTCCTGGCTACACTTGGGCTTGAGCTAATGCTTGTGAGCCTGGGTTCTGAAACAGAGTCACAAAGGGAAAAAAAATGACACGAAGAAACATAACATGAATTAACATCAAATCAAGAAAATTAATAAATTAACAACAAAATAAAATCATATTCATTGTGTTCTGTGTCCTTGAAACTGATTTTGGAACTGAAAACCCTCTGTCCTTTCAGGCAAACAGTCTCTTAGATATTGGACTGGCGGACAGGAGAGAAGAGAAGACGAGAGGAGAGGAGAGGAGAGGAGAGCAGTTCTGCTCTGTCAGGCCTGCAGTTCTGCGTGACAAGCCCTGAGCTAGCCCTGAGGCCTCCATACATGATACTACAGGCAGTATTGCTACTGGAAGTAAGGCTGCACTGGCAACAAATGCACACTGTCTTTTTGCAAAAAAGGGACTCTATTAGGTTGCTTACTCCCCTATTTTGTAGGTACAGGGACTGATTTGGAGCCAGCACCCCAAAGGCTTCCTCCAAAGGGCTGCACATATGCGGCTGTGTCACCCCCATGTCACAATGCCAGCACCCGGCAACGCAGTGGTCACCAGGCCCCACGCAGGATCCAGAGGAGCAGCCTCCTGTGTCCACTGCCAGAGCTGGCCCGGGGGCAGCCCCAGCACATCTGACAGGAAGCACTTGAGGAGCTGCTGGAATCACAGGCCAGGGGCTGAGGGAAGAAAACCTTGCATGAGGCTGCTGGAGGTTCTCCGCTGCAAGACAATCTGCTGGCAGGGCCACCTTCCAAGCTCGGCTCATGGATGCAAATCCTTTGCAACTGGATAGCAGTGGCAAGACCAAGGCAATTCCTTCTTGAGGAGCACTGCACAGCTCACCATCCTCATCTCCTACACAGCAACGCTCAGGAGCCGTAAGAGATAGGATGTCGAGGCCTTGCAAGGGCTTGCAAGGCCTTGCAGTGCTTTGGAACACCCACTGGTGTCCTACACAGGGACAGCAAGGATTCTTGCCCAGAAGCTCCATCAGCTCAGAGGCACTTGGGCACTCTGGCAAGTCCGCGACATAGCTCCAGCTCAAGGGAGGATAGGGCTTGGGCAGCTCCTGGGAAGCATGAGCAGCCTGTGGGACAAGGAGCCAGGTCTGGCTCACATGCTCAGGGAACAGCCCATGGCCAGCACTGGGCTCAGCAAGGAACTTTTTCCCCCGGGGCACATTGGCACTGGTCCCTGGCGGTTTTTTGCCTTCCTCTGCAGTTCTCAGCACGGCGCCTTGCCACCATTTCTTTGGGCCATTTGGCCTGGGAGCCGGCTGCTCATGCTCCACCATGCTGGCAGCCGCAGCTGCCACTTCTCAGCTCTCCCTGCAGCTAACACAAGCGCCTGGCAGGGACCAGAGCGCTTCTCATGCATCCCTGGCCAAGAAGCACAGCAGCCAAACAAGTTGTGGAAGGCAAAAAGTCTGCTCGTCATCGCTACATGTCACGCTTTGGAAGAGATGCCACGGTACCACTCACCTCTTCTTCCTCTTCTTCCCCTTCTTCTTCTTCTTCTTCCTCTTCTTCTTCTTCTTCTTCTTCTTCTTCTTCTTCTTCTTCCTCCTCTTTTGTGCATGGTCAGTCCCACAACTCCTTGTCAAGGTTCTCCCTCTGCAGGAACCGCGGACAGCTTGGCCTCTATTCCTGCTGCTGCTCTCTGCAGCTCTGGGACTTGCCTTTGCCAGCCTGCAAGGGATCTTTTCTCAGGCTAAACTGAAGAATGCCTCAGCCTACTCCTGGCTACACTTGGGCTTGAGCTAATGCTTGTGAGCCTGGGTTCTGAAACAGAGTCACAAAGGGAAAAAAAATGACACGAAGAAACATAACATGAATTAACATCAAATCAAGAAAATTAATAAATTAACAACAAAATAAAATAAAATTCATTGTGTTCTGTGTCCTTGAAATTGATTTTGGAACTGAAACCCCTCTGTCCTTTCAGGCAAACAGTCTCTTAGATATTGGACTGGCGGACAGGAGAGAAAAGAGGAGAGGAGAGGAGAGGAGAGGAGAGGAGAGGAGAGGAGAGGAGAGGAGAGGAGAGGAGAGGAGAGGAGAGGAGAGGAGAGGAGAGGAGAGGAGAGGAGAGGAGAGAACAGGAGAGGAGAGGAGAGGAGAGGAGAGGAGAGGAGAGGAGAGGAGAGGAGAGGAGAGGAGAGCAGTTCTGCTCTGTCAGGCCTGCAGTTCTGCGTGACAAGCCCTGAGCGAGCCCTGAGGCCTCCATACATGATACTACAGGCAGTATTGCTACTGGAAGTAAGGCTGCACTGGCTACAAATGCACACTGTCTTTTTGCAAAAAAGGGACTCTATGAGGTTGCTTACTCCCCTATTTTGTAGGTACAGGGACTGATTTGGAGCCAGCACCCCAAAGGCTTCCTCCAAAGGGCTGCACATATGCGGCTGTGTCACCCCCATGTCACAATGCCAGCACCCGGCAACGCAGTGGTCACCAGGCCCCACGCAGGATCCAGAGGAGCAGCCTCCCGTGTCCACTGCCAGAGCTGGCCCGGGGGCAGCCCCAGCACATCTGACAGGAAGCACTTGAGGAGCTGCTGGAATCACAGGCCAGGGGCTGAGGGAAGAAAACCTTGCATGAGGCTGCTGGAGGTTCTCCGCTGCAAGACAATCTGCTGGCAGGGCCACCTTCCAAGCTCGGCTCATGGATGCAAATCCTTTTCAACTGGATAGCAGTGGCAAGACCAAGGCAATTCCTTCTTGAGGAGCACTGCACAGCTCACCATCCTCATCTCCTACACAGCAACGCTCAGGAGCCGTAAGAGATAGGATGTCGAGGGCTTGCAAGGGCTTGCAAGGGCTTGCAGTGCTTTGGAACACCCACTGGTGTCCTACACAGGGACAGCAAGGATTCTTGCCCACAAGATCTATCAGCTCAGAGGCACTTGGGCACTCTGGCAAGTCCATGACATAGCTCCAGCTCAAGGGAGGATAGGGCTTGGGCAGCTCCTGGGAAGCATGAGCAGCCTGTGGGACAAGGAGCCAGGTCTGGCTCACATGCTCAGGGAACAGCCCATGGCCAGCACTGGGCTCAGCAAGGAACTTTTTCCCCCGGGGCACATTGGCACTGGTCCCCGGCGGTTTTTTGCCTTCCTCTGCAGTTCTCAGCACCGCCCCTTGCCACCCTTTCTTTGGGCCATTTGGCCTGGGAGCCAGCTGCTCATGCTCCACCATGCTGGCAGCCGCAGCTGCCACTTCTCAGCTCTTCCTGCAGGTAACACAAGCGCCTGGCAGGGACCAGAGCGCTTCTCATGCATCCCTGCCCAAGAAGCACAGCAGCCAAACAAGTTGTGGAAGGCAAAAAGTCTGCTCGTCATCGCTACATGTCACGCTTTGGAAGACATGCCACGGTACCACTCACCTCTTCTTCCTCTTCTTCTTCTTCTTCTTCCTCCTCTTTTGTGCATGGTCAGTCCCACAACTCCTTGTCAAGGTTCTCCCTCTGCAGGAACCGCGGACAGCTTGGCCTCTATTCCTGCAGCTGCTCTCTGCAGCTCTGGGACTTCCCTTTGCCAGCCTGCAAGGGATCTTTTCTCAGGCTAAACTGAAGAATGCCTCAGCCTACTCCTGGCTACACTTGGGCTTGAGCTAATGCTTGTGAGCCTGGGTTCTGAAACAGAGTCACAAAGGGAAAAAAAATGACACGAAGAAACATAACATGAATTAACATCAAATCAAGAAAATTAATAAATTAACAACAAAATAAAATCATATTCTTTGTGTTCTGTGTCCTTGAAATTGATTTTGGAACTGAAAACCCTCTGTCCTTTCAGGCAAACAGTCTCTTAGATATTGGACTGGCGGACAGGAGAGAAGAGAAGAGGAGAGGAGAGGAGAGGAGAGGAGAGGAGAGGAGAGGAGAGTAGAGGAGAGGAGAGGAGAGGAGAGGAGAGGAGAGGAGAGGAGAGGAGAGGAGAGGAGAGAACAGGAGAGGAGAGGAGAGGAGAGGAGAGGAGAGGAGAGGAGAGGAGAGGAGAGGAGAGGAGAGGAGAGGAGAGGAGAGCAGTTCTGCTCTGTCAGGCCTGCAGTTCTGCGTGACAAGCCCTGAGCGAGCCCTGAGGCCTCCATACATGATACTACAGGCAGTATTGCTACTGGAAGTAAGGCTGCACTGGCTACAAATGCACACTGTCTTTTTGCAAAAAAGGGACTCTATGAGGTTGCTTACTCCCCTATTTTGTAGGTACAGGGACTGATTTGGAGCCAGCACCCCAAAGGCTTCCTCCAAAGGGCTGCACATATGCGGCTGTGTCACCCCCATGTCACAATGCCAGCACCCGGCAACGCAGTGGTCACCAGGCCCCACGCAGGATCCAGAGGAGCAGCCTCCCGTGTCCACTGCCAGAGCTGGCCCGGGGGCAGCCCCAGCACATCTGACAGGAAGCACTTGAGGAGCTGCTGGAATCACAGGCCAGGGGCTGAGGGAAGAAAACCTTGCATGAGGCTGCTGGAGGTTCTCCGCTGCAAGACAATCTGCTGGCAGGGCCACCTTCCAAGCTCGGCTCATGGATGCAAATCCTTTTCAACTGGATAGCAGTGGCAAGACCAAGGCAATTCCTTCTTGAGGAGCACTGCACAGCTCACCATCCTCATCTCCTACAGAGCAACGCTCAGGAGCCGTAAGAGATAGGATGTCGAGGGCTTGCAAGGGCTTGCAAGGGCTTGCAGTGCTTTGGAACACCCACTGCTGTCCTACACAGGGACAGCAAGGATTCTTGCCCACAAGGTCTATCAGCTCAGAGGCACTTGGGCACTCTGGCAAGTCCGCAAGATAGCTCCAGCTCAAGGGAGGATAGGGCTTGGGCAGCTCCTGGGAAGCATGAGCAGCCTGTGGGACAAGGAGCCAGGTCTGGCTCACATGCTCAGGGAACAGCCCATGGCCAGCACTGGGCTCAGCAAGGAACTTTTTCCCCCGGGGCACATTGGCACTGGTCCCCGGCGGTTTTTTGCCTTCCTCTGCAGTTCTCAGCACCGCCCCTTGCCACCCTTTCTTTGGGCCATTTGGCCTGGGAGCCGGCTGCTCATGCTCCACCATGCTGGCAGCCGCAGCTGCCACTTCTCAGCTCTTCCTGCAGGTAACACAAGCGCCTGGCAGGGACCAGAGCGCTTCTCATGCATCCCTGCCCAAGAAGCACAGCAGCCAAACAAATTGTGGAAGGCAAAAAGTCTGCTCGTCATCGCTACATGTCACGCTTTGGAAGAGATGCCACGGTACCACTCACCTCTTCTTCCTCTTCTTCTTCTTCTTCTTCTTCCTCCTCTTTTGTGCATGGTCAGTCCCACAACTCCTTGTCAAGGTTCTCCCTCTGCAGGAACCGCGGACAGCTTGGCCTCTATTCCTGCTGCTGCTCTCTGCAGCTCTGGGACTTGCCTTTGCCAGCCTGCAAGGGATCTTTTCTCAGGCTAAACTGAAGAATGCCTCAGCCTACTCCTGGCTACACTTGGGCTTGAGCTAATGCTTGTGAGCCTGGGTTCTGAAACAGAGTCACAAAGGGAAAAAAAATGACACGAAGAAACATAACATGAATTAACATCAAATCAAGAAAATTAATAAATTAACAACAAAATAAAATCATATTCATTGTGTTCTGTGTCCTTGAAATTGATTTTGGAACTGAAAACCCTCTGTCCTTTCAGGCAAACAGTCTCTTAGATATTGGACTGGCGGACAGGAGAGAAGAGAAGAGGAGAGGAGAGGAGAGGAGGGGAGAGGAGAGGAGAGGAGAGGAGAGAACAGGAGAGGAGAGGAGAGGAGAGGAGAGGAGAGGAGAGCAGTTCTGCTCTGTCAGGCCTGCAGTTCTGCGTGACAAGCCCTGAGCGAGCCCTGAGGCCTCCATACATGATACTACAGGCAGTATTGCTACTGGAAGTAAGGCTGCACTGGCTACAAATGCACACTGTCTTTTTGCAAAAAAGGGACTCTATTAGGTTGCTTACTCCCCTATTTTGTAGGTACAGGGACTGATTTGGAGCCAGCACCCCAAAGGCTTCCTCCAAAGGGCTGCACATATGCGGCTGTGTCACCCCCATGTCACAATGCCAGCACCCGGCAACGCAGTGGTCACCAGGCCCCACGCAGGATCCAGAGGAGCAGCCTCCCGTGTCCACTGCCAGAGCTGGCCCGGGGGCAGCCCCAGCACATCTCACAGGAAGCACTTGAGGAGCTGCTGGAATCACAGGCCAGGGGCTGAGGGAAGAAAACCTTGCATGAGGCTGCTGGAGGTTCTCCGCTGCAAGACAATCTGCTGGCAGGGCCACCTTCCAAGCTCGGCTCATGGATGCAAATCCTTTTCAACTGGATAGCAGTGGCAAGACCAAGGCAATTCCTTCTTGAGGAGCACTGCACAGCTCACCATCCTCATCTCCTACACAGCAACGCTCAGGAGCCGTAAGAGATAGGATGTCGAGGGCTTGCAAGGGCTTGCAAGGGCTTGCAGTGCTTTGGAACACCCACTGGTGTCCTACACAGGGACAGCAAGGATTCTTGCCCACAAGATCTATCAGCTCAGAGGCACTTGGGCACTCTGGCAAGTCCGTGACATAGCTCCAGCTCAAGGGAGGATAGGGCTTGGGCAGCTCCTGGGAAGCATGAGCAGCCTGTGGGACAAGGAGCCAGGTCTGGCTCACATGCTCAGGGAACAGCCCATGGCCAGCACTGGGCTCAGCAAGGAACTTTTTCCCCCGGGGCACATTGGCACTGGTCCCCGGCGGTTTTTTGCCTTCCTCTGCAGTTCTCAGCACCGCCCCTTGCCACCATTTCTTTGGGCCATTTGGCCTGGGAGCCGCCTGCTCATGCTCCACCATGCTGGCAGCCGCAGCTGCCACTTCTCAGCTCTTCCTGCAGGTAACACAAGCGCCTGGCAGGGACCAGAGCGCTTCTCATGCATCCCTGGCCAAGAAGCACAGCAGCCAAACAAGTTGTGGAAGGCAAAAAGTCTGCTCGTCATCGCTACATGTCACGCTTTGGAAGAGATGCCACGGTACCACTCACCTCTTCTTCCTCTTCTTCTTCTTCTTCTTCTTCCTCCTCTTTTGTGCATAGTCAGTCCCACAACTCCTTGTCAAGGTTCTCCCTCTGCAGGAACCGCGGACAGCTTGGCCTCTATTCCTACTGCTGCTCTCTGCAGCTCTGGGACTTGCCTTTGCCAGCCTGCAAGGGATCTTTTCTCAGGCTAAACTGAAGAATGCCTCAGCCTGCTCCTGGCTACACTTGGGCTTGAGCTAATGCTTGTGAGCCTGGGTTCTGAAACAGAGTCACAAAGGGAAAAAAAATGACACGAAGAAACATAACATGAATTAACATAAAATCAAGAAAATTAATAAATTAACAACAAAATAAAATAAAATTCATTGTGTTATGTGTCCTTGAAATTGATTTTGGAACTGAAAAACCTCTGTCCTTTCAGGCAAACAGTCTCTTAGATATTGGACTGGCGGACAGGAGAGAAGAGAAGAGGAGAGGAGAGGAGAGGAGAGGAGAGGAGAGGAGAGGAGAGGAGAGGAGAGGAGAGGAGAGGAGAGGAGAGGAGAGGAGAGGAGAGGAGAGAACAGGAGAGCAGAGGAGAGGAGAGGAGAGGAGAGGAGAGGAGAGGAGAGGAGAGGAGAGGAGAGGAGAGGAGAGAACAGGAGTGGAGAGGAGAGGAGAGGAGAGGAGAGGAGAGGAGAGGAGAGGAGAGGAGAGGAGAGCAGTTCTGCTCTGTCAGGCCTGCAGTTCTGCGTGACAAGCCCTGAGCTAGCCCTGAGGCCTCCATACATGATACTACAGGCAGTATTGCTACTGGAAGTAAGGCTGCACTGGCTACAAATGCACACTGTCTTTTTGCAAAAAAGGGACTCTATTAGGTTGCTTACTCCCCTATTTTGTAGGTACAGGGACTGATTTGGAGCCAGCACCCCAAAGGCTTCCTCGAAAGGGCTGCACATATGCAGCTGTGTCACCCCCATGTCACAATGCCAGCACCCGGCAACGCAGTGGTCACCAGGCCCCACGCAGGATCCAGAGGAGCAGCCTCCCGTGTCCACTGCCAGAGCTGGCCCGGGGGCAGCCCCAGCACATCTGACAGGAAGCACTTGAGGAGCTGCTGGAATCACAGGCCAGGGGCTGAGGGAAGAAAACCTTGCATGAGGCTGCTGGAGGTTCTCCGCTGCAAGACAATCTGCTGGCAGGGCCACCTTCCAAGCTCGGCTCATGGATGCAAATCCTTTTCAACTGGATAGCAGTGGCAAGACCAAGGCAATTCCTTCTTGAGGAGCACTGCACAGCTCACCATCCTCATCTCCTACAGAGCAACGCTCAGGAGCCGTAAGAGATAGGATGTCGAGGGCTTGCAAGGGCTTGCAAGGGCTTGCAGTGCTTTGGAACACCCACTGGTGTCCTACACAGGGACAGCAAGGATTCTTGCCCACAAGGTCTATCAGCTCAGAGGCACTTGGGCACTCTGGCAAGTCCGCAAGATAGCTCCAGCTCAAGGGAGGATAGGGCTTGGGCAGCTCCTGGGAAGCATGAGCAGCCTGTGGGACAAGGAGCCAGGTCTGGCTCACATGCTCAGGGAACAGCCCATGGCCAGCACTGGGCTCAGCAAGGAACTTTTTCCTCCGGGGCACATTGGCACTGGTCCCCGGCGGTTTTTTGCCTTCCTCTGCAGTTCTCAGCACCGCCCCTTGCCACCCTTTCTTTGGGCCATTTGGCCTGGGAGCCGGCTGCTCATGCTCCACCATGCTGGCAGCCGCAGCTGCCACTTCTCAGCTCTTCCTGCAGGTAACACAAGCGCCTGGCAGGGACCAGAGTGCTTCTCATGCATCCCTGCCCAAGAAGCACAGCAGCCAAACAAATTGTGGAAGGCAAAAAGTCTGCTCGTCATCGCTACATGTCACGCTTTGGAAGAGATGCCACGGTACCACTCACCTCTTCTTCCTCTTCTTCTTCTTCTTCTTCTTCCTCCTCTTTTGTGCATGGTCAGTCCCACAAGTCCTTGTCAAGGTTCTCCCTCTGCAGGAACCGCGGACAGCTTGGCCTCTATTCCTGCTGCTGCTCTCTGCAGCTCTGGGACTTGCCTTTGCCAGCCTGCAAGGGATCTTTTCTCAGGCTAAACTGAAGAATGCCTCAGCCTACTCCTGGCTACACTTGGGCTTGAGCTAATGCTTGTGAGCCTGGGTTCTGAAACAGAGTCACAAAGGGAAAAAAAATGACACGAAGAAACATAACATGAATTAACATCAAATCAAGAAAATTAATAAATTAACAACAAAATAAAATAATATTCATTGTGTTCTGTGTCCTTGAAATTGATTTTGGAACTGAAAACCCTCTGTCCTTTCAGGCAAACAGTCTCTTAGATATTGGACTGGCGGACAGGAGAGAAGAGAAGAGGAGAGGAGAGGAGAGGAGAGGAGAGGAGAGGAGAGGAGAGGAGAGGAGAGGAGAGAACAGGAGAGGAGAGGAGAGGAGAGAACAGGAGAGGAGAGGAGAGGAGAGCAGTTCTGCTCTGTCAGGCCTGCAGTTCTGCGTGACAAGCCCTGAGCTAGCCCTGAGGCCTCCATACATGATACTACAGGCAGTATTGCTACTGGAAGGAAGGCTGCACTGGCAACAAATCCACACTGTCTTTTTGCAAAAAAGGGACTCTATGAGGTTGCTTACTCCCCTATTTTGTAGCTACAGGGACTGATTTGGAGCCAGCACCCCAAAGGCTTCCTCCAAAGGGCTGCACATATGCGGCTGTGTCACCCCCATGTCACAATGCCAGCACCCAGCAACGCAGTGGTCACCAGGCCCCACGCAGGATCCAGAGGAGCAGCCTCCCGTGTCCACTGCCAGAGCTGGCCCGGGGGCAGCCCCAGCACATCTGACAGGAAGCACTTGAGGAGCTGCTGGAATCACAGGCCAGGGGCTGAGGGAAGAAAACCTTGCATGAGGCTGCTGGAGGTTCTCCGCTGCAAGACAATCTGCTGGCAGGGCCACCTTCCAAGCTCGGCTCATGGATGCAAATCCTTTGCAACTGGATAGCAGTGGCAAGACCAAGGCAATTCCTTCTTGAGGAGCACTGCACAGCTCACCATCCTCATCTCCTACAGAGCAACGCTCAGGAGCCGTAAGAGATAGGATGTCGAGGGCTTGCAAGGGCTTGCAAGGGCTTGCAGTGCTTTGGAACACCCACTGGTGTCCTACACAGGGACAGCAAGGATTCTTGCCCACAAGGTCTATCAGCTCAGAGGCACTTGGGCACTCTGGCAAGTCCGCAAGATAGCTCCAGCTCAAGGGAGGATAGGGCTTGGGCAGCTCCTGGGAAGCATGAGCAGCCTGTGGGACAAGGAGCCAGGTCTGGCTCACATGCTCAGGGAACAGCCCATGGCCAGCACTGGGCTCAGCAAGGAACTTTTTCCCCCGGGGCACATTGGCACTGGTCCCCGGCGGTTTTTTGCCTTCCTCTGCAGTTCTCAGCACCGCCCCTTGCCACCCTTTCTTTGGGCCATTTGGCCTGGGAGCCAGCTGCTCATGCTCCACCATGCTGGCAGCCGCAGCTGCCACTTCTCAGCTCTTCCTGCAGGTAACACAAGCGCCTGGCAGGGACCAGAGCGCTTCTCATGCATCCCTGCCCAAGAAGCACAGCAGCCAAACAAATTGTGGAAGGCAAATGTCTGCTCGTCATCGCTACATGTCACGCTTTGGAAGAGATGCCACGGTACCACTCACCTCTTCTTCCTCTTCTTCTTCTTCTTCTTCTTCCTCCTCTTTTGTGCATGGTCAGTCCCACAACTCCTTGTCAAGGTTCTCCCTCTGCAGGAACCGCGGACAGCTTGGCCTCTATTCCTGCAGCTGCTCTCTGCAGCTCTGGGACTTGCCTTTGCCAGCCTGCAAGGGATCTTTTCTCAGGCTAAACTGAAGAATGCCTCAGCCTACTCCTGGCTACACTTGGGCTTGAGCTAATGCTTGTGAGCCTGGGTTCTGAAACAGAGTCACAAAGGGAAAAAAAATGACACGAAGAAACATAACATGAATTAACATCAAATCAAGAAAATTAATAAATTAACAACAAAATAAAATCATATTCATTGTGTTCTGTGTCCTTGAAATTGATTTTGGAACTGAAACCCCTCTGTCCTTTCAGGCAAACAGTCTCTTAGATATTGGACTGGCGGAAAGGAGAGAAGAGAAGAGGAGAGGAGAGGAGAGGAGAGGAGAGGAGAGAACAGGAGAGGAGAGGAGAGGAGAGAACAGGAGAGGAGAGGAGAGGAGAGGAGAGGAGAGGAGAGGAGAGGAGAGGAGAGGAGAGGAGAGGAGAGGAGAGCAGTTCTGCTCTGTCAGGCCTGCAGTTCTGCGTGACAAGCCCTGAGCTAGCCCTGAGGCCTCCATACATGATACTACAGGCAGTATTGCTACTGGAAGTAAGGCTGCACTGGCTACAAATGCACACTGTCTTTTTGCAAAAAAGGGACTCTATGAGGTTGCTTACTCCCCTATTTTGTAGCTACAGGGACTGATTTGGAGCCAGCACCCCAAAGGCTTCCTCCAAAGGGCTGCACATATGCGGCTGTGTCACCCCCATGTCACAATGCCAGCACCCGGCAACGCAGTGGTCACCAGGCCCCACGCAGGATCCAGAGGAGCAGCCTCCCGTGTCCACTGCCAGAGCTGGCCCGGGGGCAGCCCCAGCACATCTGACAGGAAGCACTTGAGGAGCTGCTGGAATCACAGGCCAGGGGCTGAGGGAAGAAAACCTTGCATGAGGCTGCTGGAGGTTCTCCGCTGCAAGACAATCTGCTGGCAGGGCCACCTTCCAAGCTCGGCTCATGGATGCAAATCCTTTGCAACTGGATAGCAGTGGCAAGACCAAGGCAATTCCTTCTTGAGGAGCACTGCACAGCTCACCATCCTCATCTCCTACACAGCAACGCTCAGGAGCCGTAAGAGATAGGATGTCGAGGGCTTGCAAGGGCTTGCAAGGGCTTGCAGTGCTTTGGAACACCCACTGGTGTCCTACACAGGGACAGCAAGGATTCTTGCCCACAAGGTCTATCAGCTCAGAGGCACTTGGGCACTCTGGCAAGTCCGCAAGATAGCTCCAGCTCAAGGGAGGATAGGGCTTGGGCAGCTCCTGGGAAGCATGAGCAGCCTGTGGGACAAGGAGCCAGGTCTGGCTCACATGCTCAGGGAACAGCCCATGGCCAGCACTGGGCTCAGCAAGGAACTTTTTCCCCCGGGGCACATTGGCACTGGTCCCCGGCGGTTTTTTGCCTTCCTCTGCAGTTCTCAGCACCGCCCCTTGCCACCCTTTCTTTGGGCCATTTGGCCTGGGAGCCAGCTGCTCATGCTCCACCATGCTGGCAGCCGCAGCTGCCACTTCTCAGCTCTTCCTGCAGGTAACACAAGCGCCTGGCAGGGACCAGAGCGCTTCTCATGCATCCCTGCCCAAGAAGCACAGCAGCCAAACAAATTGTGGAAGGCAAAAAGTCTGCTCGTCATCGCTACATGTCACGCTTTGGAAGAGATGCCACGGTACCACTCACCTCTTCTTCCTCTTCTTCTTCTTCTTCTTCTTCCTCCTCTTTTGTGCATGGTCAGTCCCACAACTCCTTGTCAAGGTTCTCCCTCTGCAGGAACCGCGGACAGCTTGGCCTCTATTCCTGCAGCTGCTCTCTGCAGCTCTGGGACTTGCCTTTGCCAGCCTGCAAGGGATCTTTTCTCAGGCTAAACTGAAGAATGCCTCAGCCTACTCCTGGCTACACTTGGGCTTGAGCTAATGCTTGTGAGCCTGGGTTCTGAAACAGAGTCACAAAGGGAAAAAAAATGACACGAAGAAACATAACATGAATTAACATCAAATCAAGAAAATTAATAAATTAACAACAAAATAAAATCATATTCTTTGTGTTCTGTGTCCTTGAAATTGATTTTGGAACTGAAAACCCTCTGTCCTTTCAGGCAAACAGTCTCTTAGATATTGGACTGGCGGACAGGAGAGAAGAGAAGAGGAGAGGAGAGGAGAGGAGAGGAGAGGAGAGGAGAGGAGAGGAGAGGAGAGGAGAGGAGAGGAGAGGAGAGGAGAGCAGTTCTGCTCTGTCAGGCCTGCAGTTCTGCGTGACAAGCCCTGAGCTAGCCCTGAGGCCTCCATACATGATACTACAGGCAGTATTGCTACTGGAAGTAAGGCTGCACTGGCTACAAATGCACACTGTCTTTTTGCAAAAAAGGGACTCTATTAGGTTGCTTACTCCCCTATTTTGTAGGTACAGGGACTGATTTGGAGCCAGCACCCCAAAGGCTTCCTCCAAAGGGCTGCACATATGCGGCTGTGTCACCCCCATGTCACAATGCCAGCACCCGGCAACGCAGTGGTCACCAGGCCCCACGCAGGATCCAGAGGAGCAGCCTCCCGTGTCCACTGCCAGAGCTGGCCCGGGGGCAGCCCCAGCACATCTGACAGGAAGCACTTGAGGAGCTGCTGGAATCACAGGCCAGGGGCTGAGGGAAGAAAACCTTGCATGAGGCTGCTGGAGGTTCTCCGCTGCAAGACAATCTGCTGGCAGGGCCACCTTCCAAGCTCGGCTCATGGATGCAAATCCTTTGCAACTGGATAGCAGTGGCAAGACCAAGGCAATTCCTTCTTGAGGAGCACTGCACAGCTCACCATCCTCATCTCCTACAGAGCAACGCTCAGGAGCCGTAAGAGATAGGATGTCGAGGCCTTGCAAGGGCTTGCAAGGGCTTGCAGTGCTTTGGAACACCCACTGGTGTCCTACACAGGGACAGCAAGGATTCTTGCCCACAAGGTCTATCAGCTCAGAGGCACTTGGGCACTCTGGCAAGTCCGCAAGATAGCTCCAGCTCAAGGGAGGATAGGGCTTGGGCAGCTCCTGGGAAGCATGAGCAGCCTGTGGGACAAGGAGCCAGGTCTGGCTCACATGCTCAGGGAACAGCCCATGGCCAGCACTGGGCTCAGCAAGGAACTTTTTCCCCCGGGGCACATTGGCACTGGTCCCCGGCGGTTTTTTGCCTTCCTCTGCAGTTCTCAGCACCGCCCCTTGCCACCCTTTCTTTGGGCCATTTGGCCTGGGAGCCAGCTGCTCATGCTCCACCATGCTGGCAGCCGCAGCTGCCACTTCTCAGCTCTTCCTGCAGGTAACACAAGCGCCTGGCAGGGACCAGAGCGCTTCTCATGCATCCCTGCCCAAGAAGCACAGCAGCCAAACAAATTGTGGAAGGCAAAAAGTCTGCTCGTCATCGCTACATGTCACGCTTTGGAAGAGATGCCACGGTACCACTCACCTCTTCTTCCTCTTCTTCTTCTTCTTCTTCTTCCTCCTCTTTTGTGCATGGTCAGTCCCACAACTCCTTGTCAAGGTTCTCCCTCTGCAGGAACCGCGGACAGCTTGGCCTCTATTCCTGCAGCTGCTCTCTGCAGCTCTGGGACTTGCCTTTGCCAGCCTGCAAGGGATCTTTTCTCAGGCTAAACTGAAGAATGCCTCAGCCTACTCCTGGCTACACTTGGGCTTGAGCTAATGCTTGTGAGCCTGGGTTCTGAAACAGAGTCACAAAGGGAAAAAAAATGACACGAAGAAACATAACATGAATTAACATCAAATCAAGAAAATTAATAAATTAACAACAAAATAAAATCATATTCTTTGTGTTCTGTGTCCTTGAAATTGATTTTGGAACTGAAAACCCTCTGTCCTTTCAGGCAAACAGTCTCTTAGATATTGGACTGGCGGACAGGAGAGAAGAGAAGAGGAGAGGAGAGGAGAGGAGAGGAGAGGAGAGGAGAGGAGAGGAGAGGAGAGGAGAGGAGAGGAGAGGAGAGGAGAGGAGAGGAGAGCAGTTCTGCTCTGTCAGGCCTGCAGTTCTGCGTGACAAGCCCTGAGCTAGCCCTGAGGCCTCCATACATGATACTACAGGCAGTATTGCTACTGGAAGTAAGGCTGCACTGGCTACAAATGCACACTGTCTTTTTGCAAAAAAGGGACTCTATTAGGTTGCTTACTCCCCTATTTTGTAGGTACAGGGACTGATTTGGAGCCAGCACCCCAAAGGCTTCCTCCAAAGGGCTGCACATATGCGGCTGTGTCAGCCCCATGTCACAATGCCAGCACCCGGCAACGCAGTGGTCACCAGGCCCCACGCAGGATCCAGAGGAGCAGCCTCCCGTGTCCACTGCCAGAGCTGGCCCGGGGGCAGCCCCAGCACATCTGACAGGAAGCACTTGAGGAGCTGCTGGAATCACAGGCCAGGGGCTGAGGGAAGAAAACCTTGCAGGAGGCTGCTGGAGGTTCTCCGCTGCAAGACAATCTGCTGGCAGGGCCACCTTCCAAGCTCGGCTCATGGATGCAAATCCTTTTCAACTGGATAGCAGTGGCAAGACCAAGGCAATTCCTTCTTGAGGAGCACTGCACAGCTCACCATCCTCATCTCCTACAGAGCAACGCTCAGGAGCCGTAAGAGATAGGATGTCGAGGGCTTGCAAGGGCTTGCAAGGGCTTGCAGTGCTTTGGAACACCCACTGGTGTCCTACACAGGGACAGCAAGGATTCTTGCCCACAAGGTCTATCAGCTCAGAGGCACTTGGGCACTCTGGCAAGTCCGCAAGATAGCTCCAGCTCAAGGGAGGATAGGGCTTGGGCAGCTCCTGGGAAGCATGAGCAGCCTGTGGGACAAGGAGCCAGGTCTGGCTCACATGCTCAGGGAACAGCCCATGGCCAGCACTGGGCTCAGCAAGGAACTTTTTCCCCCGGGGCACATTGGCACTGGTCCCCGGCGGTTTTTTGCCTTCCTCTGCAGTTCTCAGCACCGCCCCTTGCCACCCTTTCTTTGGGCCATTTGGCCTGGGAGCCAGCTGCTCATGCTCCACCATGCTGGCAGCCGCAGCTGCCACTTCTCAGCTCTTCCTGCAGGTAACACAAGCGCCTGGCAGGGACCAGAGCGCTTCTCATGCATCCCTGCCCAAGAAGCACAGCAGCCAAACAAATTGTGGAAGGCAAAAAGTCTGCTCGTCATCGCTACATGTCACGCTTTGGAAGAGATGCCACGGTACCACTCACCTCTTCTTCCTCTTCTTCTTCTTCTTCTTCTTCCTCCTCTTTTGTGCATGGTCAGTCCCACAACTCCTTGTCAAGGTTCTCCCTCTGCAGGAACCGCGGACAGCTTGGCCTCTATTCCTGCAGCTGCTCTCTGCAGCTCTGGGACTTGCCTTTGCCAGCCTGCAAGGGATCTTTTCTCAGGCTAAACTGAAGAATGCCTCAGCCTACTCCTGGCTACACTTGGGCTTGAGCTAATGCTTGTGAGCCTGGGTTCTGAAACAGAGTCACAAAGGGAAAAAAAATGACACGAAGAAACATAACATGAATTAACATCAAATCAAGAAAATTAATAAATTAACAACAAAATAAAATCATATTCATTGTGTTCTGTGTCCTTGAAATTGATTTTGGAACTGAAAACCCTCTGTCCTTTCAGGCAAACAGTCTCTTAGATATTGGACTGGCGGACAGGAGAGAAGAGAAGAGGAGAGGAGAGGAGAGGAGAGGAGAGGAGAGGAGAGGAGAGAACAGGAGAGGAGAGGAGAGGAGAGGAGAGGAGAGGAGAGGAGAGGAGAGGAGAGGAGAGGAGAGGAGAGGAGAGGAGAGGAGAGCAGTTCTGCTCTGTCAGGCCTGCAGTTCTGCGTGACAAGCCCTGAGCTAGCCCTGAGGCCTCCATACATGATACTACAGGCAGTATTGCTACTGGAAGGAAGGCTGCACTGGCTACAAATGCACACTGTCTTTTTGCAAAAAAGGGACTCTATTAGGTTGCTTACTCCCCTATTTTGTAGGTACAGGGACTGATTTGGAGCCAGCACCCCAAAGGCTTCCTCCAAAGGGCTGCACATATGCGGCTGTGTCACCCCCATGTCACAATGCCAGCACCCGGCAACGCAGTGGTCACCAGGCCCCACGCAGGATCCAGAGGAGCAGCCTCCCGTGTCCACTGCCAGAGCTGGCCCGGGGGCAGCCCCAGCACATCTGACAGGAAGCACTTGAGGAGCTGCTGGAATCACAGGCCAGGGGCTGAGGGAAGAAAACCTTGCAGGAGGCTGCTGGAGGTTCTCCGCTGCAAGACAATCTGCTGGCAGGGCCACCTTCCAAGCTCGGCTCATGGATGCAAATCCTTTTCAACTGGATAGCAGTGGCAAGACCAAGGCAATTCCTTCTTGAGGAGCACTGCACAGCTCACCATCCTCATCTCCTACACAGCAACGCTCAGGAGCCGTAAGAGATAGGATGTCGAGGGCTTGCAAGGGCTTGCAAGGGCTTGTAGTGCTTTGGAACACCCACTGGTGTCCTACACAGGGACAGCAAGGATTCTTGCCCACAAGGTCTATCAGCTCAGAGGCACTTGGGCACTCTGGCAAGTCCGCAAGATAGCTCCAGCTCAAGGGAGGATAGGGCTTGGGCAGCTCCTGGGAAGCATGAGCAGCCTGTGGGACAAGGAGCCAGGTCTGGCTCACATGCTCAGGGAACAGCCCATGGCCAGCACTGGGCTCAGCAAGGAACTTTTTCCCCCGGGGCACATTGGCACTGGTCCCCGGCGGTTTTTTGCCTTCCTCTGCAGTTCTCAGCACCGCCCCTTGCCACCCTTTCTTTGGGCCATTTGGCCTGGGAGCCAGCTGCTCATGCTCCACCATGCTGGCAGCCGCAGCTGCCACTTCTCAGCTCTTCCTGCAGGTAACACAAGCGCCTGGCAGGGACCAGAGCGCTTCTCATGCATCCCTGCCCAAGAAGCACAGCAGCCAAACAAATTGTGGAAGGCAAAAAGTCTGCTCGTCATCGCTACATGTCACGCTTTGGAAGAGATGCCACGGTACCACTCACCTCTTCTTCCTCTTCTTCTTCTTCTTCTTCTTCCTCCTCTTTTGTGCATGGTCAGTCCCACAACTCCTTGTCAAGGTTCTCCCTCTGCAGGAACCGCGGACAGCTTGGCCTCTATTCCTGCAGCTGCTCTCTGCAGCTCTGGGACTTGCCTTTGCCAGCCTGCAAGGGATCTTTTCTCAGGCTAAACTGAAGAATGCCTCAGCCTACTCCTGGCTACACTTGGGCTTGAGCTAATGCTTGTGAGCCTGGGTTCTGAAACAGAGTCACAAAGGGAAAAAAAATGACACGAAGAAACATAACATGAATTAACATCAAATCAAGAAAATTAATAAATTAACAACAAAATAAAATCATATTCTTTGTGTTCTGTGTCCTTGAAATTGATTTTGGAACTGAAAACCCTCTGTCCTTTCAGGCAAACAGTCTCTTAGATATTGGACTGGCGGACAGGAGAGAAGAGAAGAGGAGAGGAGAGGAGAGGAGAGGAGAGGAGAGCAGTTCTGCTCTGTCAGGCCTGCAGTTCTGCGTGACAAGCCCTGAGCTAGCCCTGAGGCCTCCATACATGATACTACAGGCAGTATTGCTACTGGAAGTAAGGCTGCACTGGCTACAAATGCACACTGTCTTTTTGCAAAAAAGGGACTCTATTAGGTTGCTTACTCCCCTATTTTGTAGGTACAGGGACTGATTTGGAGCCAGCACCCCAAAGGCTTCCTCCAAAGGGCTGCACATATGCGGCTGTGTCAGCCCCATGTCACAATGCCAGCACCCGGCAACGCAGTGGTCACCAGGCCCCACGCAGGATCCAGAGGAGCAGCCTCCCGTGTCCACTGCCAGAGCTGGCCCGGGGGCAGCCCCAGCACATCTGACAGGAAGCACTTGAGGAGCTGCTGGAATCACAGGCCAGGGGCTGAGGGAAGAAAACCTTGCAGGAGGCTGCTGGAGGTTCTCCGCTGCAAGACAATCTGCTGGCAGGGCCACCTTCCAAGCTCGGCTCATGGATGCAAATCCTTTTCAACTGGATAGCAGTGGCAAGACCAAGGCAATTCCTTCTTGAGGAGCACTGCACAGCTCACCATCCTCATCTCCTACAGAGCAACGCTCAGGAGCCGTAAGAGATAGGATGTCGAGGGCTTGCAAGGGCTTGCAAGGGCTTGCAGTGCTTTGGAACACCCACTGGTGTCCTACACAGGGACAGCAAGGATTCTTGCCCACAAGGTCTATCAGCTCAGAGGCACTTGGGCACTCTGGCAAGTCCGCAAGATAGCTCCAGCTCAAGGGAGGATAGGGCTTGGGCAGCTCCTGGGAAGCATGAGCAGCCTGTGGGACAAGGAGCCAGGTCTGGCTCACATGCTCAGGGAACAGCCCATGGCCAGCACTGGGCTCAGCAAGGAACTTTTTCCCCCGGGGCACATTGGCACTGGTCCCCGGCGGTTTTTTGCCTTCCTCTGCAGTTCTCAGCACCGCCCCTTGCCACCCTTTCTTTGGGCCATTTGGCCTGGGAGCCAGCTGCTCATGCTCCACCATGCTGGCAGCCGCAGCTGCCACTTCTCAGCTCTTCCTGCAGGTAACACAAGCGCCTGGCAGGGACCAGAGCGCTTCTCATGCATCCCTGCCCAAGAAGCACAGCAGCCAAACAAATTGTGGAAGGCAAAAAGTCTGCTCGTCATCGCTACATGTCACGCTTTGGAAGAGATGCCACGGTACCACTCACCTCTTCTTCCTCTTCTTCTTCTTCTTCTTCTTCCTCCTCTTTTGTGCATGGTCAGTCCCACAACTCCTTGTCAAGGTTCTCCCTCTGCAGGAACCGCGGACAGCTTGGCCTCTATTCCTGCAGCTGCTCTCTGCAGCTCTGGGACTTGCCTTTGCCAGCCTGCAAGGGATCTTTTCTCAGGCTAAACTGAAGAATGCCTCAGCCTACTCCTGGCTACACTTGGGCTTGAGCTAATGCTTGTGAGCCTGGGTTCTGAAACAGAGTCACAAAGGGAAAAAAAATGACACGAAGAAACATAACATGAATTAACATCAAATCAAGAAAATTAATAAATTAACAACAAAATAAAATCATATTCATTGTGTTCTGTGTCCTTGAAATTGATTTTGGAACTGAAAACCCTCTGTCCTTTCAGGCAAACAGTCTCTTAGATATTGGACTGGCGGACAGGAGAGAAGAGAAGAGGAGAGGAGAGGAGAGGAGAGGAGAGGAGAGGAGAGGAGAGAACAGGAGAGGAGAGGAGAGGAGAGGAGAGGAGAGGAGAGGAGAGGAGAGGAGAGGAGAGGAGAGGAGAGCAGTTCTGCTCTGTCAGGCCTGCAGTTCTGCGTGACAAGCCCTGAGCTAGCCCTGAGGCCTCCATACATGATACTACAGGCAGTATTGCTACTGGAAGGAAGGCTGCACTGGCTACAAATGCACACTGTCTTTTTGCAAAAAAGGGACTCTATTAGGTTGCTTACTCCCCTATTTTGTAGGTACAGGGACTGATTTGGAGCCAGCACCCCAAAGGCTTCCTCCAAAGGGCTGCACATATGCGGCTGTGTCACCCCCATGTCACAATGCCAGCACCCGGCAACGCAGTGGTCACCAGGCCCCACGCAGGATCCAGAGGAGCAGCCTCCCGTGTCCACTGCCAGAGCTGGCCCGGGGGCAGCCCCAGCACATCTGACAGGAAGCACTTGAGGAGCTGCTGGAATCACAGGCCAGGGGCTGAGGGAAGAAAACCTTGCAGGAGGCTGCTGGAGGTTCTCCGCTGCAAGACAATCTGCTGGCAGGGCCACCTTCCAAGCTCGGCTCATGGATGCAAATCCTTTTCAACTGGATAGCAGTGGCAAGACCAAGGCAATTCCTTCTTGAGGAGCACTGCACAGCTCACCATCCTCATCTCCTACACAGCAACGCTCAGGAGCCGTAAGAGATAGGATGTCGAGGGCTTGCAAGGGCTTGCAAGGGCTTGTAGTGCTTTGGAACACCCACTGGTGTCCTACACAGGGACAGCAAGGATTCTTGCCCACAAGGTCTATCAGCTCAGAGGCACTTGGGCACTCTGGCAAGTCCGCAAGATAGCTCCAGCTCAAGGGAGGATAGGGCTTGGGCAGCTCCTGGGAAGCATGAGCAGCCTGTGGGACAAGGAGCCAGGTCTGGCTCACATGCTCAGGGAACAGCCCATGGCCAGCACTGGGCTCAGCAAGGAACTTTTTCCCCCGGGGCACATTGGCACTGGTCCCCGGCGGTTTTTTGCCTTCCTCTGCAGTTCTCAGCACCGCCCCTTGCCACCCTTTCTTTGGGCCATTTGGCCTGGGAGCCAGCTGCTCATGCTCCACCATGCTGGCAGCCGCAGCTGCCACTTCTCAGCTCTTCCTGCAGGTAACACAAGCGCCTGGCAGGGACCAGAGCGCTTCTCATGCATCCCTGCCCAAGAAGCACAGCAGCCAAACAAATTGTGGAAGGCAAAAAGTCTGCTCGTCATCGCTACATGTCACGCTTTGGAAGAGATGCCACGGTACCACTCACCTCTTCTTCCTCTTCTTCTTCTTCTTCTTCTTCCTCCTCTTTTGTGCATGGTCAGTCCCACAACTCCTTGTCAAGGTTCTCCCTCTGCAGGAACCGCGGACAGCTTGGCCTCTATTCCTGCAGCTGCTCTCTGCAGCTCTGGGACTTGCCTTTGCCAGCCTGCAAGGGATCTTTTCTCAGGCTAAACTGAAGAATGCCTCAGCCTACTCCTGGCTACACTTGGGCTTGAGCTAATGCTTGTGAGCCTGGGTTCTGAAACAGAGTCACAAAGGGAAAAAAAATGACACGAAGAAACATAACATGAATTAACATCAAATCAAGAAAATTAATAAATTAACAACAAAATAAAATCATATTCATTGTGTTCTGTGTCCTTGAAATTGATTTTGGAACTGAAAACCCTCTGTCCTTTCAGGCAAACAGTCTCTTAGATATTGGACTGGCGGACAGGAGAGAAGAGAAGAGGAGAGGAGAGGAGAGGAGAGCAGTTCTGCTCTGTCAGGCCTGCAGTTCTGCGTGACAAGCCCTGAGCTAGCCCTGAGGCCTCCATACATGATACTACAGGCAGTATTGCTACTGGAAGTAAGGCTGCACTGGCTACAAATGCACACTGTCTTTTTGCAAAAAAGGGACTCTATTAGGTTGCTTACTCCCCTATTTTGTAGGTACAGGGACTGATTTGGAGCCAGCACCCCAAAGGCTTCCTCCAAAGGGCTGCACATATGCGGCTGTGTCACCCCCATGTCACAATGCCAGCACCCGGCAACGCAGTGGTCACCAGGCCCCACGCAGGATCCAGAGGAGCAGCCTCCCGTGTCCACTGCCAGAGCTGGCCCGGGGGCAGCCCCAGCACATCTGACAGGAAGCACTTGAGGAGCTGCTGGAATCACAGGCCAGGGGCTGAGGGAAGAAAACCTTGCATGAGGCTGCTGGAGGTTCTCCGCTGCAAGACAATCTGCTGGCAGGGCCACCTTCCAAGCTCGGCTCATGGATGCAAATCCTTTTCAACTGGATAGCAGTGGCAAGACCAAGGCAATTCCTTCTTGAGGAGCACTGCACAGCTCACCATCCTCATCTCCTACACAGCAACGCTCAGGAGCCGTAAGAGATAGGATGTCGAGGGCTTGCAAGGGCTTGCAAGGGCTTGCAGTGCTTTGGAACACCCACTGGTGTCCTACACAGGGACAGCAAGGATTCTTGCCCACAAGGTCTATCAGCTCAGAGGCACTTGGGCACTCTGGCAAGTCCGCAAGATAGCTCCAGCTCAAGGGAGGATAGGGCTTGGGCAGCTCCTGGGAAGCATGAGCAGCCTGTGGGACAAGGAGCCAGGTCTGGCTCACATGCTCAGGGAACAGCCCATGGCCAGCACTGGGCTCAGCAAGGAACTTTTTCCCCCGGGGCACATTGGCACTGGTCCCCGGCGGTTTTTTGCCTTCCTCTGCAGTTCTCAGCACCGCCCCTTGCCACCCTTTCTTCGGGCCATTTGGCCTGGGAGCCAGCTGCTCATGCTCCACCATGCTGGCAGCCGCAGCTGCCACTTCTCAGCTCTTCCTGCAGGTAACACAAGCGCCTGGCAGGGACCAGAGCGCTTCTCATGCATCCCTGCCCAAGAAGCACAGCAGCCAAACAAATTGTGGAAGGCAAAAAGTCTGCTCGTCATCGCTACATGTCACGCTTTGGAAGAGATGCCACGGTACCACTCACCTCTTCTTCCTCTTCTTCTTCTTCTTCTTCTTCCTCCTCTTTTGTGCATGGTCAGTCCCACAAGTCCTTGTCAAGGTTCTCCCTCTGCAGGAACCGCGGACAGCTTGGCCTCTATTCCTGCAGCTGCTCTCTGCAGCTCTGGGACTTGCCTTTGCCAGCCTGCAAGGGATCTTTTCTCAGGCTAAACTGAAGAATGCCTCAGCCTACTCCTGGCTACACTTGGGCTTGAGCTAATGCTTGTGAGCCTGGGTTCTGAAACAGAGTCACAAAGGGAAAAAAAATGACACGAAGAAACATAACATGAATTAACATCAAATCAAGAAAATTAATAAATTAACAACAAAATAAAATCATATTCATTGTGTTCTGTGTCTTTGAAATTGATTTTGGAACTGAAAACCCTCTGTCCTTTCAGGCAAACAGTCTCTTAGATATTGGACTGGCGGACAGGAGAGAAGAGAAGAGGAGAGGAGAGGAGAGGAGAGGAGAGGAGAGGAGAGGAGAGGAGAGGAGAGGATAGGAGAGAACAGGAGAGGAGAGGAGAGGAGAGGAGAGGAGAGGAGAGGAGAGGAGAGGAGAGGAGAGGAGAGGAGAGGAGAGGAGAGGAGAGCAGTTCTGCTCTGTCAGGCCTGCAGTTCTGCGTGACAAGCCCTGAGCTAGCCCTGAGGCCTCCATACATGATACTACAGGCAGTATTGCTACTGGAAGTAAGGCTGCACTGGCTACAAATGCACACTGTCTTTTTGCAAAAAAGGGACTCTATTAGGTTGCTTACTCCCCTATTTTGTAGGTACAGGGACTGATTTGGAGCCAGCACCCCAAAGGCTTCCTCCAAAGGGCTGCACATATGCGGCTGTGTCACCCCCATGTCACAATGCCAGCACCCGGCAACGCAGTGGTCACCAGGCCCCACGCAGGATCCAGAGGAGCAGCCTCCCGTGTCCACTGCCAGAGCTGGCCCGGGGGCAGCCCCAGCACATCTGACAGGAAGCACTTGAGGAGCTGCTGGAATCACAGGCCAGGGGCTGAGGGAAGAAAACCTTGCATGAGGCTGCTGGAGGTTCTCCGCTGCAAGACAATCTGCTGGCAGGGCCACCTTCCAAGCTCGGCTCATGGATGCAAATCCTTTTCAACTGGATAGCAGTGGCAAGACCAAGGCAATTCCTTCTTGAGGAGCACTGCACAGCTCACCATCCTCATGTCCTACACAGCAACGCTCAGGAGCCGTAAGAGATAGGATGTCGAGGCCTTGCAAGGGCTTGCAAGGGCTTGCAGTGCTTTGGAACACCCACTGGTGTCCTACACAGGGACAGCAAGGATTCTTGCCCACAAGGTCTATCAGCTCAGAGGCACTTGGGCACTCTGGCAAGTCCGCAAGATAGCTCCAGCTCAAGGGAGGATAGGGCTTGGGCAGCTCCTGGGAAGCATGAGCAGCCTGTGGGACAAGGAGCCAGGTCTGGCTCACATGCTCAGGGAACAGCCCATGGCCAGCACTGGGCTCAGCAAGGAACTTTTTCCCCCGGGGCACATTGGCACCGGTCCCCGGCGGTTTTTTGCCTTCCTCTGCAGTTCTCAGCACCGCCCCTTGCCACCCTTTCTTCGGGCCATTTGGCCTGGGAGCCAGCTGCTCATGCTCCACCATGCTGGCAGCCGCAGCTGCCACTTCTCAGCTCTTCCTGCAGGTAACACAAGCGCCTGGCAGGGACCAGAGCGCTTCTCATGCATCCCTGCCCAAGAAGCACAGCAGCCAAACAAATTGTGGAAGGCAAAAAGTCTGCTCGTCATCGCTACATGTCACGCTTTGGAAGAGATGCCACGGTACCACTCACCTCTTCTTCCTCTTCTTCTTCTTCTTCTTCTTCCTCCTCTTTTGTGCATGGTCAGTCCCACAACTCCTTGTCAAGGTTCTCCCTCTGCAGGAACCGCGGACAGCTTGGCCTCTATTCCTGCAGCTGCTCTCTGCAGCTCTGGGACTTGCCTTTGCCAGCCTGCAAGGGATCTTTTCTCAGGCTAAACTGAAGAATGCCTCAGCCTACTCCTGGCTACACTTGGGCTTGAGCTAATGCTTGTGAGCCTGGGTTCTGAAACAGAGTCACAAAGGGAAAAAAAATGACACGAAGAAACATAACATGAATTAACATCAAATCAAGAAAATTAATAAATTAACAACAAAATAAAATCATATTCATTGTGTTCTGTGTCTTTGAAATTGATTTTGGAACTGAAAACCCTCTGTCCTTTCAGGCAAACAGTCTCTTAGATATTGGACTGGCGGACAGGAGAGAAGAGAAGAGAGGAGAGGAGAGGAGAGGAGAGGAGAGGAGAGGAGAGGAGAGGAGAGGAGAGGAGAGGAGAGGAGAGCAGTTCTGCTCTGTCAGGCCTGCAGTTCTGCGTGACAAGCCCTGAGCTAGCCCTGAGGCCTCCATACATGATACTACAGGCAGTATTGCTACTGGAAGTAAGGCTGCACTGGCTACAAATGCACACTGTCTTTTTGCAAAAAAGGGACTCTATGAGGTTGCTTACTCCCCTATTTTGTAGCTACAGGGACTGATTTGGAGCCAGCACCCCAAAGGCTTCCTCCAAAGGGCTGCACATATGCGGCTGTGTCACCCCCATGTCACAATGCCAGCACCCGGCAACGCAGTGGTCACCAGGCCCCACGCAGGATCCAGAGGAGCAGCCTCCCGTGTCCACTGCCAGAGCTGGCCCGGGGGCAGCCCCAGCACATCTGACAGGAAGCACTTGAGGAGCTGCTGGAATCACAGGCCAGGGGCTGAGGGAAGAAAACCTTGCATGAGGCTGCTGGAGGTTCTCCGCTGCAAGACAATCTGCTGGCAGGGCCACCTTCCAAGCTCGGCTCATGGATGCAAATCCTTTGCAACTGGATAGCAGTGGCAAGACCAAGGCAATTCCTTCTTGAGGAGCACTGCACAGCTCACCATCCTCATCTCCTACAGAGCAACGCTCAGGAGCCGTAAGAGATAGGATGTCGAGGCCTTGCAAGGGCTTGCAAGGGCTTGCAGTGCTTTGGAACACCCACTGGTGTCCTACACAGGGACAGCAAGGATTCTTGCCCACAAGGTCTATCAGCTCAGAGGCACTTGGGCACTCTGGCAAGTCCGCAAGATAGCTCCAGCTCAAGGGAGGATAGGGCTTGGGCAGCTCCTGGGAAGCATGAGCAGCCTGTGGGACAAGGAGCCAGGTCTGGCTCACATGCTCAGGGAACAGCCCATGGCCAGCACTGGGCTCAGCAAGGAACTTTTTCCCCCGGGGCACATTGGCACTGGTCCCCGGCGGTTTTTTGCCTTCCTCTGCAGTTCTCAGCACCGCCCCTTGCCACCCTTTCTTTGGGCCATTTGGCCTGGGAGCCAGCTGCTCATGCTCCACCATGCTGGCAGCCGCAGCTGCCACTTCTCAGCTCTTCCTGCAGGTAACACAAGCGCCTGGCAGGGACCAGAGCGCTTCTCATGCATCCCTGCCCAAGAAGCACAGCAGCCAAACAAATTGTGGAAGGCAAAAAGTCTGCTCGTCATCGCTACATGTCACGCTTTGGAAGAGATGCCACGGTACCACTCACCTCTTCTTCCTCTTCTTCTTCTTCTTCTTCTTCCTCCTCTTTTGTGCATGGTCAGTCCCACAACTCCTTGTCAAGGTTCTCCCTCTGCAGGAACCGCGGACAGCTTGGCCTCTATTCCTGCAGCTGCTCTCTGCAGCTCTGGGACTTGCCTTTGCCAGCCTGCAAGGGATCTTTTCTCAGGCTAAACTGAAGAATGCCTCAGCCTACTCCTGGCTACACTTGGGCTTGAGCTAATGCTTGTGAGCCTGGGTTCTGAAACAGAGTCACAAAGGGAAAAAAAATGACACGAAGAAACATAACATGAATTAACATCAAATCAAGAAAATTAATAAATTAACAACAAAATAAAATCATATTCATTGTGTTCTGTGTCCTTGAAATTGATTTTGGAACTGAAAACCCTCTGTCCTTTCAGGCAAACAGTCTCTTAGATATTGGACTGGCGGACAGGAGAGAAGAGAAGAGGAGAGGAGAGGAGAGGAGAGGAGAGGAGAGGAGAGGAGAGGAGAGGAGAGGAGAGGAGAGGAGAGGAGAGGAGAGGAGAGCAGTTCTGCTCTGTCAGGCCTGCAGTTCTGCGTGACAAGCCCTGAGCTAGCCCTGAGGCCTCCATACATGATACTACAGGCAGTATTGCTACTGGAAGTAAGGCTGCACTGGCTACAAATGCACACTGTCTTTTTGCAAAAAAGGGACTCTATTAGGTTGCTTACTCCCCTATTTTGTAGGTACAGGGACTGATTTGGAGCCAGCACCCCAAAGGCTTCCTCCAAAGGGCTGCACATATGCGGCTGTGTCACCCCCATGTCACAATGCCAGCACCCGGCAACGCAGTGGTCACCAGGCCCCACGCAGGATCCAGAGGAGCAGCCTCCCGTGTCCACTGCCAGAGCTGGCCCGGGGGCAGCCCCAGCACATCTGACAGGAAGCACTTGAGGAGCTGCTGGAATCACAGGCCAGGGGCTGAGGGAAGAAAACCTTGCATGAGGCTGCTGGAGGTTCTCCGCTGCAAGACAATCTGCTGGCAGGGCCACCTTCCAAGCTCGGCTCATGGATGCAAACCCTTTGCAACTGGATAGCAGTGGCAAGACCAAGGCAATTCCTTCTTGAGGAGCACTGCACAGCTCACCATCCTCATCTCCTACAGAGCAACGCTCAGGAGCCGTAAGAGATAGGATGTCGAGGGCTTGCAAGGGCTTGCAAGGGCTTGCAGTGCTTTGGAACACCCACTGGTGTCCTACACAGGGACAGCAAGGATTCTTGCCCACAAGGTCTATCAGCTCAGAGGCACTTGGGCACTCTGGCAAGTCCGCAACATAGCTCCAGCTCAAGGGAGGATAGGGCTTGGGCAGCTCCTGGGAAGCATGAGCAGCCTGTGGGACAAGGAGCCAGGTCTGGCTCACATGCTCAGGGAACAGCCCATGGCCAGCACTGGGCTCAGCAAGGAACTTTTTCCCCCGGGGCACATTGGCACTGGTCCCCGGCGGTTTTTTGCCTTCCTCTGCAGTTCTCAGCACCGCCCCTTGCCACCCTTTCTTTGGGCCATTTGGCCTGGGAGCCAGCTGCTCATGCTCCACCATGCTGGCAGCCGCAGCTGCCACTTCTCAGCTCTTCCTGCAGGTAACACAAGCGCCTGGCAGGGACCAGAGCGCTTCTCATGCATCCCTGCCCAAGAAGCACAGCAGCCAAACAAGTTGTGGAAGGCAAAAAGTCTGCTCGTCATCGCTACATGTCACGCTTTGGAAGAGATGCCACGGTACCACTCACCTCTTCTTCCTCTTCTTCTTCTTCTTCTTCTTCCTCCTCTTTTGTGCATGGTCAGTCCCACAACTCCTTGTCAAGGTTCTCCCTCTGCAGGAACCGCGGACAGCTTGGCCTCTATTCCTGCAGCTGCTCTCTGCAGCTCTGGGACTTGCCTTTGCCAGCCTGCAAGGGATCTTTTCTCAGGCTAAACTGAAGAATGCCTCAGCCTACTCCTGGCTACACTTGGGCTTGAGCTAATGCTTGTGAGCCTGGGTTCTGAAACAGAGTCACAAAGGGAAAAAAAATGACACGAAGAAACATAACATGAATTAACATCAAATCAAGAAAATTAATAAATTAACAACAAAATAAAATCATATTCATTGTGTTCTGTGTCCTTGAAATTGATTTTGGAACTGAAAACCCTCTGTCCTTTCAGGCAAACAGTCTCTTAGATATTGGACTGGCGGACAGGAGAGAAGAGAAGAGGAGAGGAGAGGAGAGGAGAGGAGAGGAGAGGAGAGGAGAGGAGAGGAGAGGAGAGGAGAGGAGAGGAGAGGAGAGGAGAGGAGAGGAGAGGAGAGGAGAGGAGAGCAGTTCTGCTCTGTCAGGCCTGCAGTTCTGCGTGACAAGCCCTGAGCTAGCCCTGAGGCCTCCATACATGATACTACAGGCAGTATTGCTACTGGAAGGAAGGCTGCACTGGCTACAAATGCACACTGTCTTTTTGCAAAAAAGGGACTCTATTAGGTTGCTTACTCCCCTATTTTGTAGGTACAGGGACTGATTTGGAGCCAGCACCCCAAAGGCTTCCTCCAAAGGGCTGCACATATGCGGCTGTGTCACCCCCATGTCACAATGCCAGCACCCGGCAACGCAGTGGTCACCAGGCCCCACGCAGGATCCAGAGGAGCAGCCTCCCGTGTCCACTGCCAGAGCTGGCCCGGGGGCAGCCCCAGCACATCTGACAGGAAGCACTTGAGGAGCTGCTGGAATCACAGGCCAGGGGCTGAGGGAAGAAAACCTTGCATGAGGCTGCTGGAGGTTCTCCGCTGCAAGACAATCTGCTGGCAGGGCCACCTTCCAAGCTCGGCTCATGGATGCAAATCCTTTGCAACTGGATAGCAGTGGCAAGACCAAGGCAATTCCTTCTTGAGGAGCACTGCACAGCTCACCATCCTCATCTCCTACAGAGCAACGCTCAGGAGCCGTAAGAGATAGGATGTCGAGGCCTTGCAAGGGCTTGCAAGGGCTTGCAGTGCTTTGGAACACCCACTGGTGTCCTACACAGGGACAGCAAGGATTCTTGCCCACAAGGTCTATCAGCTCAGAGGCACTTGGGCACTCTGGCAAGTCCGCAAGATAGCTCCAGCTCAAGGGAGGATAGGGCTTGGGCAGCTCCTGGGAAGCATGAGCAGCCTGTGGGACAAGGAGCCAGGTCTGGCTCACATGCTCAGGGAACAGCCCATGGCCAGCACTGGGCTCAGCAAGGAACTTTTTCCCCCGGGGCACATTGGCACTGGTCCCCGGCGGTTTTTTGCCTTCCTCTGCAGTTCTCAGCACCGCCCCTTGCCACCCTTTCTTTGGGCCATTTGGCCTGGGAGCCAGCTGCTCATGCTCCACCATGCTGGCAGCCGCAGCTGCCACTTCTCAGCTCTTCCTGCAGGTAACACAAGCGCCTGGCAGGGACCAGAGCGCTTCTCATGCATCCCTGCCCAAGAAGCACAGCAGCCAAACAAATTGTGGAAGGCAAAAAGTCTGCTCGTCATCGCTACATGTCACGCTTTGGAAGAGATGCCACGGTACCACTCACCTCTTCTTCCTCTTCTTCTTCTTCTTCTTCTTCCTCCTCTTTTGTGCATGGTCAGTCCCACAACTCCTTGTCAAGGTTCTCCCTCTGCAGGAACCGCGGACAGCTTGGCCTCTATTCCTGCAGCTGCTCTCTGCAGCTCTGGGACTTGCCTTTGCCAGCCTGCAAGGGATCTTTTCTCAGGCTAAACTGAAGAATGCCTCAGCCTACTCCTGGCTACACTTGGGCTTGAGCTAATGCTTGTGAGCCTGGGTTCTGAAACAGAGTCACAAAGGGAAAAAAAATGACACGAAGAAACATAACATGAATTAACATCAAATCAAGAAAATTAATAAATTAACAACAAAATAAAATCATATTCTTTGTGTTCTGTGTCCTTGAAATTGATTTTGGAACTGAAAACCCTCTGTCCTTTCAGGCAAACAGTCTCTTAGATATTGGACTGGCGGACAGGAGAGAAGAGAAGAGGAGAGGAGAGGAGAGGAGAGGAGAGGAGAGGAGAGGAGAGCAGTTCTGCTCTGTCAGGCCTGCAGTTCTGCGTGACAAGCCCTGAGCTAGCCCTGAGGCCTCCATACATGATACTACAGGCAGTATTGCTACTGGAAGTAAGGCTGCACTGGCTACAAATGCACACTGTCTTTTTGCAAAAAAGGGACTCTATTAGGTTGCTTACTCCCCTATTTTGTAGGTACAGGGACTGATTTGGAGCCAGCACCCCAAAGGCTTCCTCCAAAGGGCTGCACATATGCGGCTGTGTCACCCCCATGTCACAATGCCAGCACCCGGCAACGCAGTGGTCACCAGGCCCCACGCAGGATCCAGAGGAGCAGCCTCCCGTGTCCACTGCCAGAGCTGGCCCGGGGGCAGCCCCAGCACATCTGACAGGAAGCACTTGAGGAGCTGCTGGAATCACAGGCCAGGGGCTGAGGGAAGAAAACCTTGCATGAGGCTGCTGGAGGTTCTCCGCTGCAAGACAATCTGCTGGCAGGGCCACCTTCCAAGCTCGGCTCATGGATGCAAACCCTTTGCAACTGGATAGCAGTGGCAAGACCAAGGCAATTCCTTCTTGAGGAGCACTGCACAGCTCACCATCCTCATCTCCTACAGAGCAACGCTCAGGAGCCGTAAGAGATAGGATGTCGAGGGCTTGCAAGGGCTTGCAAGGGCTTGCAGTGCTTTGGAACACCCACTGGTGTCCTACACAGGGACAGCAAGGATTCTTGCCCACAAGGTCTATCAGCTCAGAGGCACTTGGGCACTCTGGCAAGTCCGCAACATAGCTCCAGCTCAAGGGAGGATAGGGCTTGGGCAGCTCCTGGGAAGCATGAGCAGCCTGTGGGACAAGGAGCCAGGTCTGGCTCACATGCTCAGGGAACAGCCCATGGCCAGCACTGGGCTCAGCAAGGAACTTTTTCCCCCGGGGCACATTGGCACTGGTCCCCGGCGGTTTTTTGCCTTCCTCTGCAGTTCTCAGCACCGCCCCTTGCCACCCTTTCTTTGGGCCATTTGGCCTGGGAGCCAGCTGCTCATGCTCCACCATGCTGGCAGCCGCAGCTGCCACTTCTCAGCTCTTCCTGCAGGTAACACAAGCGCCTGGCAGGGACCAGAGCGCTTCTCATGCATCCCTGCCCAAGAAGCACAGCAGCCAAACAAATTGTGGAAGGCAAAAAGTCTGCTCGTCATCGCTACATGTCACGCTTTGGAAGAGATGCCACGGTACCACTCACCTCTTCTTCCTCTTCTTCTTCTTCTTCTTCTTCCTCCTCTTTTGTGCATGGTCAGTCCCACAACTCCTTGTCAAGGTTCTCCCTCTGCAGGAACCGCGGACAGCTTGGCCTCTATTCCTGCAGCTGCTCTCTGCAGCTCTGGGACTTGCCTTTGCCAGCCTGCAAGGGATCTTTTCTCAGGCTAAACTGAAGAATGCCTCAGCCTACTCCTGGCTACACTTGGGCTTGAGCTAATGCTTGTGAGCCTGGGTTCTGAAACAGAGTCACAAAGGGAAAAAAAATGACACGAAGAAACATAACATGAATTAACATCAAATCAAGAAAATTAATAAATTAACAACAAAATAAAATCATATTCATTGTGTTCTGTGTCCTTGAAATTGATTTTGGAACTGAAAACCCTCTGTCCTTTCAGGCAAACAGTCTCTTAGATATTGAACTGGCGGACAGGAGAGAAGAGAAGAGGAGAGGAGAGGAGAGGAGAGGAGAGGAGAGGAGAGGAGAGGAGAGGAGAGGAGAGGAGAGGAGAGGAGAGGAGAGGAGAGCAGTTCTGCTCTGTCAGGCCTGCAGTTCTGCGTGACAAGCCCTGAGCTAGCCCTGAGGCCTCCATACATGATACTACAGGCAGTATTGCTACTGGAAGGAAGGCTGCACTGGCTACAAATGCACACTGTCTTTTTGCAAAAAAGGGACTCTATTAGGTTGCTTACTCCCCTATTTTGTAGGTACAGGGACTGATTTGGAGCCAGCACCCCAAAGGCTTCCTCCAAAGGGCTGCACATATGCGGCTGTGTCACCCCCATGTCACAATGCCAGCACCCGGCAACGCAGTGGTCACCAGGCCCCACGCAGGATCCAGAGGAGCAGCCTCCCGTGTCCACTGCCAGAGCTGGCCCGGGGGCAGCCCCAGCACATCTGACAGGAAGCACTTGAGGAGCTGCTGGAATCACAGGCCAGGGGCTGAGGGAAGAAAACCTTGCATGAGGCTGCTGGAGGTTCTCCGCTGCAAGACAATCTGCTGGCAGGGCCACCTTCCAAGCTCGGCTCATGGATGCAAATCCTTTGCAACTGGATAGCAGTGGCAAGACCAAGGCAATTCCTTCTTGAGGAGCACTGCACAGCTCACCATCCTCATCTCCTACAGAGCAACGCTCAGGAGCCGTAAGAGATAGGATGTCGAGGCCTTGCAAGGGCTTGCAAGGGCTTGCAGTGCTTTGGAACACCCACTGGTGTCCTACACAGGGACAGCAAGGATTCTTGCCCACAAGGTCTATCAGCTCAGAGGCACTTGGGCACTCTGGCAAGTCCGCAAGATAGCTCCAGCTCAAGGGAGGATAGGGCTTGGGCAGCTCCTGGGAAGCATGAGCAGCCTGTGGGACAAGGAGCCAGGTCTGGCTCACATGCTCAGGGAACAGCCCATGGCCAGCACTGGGCTCAGCAAGGAACTTTTTCCCCCGGGGCACATTGGCACTGGTCCCCGGCGGTTTTTTGCCTTCCTCTGCAGTTCTCAGCACCGCCCCTTGCCACCCTTTCTTTGGGCCATTTGGCCTGGGAGCCAGCTGCTCATGCTCCACCATGCTGGCAGCCGCAGCTGCCACTTCTCAGCTCTTCCTGCAGGTAACACAAGCGCCTGGCAGGGACCAGAGCGCTTCTCATGCATCCCTGCCCAAGAAGCACAGCAGCCAAACAAATTGTGGAAGGCAAAAAGTCTGCTCGTCATCGCTACATGTCACGCTTTGGAAGAGATGCCACGGTACCACTCACCTCTTCTTCCTCTTCTTCTTCTTCTTCTTCTTCCTCCTCTTTTGTGCATGGTCAGTCCCACAACTCCTTGTCAAGGTTCTCCCTCTGCAGGAACCGCGGACAGCTTGGCCTCTATTCCTGCTGCTGCTCTCTGCAGCTCTGGGACTTGCCTTTGCCAGCCTGCAAGGGATCTTTTCTCAGGCTAAACTGAAGAATGCCTCAGCCTACTCCTGGCTACACTTGGGCTTGAGCTAATGCTTGTGAGCCTGGGTTCTGAAACAGAGTCACAAAGGGAAAAAAAATGACACGAAGAAACATAACATGAATTAACATCAAATCAAGAAAATTAATAAATTAACAACAAAATAAAATCATATTCTTTGTGTTCTGTGTCCTTGAAATTGATTTTGGAACTGAAAACCCTCTGTCCTTTCAGGCAAACAGTCTCTTAGATATTGGACTGGCGGACAGGAGAGAAGAGAAGAGGAGAGGAGAGGAGAGGAGAGGAGAGGAGAGGAGAGGAGAGCAGTTCTGCTCTGTCAGGCCTGCAGTTCTGCGTGACAAGCCCTGAGCTAGCCCTGAGGCCTCCATACATGATACTACAGGCAGTA